>NC_070602.1:120476953-120785105 GCF_027172205.1 Podarcis raffonei | reverse complement strand
TTTCTGCCGGTTAAGTTCTCGAGGTCTGATTTCTTGTCCTGTGAAAAAAAGCTTTCTGATTCAATCGCCAAACCTTTCAGGGGAGAATTTGCCACCGTTGGGCACAATTTTTGAGTGAATTGCCGAAAGTCAGATTTTTTCTGAAATTGTGACCCCAGGGCTTAGGGATTTTTTGAAAAAAATATTTTTCCACCGGTTAAGTTGTCGAGGTCTGATTTCTTGTCCTGTGAAAAAAAGCCTTCTGTTGTGACCGCCAAACCTTTCAGGGGAGCATTTTCAACCGTTGGGCACCATTTTTGAGTGAATTGCCGAAAGTCACATTTTTTCTGAAATTGTGACCCCGGGGCTTAGGGATTTTTTCAAAAAACTATTGTTCTGCCGGTTAAGTTATCGAGGTCTGATTTCTTGTCCTGTGATAAAAAGTTTTCTGATTCAATCGCCAAACCTTTCAGGGGAGAATTTGCCACCGTTGGGCACCATTTTTGAGTGAATTGCCGAAAGTCAGATTTTTTCTGAAATTGTGACCCCGGGGCTTAGGGGTTTTTTGAAAAAAATATTTTTCCGCCGGTTAAGTTGTCGAGGTCTGATTTCTTGTCCTGTGAAAAAAAGCCTTCTGATTCAATCGTCAAACCTTTCAGGGGAGCATTTGCCACCGCTGGGCACCATTTTTGAGTGAATTGCCGAAAGTCAGATTTTTTCTGACTTAGGGATTTTTTCAAAAAACTATTTTTCTGCCGGTTAAGTTATCGAGGTCTGATTTCTTGTCCTGTGATAAAAAGCCTTCTGATTCAATCGCCAAACCTTTCAGGGGAGAATTTGCCACCGTTGGGCACCATTTTTGAGTGAATTGCCGAAAGTCAGATTTTTTCTGAAATTGTGACCCCGGGGCTTAGGGATTTTTTGAAAAAAATATTTTTCCACCGGTTAAGTTGTCGAGGTCTGATTTCTAGTCTTGTGAAAAAAAGCCTTCTGTTTCGACCGCCAAACCTTTCAGGGGAGCATTTGTAACCGCTGGGCACCATTTTTGAGTGAATTGCCGAAAGTCAGATTTTTTATGAAATTGTGACCCCGGGGCTTAGGGATTTTTTGAAAAAAATATTCTTCCACCGGTTAAGTTGTCGAGGTCTGATTTCTTGTCCTGTGAAAAAAAGCCTTCTGTTTCGACCGCCAAACCTTTCAGGGGAGCATTTGCCACCGTTGGGCACCATTTTTGAGTGAATTGGCCAAAGTCACATTTTTTCTGAAATTGTGACCCCGGGGCTTAGGGATTTTTTCAAAAAAATATTTTTCCGCCGGTTAAGTTGTCGAGGTCTGATTTCTTGTCGTGTGATAAAAAGCCTTCTGTTTCGACCGCCAAACCTTTCAGGGGAGCATTTGCAACCTCTGGGCACCATTTTTGAGTGAATTGCCGAAAGTCACATTTTTTCTGAAATCGTGACCCCGGGGCTTAGCGATTTTTTCAAAAAAATCTTCCGCCGGTTAAGTTGTCGAGGTCTGATTTCTTGTCCTGTGAAAAAAAGCCTTCTGTTTCGACCGCCAAACCTTTCAGGGGAGCATTTGCAACCGCTGGGCACCATTTTTGAGTGAATTGCCGAAAGTCACATTTTTTCTGAAATTGTGACCCCGGGGCTTAGGGATTTTTTGAAAAAAATATTTTTCCACCGGTTAAGTTGTCGATGTCTGATTTTTAGTCCTGTGAAAAAAAGCCTTCTGTTTCGACCGCTAAACCTTTCAGGGGAGCATTTGCCACCGCTGGGCACCATTTTTGAGTGAATTGCCGAAAGTCAGATTTTTTCTGAAATTGTGACCCTGGGGCTTAGGGATTTTTTCAAACAACTATTTTTCTGCCGGTTAAGTTCTCGAGGTCTGATTTCTTGTCCTGTGAAAAAAAGCCTTCTGATTCAATCGCCAAACCTTTCCGGGGAGAATTTGCCACCGTTGGGCACAATTTTTGAGTGAATTGCCGAAAGTCAGATTTTTTCTGAAATTGTGACCCCAGGGCTTAGGGATTTTTTGAAAAAAATATTTTTCCACCGGTTAAGTTGTCGAGGTCTGATTTCTTGTCCTGTGAAAAAAAGCCTTCTGTTGTGACCGCCAAACCTTTCAGGGGAGCATTTTCAACCGTTGGGCACCATTTTTGAGTGAATTGCCGAAAGTCACATTTTTTCTGAAATTGTGACCCCGGGGCTTAGGGATTTTTTGAAAAAACTATTTTTCTGCCGGTTAAGTTCTCGAGGTCTGATTTCTTGTCCTGTGATAAAAAGCCTTCTGTTTCGACCGCCAAACCTTTCAGGGGAGCATTTGCAACCTCTGGGCACGATTTTTGAGTGAATTGCCGAAAGTCAGATTTTTTCTGAAATTGTGACCCCGGGGCTTAGGTATTTTTTCAAAAAATTATTTTTCCACCGGTTAAGTTGTCGAGGTCTGATTTCTTGTCCTGTGAAAAAAAGCGTTCTGTTTCGACCGCCAAACCTTTCAGGGGAGCATTTGCCACCACTGGGCACCATTTCTGATTGAATTGCCGAAAGTCACATTTTTTCTGAAATTGTGACCCCGGGGCTTAGGGATTTTTTGAAAAAAAAAATTTTCCACCCGTTAAGTTGTCGAGGTCTGATTTCTTGTCCTGTGAAAAAAAGCCTTCTGTTTCGACCGCCAAACCTTTCAGGGGAGCATATGCCACCGCCGGGCACCATTTTTGAGTGAATTGCCGAAAGTCATATTTTTTCTGAAATTGTGACCCCGGGGCTTAGGGATTTTTTCAAACAACTATTTTTCTGCCGGTTAAGTTCTCGAGGTCTGATTTCTTGTCCTGTGATAAAAAGCCTTCTGATTCAATCGCCAAAGCTTTCAGGGGAGCATTTTCAACCGCTGGGCACCATTTTTGAGTGAATTGCCGAAAGTCACATTTTTTTCTGACAGTTTGTCCCCGGGGCTTAGGAATTTTTCAAAAAAATATTTTTCCACCCGTTAAGTTGTCGAGGTCTGATTTCTTGTCCTGTGAAAAAAAGCCTTCTGTTTCGACCGCCAAACCTTTCAGGGGAGCATTTGCAACCGTTGGGCACCATTTTTGAGTGAATTGGCCAAAGTCACATTTTTTCTGAAATTGTGACCCCGGGGCTTAGGGATTTTTTCAAAAAAATATTTTTCCACCGGTTAAGTTGTCGAGGTCTGATTTTTAGTCCTGTGAAAAAAAGCCTTCTGTTTCGACCGCTAAACCTTTCAGGGGAGCATTTGCCACCGCTGGGCACCATTTTTGAGTGAATTGCCGAAAGTCAGATTTTTTCTGAAATTGTGACCCTGGGGCTTAGGGATTTTTTCAAACAACTATTTTTCTGCCGGTTAAGTTGTCGAGGTCTGATTTCTTGTCCTGTGAAAAAAAGCCTTCTGTTGTGACCGCCAAACCTTTCAGGGGAGCATTTTCAACCGTTGGGCACCATTTTTGAGTGAATTGCCGAAAGTCACATTTTTTCTGAAATTGTGACCCCGGGGCTTAGGGATTTTTTCAAAAAACTATTTTTCTGCCGGTTAAGTTATCGAGGTCTGATTTCTTGTCCTGTGATAAAAAGCCTTCTGTTTCGACCGCCAAACCTTTCAGGGGAGCATTTGTAACCGCTGGGCACCATTTTTGAGTGAATTGCCGAAAGTCAGATTTTTTCTGAAATTGTGACCCCGGGGCTTAGGGGTTTTTTGAAAAAAATATTTTTCCGCCGGTTAAGTTGTCGAGGTCTGATTTCTTGTCCTGTGAAAAAAAGCCTTCTGATTCAATCGTCAAACCTTTCAGGGGAGCATTTGCCACCGCTGGGCACCACTTTTGAGTGAATTGCCGAAAGTCAGATTTTTTCTGACTTAGGAATTTTTTCAAAAAACTATTTTTCTGCCGGTTAAGTTCTCGAGGTCTGATTTCTTGTCCTGTGATAAAAAGCCTTCTGATTCAATCGCCAAACCTTTCAGGGGAGAATTTGCCACCGTTGGGCACCATTTTTGAGTGAATTGCCGAAAGTCAGATTTTTTCTGAAATTGTGACCCCGGGGCTTAGGGATTTTTTGAAAAAAATATTCTTCCACCGGTTAAGTTGTCGAGGTCTGATTTCTTGTCCTGTGAAAAAAAGCCTTCTGTTGTGACCGCCAAACCTTTCAGGGGAGCATTTTCAACCGTTGGGCACCATTTTTGAGTGAATTGCCGAAAGTCACATTTTTTCTGAAATTGTGACCCCGGGGCTTAGGGATTTTTTCAAAAAACTATTTTTCTGCCGGTTAAGTTATCGAGGTCTGATTTCTTGTCCTGTGATAAAAAGCCTTCTGATTCAATCGCCAAACCTTTCAGGGGAGAATTTGCCACCGTTGGGCACCATTTTTGAGTGAATTGCCGAAAGTCAGATTTTTTCTGAAATTGTGACCCCGGGGCTTAGGGGTTTTTTGAAAAAAATATTTTTCCGCCGGTTAAGTTGTCGAGGTCTGATTTCTTGTCCTGTGAAAAAAAGCCTTCTGATTCAATCGTCAAACCTTTCAGGGGAGCATTTGCCACCGCTGGGCACCATTTTTGAGTGAATTGCCGAAAGTCAGATTTTTTCTGACTTAGGAATTTTTTCAAAAAACTATTTTTCTGCCGGTTAAGTTCTCGAGGTCTGATTTCTTGTCCTGTGATAAAAAGCCTTCTGATTCAATCGCCAAACCTTTCAGGGGAGAATTTGCCACCGTTGGGCACCATTTTTGAGTGAATTGCCGAAAGTCAGATTTTTTCTGAAATTGTGACCCCGGGGCTTAGGGATTTTTTGAAAAAAATATTCTTCCACCGGTTAAGTTGTCGAGGTCTGATTTCTTGTCCTGTGAAAAAAAGCCTTCTGTTTCGACCGCCAAAGCTTTCAGGGGAGCATTTGCCACCACTGGGCACCATTTTTGAGTGAATTGCCGAAAGTCAGATTTTTTCTGAAATTGTGACACGGGGCTTAGGGATTTTTTCAAAAAACTATTTTTCTGCCGGTTAAGTTCTCGAGGTCTGATTTCTTGTCCTGTGATAAAAAGCCTTCTGATTCAATCGCCAAACCTTTCAGGGGAGCATTTGCACCGTTGGGAACCATTTTTGAGTGAATTGCCGAAAGTCAGATTTTTTCTGAAATTGTGACCCCGGGGCTTAGGGATTTTTTGAAAAAAATATTTTTCCACCCGTTAAGTTGTCGAGGTCTGATTTCTTGTCCTGTGAAAAAAAGCCTTCTGTTTCGACCGCCAAACCTTTCAGGGGAGCATTTGCAACCGCTGGGCACCATTTTTGAGTGAATTGCCGAAAGTCACATTTTTCCTGAAATTGTGACCCCGGGGCTTAGCGATTTTTTCAAAAAAATCTTCCGCCGGTTAAGTTGTCGAGGTCTGATTTCTTGTCCTGTGAAAAAAAGCCTTCTGTTTCGACCGCCAAACCTTTCAGGGGAGCATTTGCAACCGCTGGGCACCATTTTTGAGTGAATTGCCGAAAGTCACATTTTTCCTGAAATTGTGACCCCGGGGCTTAGCGATTTTTTCAAAAAAATCTTCCGCCGGTTAAGTTGTCGAGGTCTGATTTCATGTCCTGTGAAAAAAAGCCTTCTGTTTCGACCGCCAAACCTTTCAGGGGAGCATTTGCAACCGCTGGGCACCATTTTTGAGTGAATTGCCGAAAGTCACATTTTTTCTGAAATTGTGACCCCGGGGCTTAGGGATTTTTTGAAAAAATTTTTTTTCCCCCCGTTAAGTTGTCGAGGTCTGATTTTTAGTCCTGTGATAAAAAGCCTTCTGTTTCGACCGCTAAACCTTTCAGGGGAGCATTTGCCACCGCTGGGCACCATTTTTGAGTGAATTGGCCAAAGTCACATTTTTTCTGAAATTGTGACCCCGGGGCTTAGGGATTTTTTCAAAGAACTATTTTTCTGCCGGTTAAGTTCTCGAGGTCTGATTTCTTGTCCTGTGATAAAAAGCCTTCTGATTCAATCGCCAAACCTTTCAGGGGAGAATTTGCCACCGTTGGGCACCATTTTTGAGTGAATTGCCGAAAGTCAGATTTTTTCTGAAATTGTGACCCCGGGGCTTAGGGATTTTTTGAAAAAAATATTTTTCCACCGGTTAAGTTGTCGAGGTCTGATTTCTTGTCCTGTGAAAAAAAGCCTTATGTTTTGACCGCCAAACCTTTCAGAGGAGCATTTTCAACCGTTGGGCACCATTTTTGAGTGAATTGCCGAAAGTCAGATTTTTTCTCAAATTGTGACCCCGGGGCTTAGGGGTTTTTTGAAAAAAATATTTTTCCGCCGTTTAAGTTGTCGAGGTCTGATTTATTGTCCTGTGAAAAAAAGCCTTCTGTTTAGACCGCCAAACCTTTCAGGGGAGCATTTGCCACCGCTGGGCACCATTTTTGAGTGAATTGCCGAAAGTCATATTTTTTCTGAAATTGTGACCCCGGGGCTTAGGGATTTTTTCAAACAACTATTTTTCTGCCGGTTAAGTTCTCGAGGTCTGATTTCTTGTCCTGTGATAAAAAGCCTTCTGATTCAATCGCCAAAGCTTTCAGGGGAGCATTTTCAACCGCTGGGCACCATTTTTGAGTGAATTGCCGAAAGTCACATTTTTTTCTGACAGTTTGTCCCCGGGGCTTAGGGATTTTTTGAAAAAAATATTTTTCCACCGGTTAAGTTGTCGAGGTCTGATTTCTTGTCCTGTGAAAAAAAGCCTTCTGTTTTGACCGCCAAACCTTTCAGAGGAGCATTTTCAACCGTTGGGCACCATTTTTGAGTGAATTGCCGAAAGTCAGATTTTTTCTCAAATTGTGACCCCGGGGCTTAGGGGTTTTTTGAAAAAAATATTTTTCCGCCGTTTAAGTTGTCGAGGTCTGATTTATTGTCCTGTGAAAAAAAGCCTTCTGTTTCGACCGCCAAACCTTTCAGGGGAGCATTTGCCACCGCTGGGCACCATTTTTGAGTGAATTGCCGAAAGTCATATTTTTTCTGAAATTGTGACCCCGGGGCTTAGGGATTTTTTCAAACAACTATTTTTCTGCCGGTTAAGTTCTCGAGGTCTGATTTCTTGTCCTGTGATAAAAAGCCTTCTGATTCAATCGCCAAAGCTTTCAGGGGAGCATTTTCAACCGCTGGGCACCATTTTTGAGTGAATTGCCGAAAGTCACATTTTTTTCTGACAGTTTGTCCCCGGGGCTTAGGAATTTTTCAAAAAAATATTTTTCCACCCGTTAAGTTGTCGAGGTCTGATTTCTTGTCCTGTGATAAAAAGCCTCCTGTTTCGACCGCTAAACCTTTCAGGGGAGCATTTGTAACCGCTGGGCACCATTTTTGAGTGAATTGCCGAAAGTCAGATTTTTTCTGAAATTGTGACCCCGGGGCTTAGGGATTTTTTCAAAAAAATATTTTTCCACCCGTTAAGTTGTCGAGGTCTGATTTCTTGTCCTGTGAAAAAAAGCCTTCTGTTTCGACCGCCAAACCTTTCAGGGGAGCATTTGCCACCGCTGGGCACCATTTTTGAGTGAATTGCCGAAAGTCAGATTTTTTCTGAAATTGTGACCCCGGGGCTTAGGGATTTTTTCAAAAAACTATTTTTCTGCCGGTTAAGTTCTCGAGGTCTGATTTCTTGTCCTGTGATAAAAAGCCTTCTGATTCAATCGCCAAACCTTTCAGGGGAGCATTTGCACCGTTGGGCACCATTTTTGAGTGAATTGCCGAAAGTCAGATTTTTTCTGAAATTGTGACCCCGGGGCTTAGGGATTTTTTGAAAAAAATATTTTTCCACCGGTTAAGTTGTCGAGGTCTGATTTCTTGTCCTGTGAAAAAAAGCCTTCTGTTTCGACCGCCAAACCTTTCAGGGGAGCATTTTCAACCGTTGGGCACCATTTTTGAGTGAATTGCCGAAAGTCAGATTTTTTCTGAAATTGTGACCCCGGGGCTTAGGGATTTTTTGAAAAAAAATATGTTTCCACCCGTTAAGTTGTCGAGGTCTGATTTCTTGTCCTAAGAAAAAATGCCGTCTGTTTCGACCGCCAAACCTTTCAGGGGAGCATTTTCAACCGTTGGGCACCATTTTTGAGTGAATTGCCGAAAGTCATATTTTTTCTGAAATTGTGACCCCGGGGCTTAGGGATTTTTTGAAAAAAATATTTTTCCACCGGTTAAGTTGTCGAGGTCTGATTTCTAGTCTTGTGAAAAAAAGCCTTCTGTTTCGACCGCCAAACCTTTCAGGGGAGCATTTGTAACCGCTGGGCACCATTTTTGAGTGAATTGCCGAAAGTCAGATTTTTTATGAAATTGTGACCCCGGGGCTTAGGGATTTTTTGAAAAAAATATTCTTCCACCGGTTAAGTTGTCGAGGTCTGATTTCTTGTCCTGTGAAAAAAAGCCTTCTGTTTCGACCGCCAAACCTTTCAGGGGAGCATTTGCCACCGTTGGGCACCATTTTTGAGTGAATTGGCCAAAGTCACATTTTTTCTGAAATTGTGACCCCGGGGCTTAGGGATTTTTTCAAAAAAATATTTTTCCGCCGGTTAAGTTGTCGAGGTCTGATTTCTTGTCGTGTGATAAAAAGCCTTCTGTTTCGACCGCCAAACCTTTCAGGGGAGCATTTGCAACCTCTGGGCACCATTTTTGAGTGAATTGCCGAAAGTCACATTTTTTCTGAAATCGTGACCCCGGGGCTTAGCGATTTTTTCAAAAAAATCTTCCGCCGGTTAAGTTGTCGAGGTCTGATTTCTTGTCCTGTGAAAAAAAGCCTTCTGTTTCGACCGCCAAACCTTTCAGGGGAGCATTTGCAACCGCTGGGCACCATTTTTGAGTGAATTGCCGAAAGTCAGATTTTTTCTGAAATTGTGACCCCGGGGCTTAGGGATTTTTTGAAAAAAATATTTTTCCACCGGTTAAGTTGTCGAGGTCTGATTTTTTGTCCTGTGAAAATAAGCCTTCTGTTTCGACCGCTAAACCTTTCAGGGGAGCATTTGCCACCGCTGGGCACCATTTTTGAGTGAATTGCCGAAAGTCAGATTTTTTCTGAAATTGTGACCCCGGGGCTTAGGGATTTTTTCAAACAACTGTTTTTCTGCCGGTTAAGTTCTCGAGGTCTGATTTCTTGTCCTGTGATAAAAAGCCTTCTGATTCAATCGCCAAACCTTTCAGGGGAGAATTTGCCACCGTTGGGCACAATTTTTGAGTGAATTGCCGAAAGTCAGATTTTTTATGAAATTGTTACCCCGGGGCTTAGGGATTTTTTGAAAAAAATATTTTTCCACCGGTTAAGTTGTCGAGGTCTGATTTCTTGTACTGTGATAAAAAGCCTTCTGATTCAATCGCCAAAGCTTTCAGGGGAGCATTTTCAACCGCTGGGCACCATTTTTGAGTGAATTGCCGAAAGTCACATTTTTTCTGACAGTTTGACCCCGGGGCTTAGGAATTTTTCAAAAAAATATTTTTCCACCCGTTAAGTTGTCGAGGTCTGATTTCTTGTCCTGTGATAAAAAGCCTTTTTGTTTCGACCGCTAAACCTTTCAGGGGAGCATTTGCAACCCCTGGGCACCATTTTTGAGTGAATTGCCGAAAGTCAGATTTTTTCTGAAATTGTGACCCCGGGGCTTAGGGATTTTTTCAAAAAAATATTTTTCCACCGGTTAAGTTGTCGAGGTCTGATTTCTTGTCCTCTGAAAAAAAGCCTTCTGTTTCCACCGCCAAACGTTTCAGGGGAGCATTTGCCACCGCTGGGCACCATTTTTGAGTGAATTGCCGAAAGTCAGATTTTTTCTGAAATTGTGACCCCGGGGCTTAGGAATTTTTTCAAAAAACTATTTTTCTGCCGGTTAAGTTCTCGAGGTCTGATTTCTTGTCCTGTGATAAAAAGCCTTCTGATTCAATCGCCAAACCTTTCAGGGGAGCATTTTCAACCGTTGGGCACCATTTTTGAGTGAATTGCCGAAAGTCAGATTTTTTCTGAAATTGTGACCCCGGGGCTTAGGGATTTTTTGAAAAAAATATTTTTCCACCGGTTAAGTTGTCGAGGTCTGATTTCTAGTCTTGTGAAAAAAAGCCTTCTGTTTCGACCGCCAAACCTTTCAGGTGAGCATTTGTAACCGCTGGGAACCATTTTTGAGTGAATTGCCGAAAGTCAGATTTTTTCTGAAATTGTGACCCCGGGGCTTAGGGATTTTTTCAAACAACTATTTTTCTGCCGGTTAAGTTCTCGAGGTCTGATTTCTTGTCCTGTGATGAAAAGCCTTCTGATTCAATCGCCAAACCTTTCAGGGGAGAATTTGCAACCGTTGGGCACCATTTTTGAGTGAATTGCCGAAAGTCAGATTTTTTCTGAAATTGTGACCCCGGGGCTTAGGGATTTTTTGAAAAAAATATTTTTCCACCGATTAAGTTGTCGAGGTCTGATTTCTTGTCCTGTGAAAAAAAGCCTTCTGTTTTGACCGCCAAACCTTTCAGGGGAGCATTTTCAACCGTTGGGCACCATTTTTGAGTGAATTGCCGAAAGTCAGATTTTTTCTGAAATTGTGACCCCGGGGCTTAGGGATTTTTTCAAAAAACTATTTTTCTGCCGGTTAAGTTCTCGAGGTCTGATTTCTTCTCCTGTGATAAAAAGACTTCTGATTCAATCGCCAAACCTTTCAGGGGAGAATTTTCCACCGTTGGGCACCATTTTTGAGTGAATTGCCGAAAGTCAGATTTTTTCTGAAATTGTGACCCCGGGGCTTAGGGGTTTTTTGAAAAAAATATTTTTCAGCCGGTTAAGCTGTCGAGGTCTGATTTCTTGTCCTGTGAAAAAAAGCCTTCTGTTTCGACCGCCAAACCTTTCAGGGGAGCATTTGCCACCGCTGGGCACCATTTTTGAGTGAATTGCCGAAAGTCAGATTTTTTCTGACTTATGAATTTTTTCAAAAAACTATTTTTCTGCCGGTTAAGTTCTCGAGGTCTGATTTCTTTTCCTGTGATAAAAAGCCTTCTGATTCAATCGCCAAACCTTTCAGGGGAGAATTTGCCACCGTTGGGCACCATTTTTGAGTGAATTGCCGAAAGTCAGATTTTTTCTGACAGTTTGACCCCGGGGCTTAGGAATTTTTCAAAAAAATATTTTTCCACCCGTTAAGTTGTCGAGGTCTGATTTCTTGTCCTGTGGTAAAAAGCCTTCTGTTTCGATCGCTAAACCTTTCAGGGGAGCATTTGCAACCGCTGGGCACCATTTTTGAGTGAATTGCCGAAAGTCAGATTTTTTCTGAAATTGTGACCCCGGGGCTTAGGTATTTTTTCAAAAAAATATTTTTCCACCCGTTAAGTTCTCGAGGTCTGATTTCTTGTCCTGTGAAAAAAAGCCTTCTGTTTCGACCGCCAAACCTTTCAGGGGAGCATTTGCAACCGCTGGGCACCATTTTTGAGTGAATTGCCGAAAGTCACATTTTTTCTGAAAGTGTGACCCCGGGGCTTAGGGATTTTTTCAAAAAACTATTTTTCTGCCGGTTAAGTTCTCGAGGTCTGATTTCTTGTCCTGTGATAAAAAGCCTTCTGATTCAATTGCCAAACCTTTCAGGGGAGAATTTGCAACCGTTGGGCACCATTTTTGAGTGAATTGGCCAAAGTCACATTTTTTCTGAAATTGTGACCCCGGGGCTTAGGGATTTTTTGAAAAAAATATTTTTCCGCCGGTTAAGTTGTCGAGGTCTGATTTCTTGTCCTGTGATAAAAAGCCTTCTGTTTCGACCGCCAAACCTTTCAGGGGAGCATTTGCAACCTCTGGGCACCATTTTTGAGTGAATTGCCGAAAGTCACATTTTTTCTGAAATTGTGACCCCGGGGCTTAGGGATTTTTTCAAAAAAATATTTTTCCACCGGTTAAGTTGTCGAGGTCTCATTTCTTGTCCTGTGAAAAAAAGCCTTCTGTTTCGACCGCTAAACCTTTCAGGGGAGCATTTGCCACCGCTGGGCACCATTTTTGAGTGAATTGCCGAAAGTCAGATTTTTTCTGAAATTGTGACCCCGGGGCTTAGGGATTTTTTCAAAAAACTATTTTTCTGCCGGTTAAGTTCTCGAGGTCTGATTTCTTGTCCTGTGATAAAAAGCCTTCTGATTCAATCGCCAAACCTTTCAGGGGAGCATTTTCAACCGTTGGGCACCATTTTTGAGTGAATTGCCGAAAGTCAGATTTTTTCTGAAATTGTGACCCCGGGGCTTAGGGATTTTTTGAAAAAACTATTTTTCTGCCGGTTAAGTTCTCGAGGTCTGATTACTTGTCCTGTGATAAAAAGCCTTCTGATTCAATCGCCAAACCTTTCAGGGGAGAATTTGCCACCGTTGGGCACCATTTTTGAGTGAATTGCCGAAAGTCAGATTTTTTCTGAAATTGTGACCCCGGGGATTAGGGGTTTTTTGAAAAAAATATTTTTCCACCGGTTAAGTTGTCGAGGTCTGATTTCTTGTCCTGTGAAAAAAAGCCTTCTGTTTCGACCGCCAAACCTTTCAGGGGAGCATTTGTAACCGCTGGGCACCATTTTTGAGTGAATTGCCGAAAGTCAGATTTTTTCTGAAATTGTGACCCCGGGGCTTAGGGATTTTTTCAAAAAACTATTTTTCTGCCGGTTAAGTTCTCGAGGTCTGATTTCTTGTCCTGTGATGAAAAGCCTTCTGATTCAATCGCCAAACCTTTCAGGGGAGAATTTGCAACCGTTGGGCACCATTTTTGAGTGAATTGCCGAAAGTCAGATTTTTTCTGAAATTGTGACCCCGGGGCTTAGGGATTTTTTGAAAAAAATATTTTTCCACCGATTAAGTTGTCGAGGTCTGATTTCTTGTCCTGTGAAAAAAAGCCTTCTGTTTTGACCGCCAAACCTTTCAGGGGAGCATTTTCAACCGTTGGGCACCATTTTTGAGTGAATTGCCGAAAGTCAGATTTTTTCTGAAATTGTGACCCCGGGGCTTAGGGATTTTTTCAAAAAACTATTTTTCTGCCGGTTAAGTTCTCGAGGTCTGATTTCTTCTCCTGTGATAAAAAGACTTCTGATTCAATCGCCAAACCTTTCAGGGGAGAATTTTCCACCGTTGGGCACCATTTTTGAGTGAATTGCCGAAAGTCAGATTTTTTCTGAAATTGTGACCCCGGGGCTTAGGGGTTTTTTGAAAAAAATATTTTTCAGCCGGTTAAGCTGTCGAGGTCTGATTTCTTGTCCTGTGAAAAAAAGCCTTCTGTTTCGACCGCCAAACCTTTCAGGGGAGCATTTGCCACCGCTGGGCACCATTTTTGAGTGAATTGCCGAAAGTCAGATTTTTTCTGACTTATGAATTTTTTCAAAAAACTATTTTTCTGCCGGTTAAGTTCTCGAGGTCTGATTTCTTTTCCTGTGATAAAAAGCCTTCTGATTCAATCGCCAAACCTTTCAGGGGAGAATTTGCCACCGTTGGGCACCATTTTTGAGTGAATTGCCGAAAGTCAGATTTTTTCTGACAGTTTGACCCCGGGGCTTAGGAATTTTTCAAAAAAATATTTTTCCACCCGTTAAGTTGTCGAGGTCTGATTTCTTGTCCTGTGGTAAAAAGCCTTCTGTTTCGATCGCTAAACCTTTCAGGGGAGCATTTGCAACCGCTGGGCACCATTTTTGAGTGAATTGCCGAAAGTCAGATTTTTTCTGAAATTGTGACCCCGGGGCTTAGGTATTTTTTCAAAAAAATATTTTTCCACCCGTTAAGTTCTCGAGGTCTGATTTCTTGTCCTGTGAAAAAAAGCCTTCTGTTTCGACCGCCAAACCTTTCAGGGGAGCATTTGCAACCGCTGGGCACCATTTTTGAGTGAATTGCCGAAAGTCACATTTTTTCTGAAAGTGTGACCCCGGGGCTTAGGGATTTTTTCAAAAAACTATTTTTCTGCCGGTTAAGTTCTCGAGGTCTGATTTCTTGTCCTGTGATAAAAAGCCTTCTGATTCAATTGCCAAACCTTTCAGGGGAGAATTTGCAACCGTTGGGCACCATTTTTGAGTGAATTGGCCAAAGTCACATTTTTTCTGAAATTGTGACCCCGGGGCTTAGGGATTTTTTGAAAAAAATATTTTTCCGCCGGTTAAGTTGTCGAGGTCTGATTTCTTGTCCTGTGATAAAAAGCCTTCTGTTTCGACCGCCAAACCTTTCAGGGGAGCATTTGCAACCTCTGGGCACCATTTTTGAGTGAATTGCCGAAAGTCACATTTTTTCTGAAATTGTGACCCCGGGGCTTAGGGATTTTTTCAAAAAAATATTTTTCCACCGGTTAAGTTGTCGAGGTCTCATTTCTTGTCCTGTGAAAAAAAGCCTTCTGTTTCGACCGCTAAACCTTTCAGGGGAGCATTTGCCACCGCTGGGCACCATTTTTGAGTGAATTGCCGAAAGTCAGATTTTTTCTGAAATTGTGACCCCGGGGCTTAGGGATTTTTTCAAAAAACTATTTTTCTGCCGGTTAAGTTCTCGAGGTCTGATTTCTTGTCCTGTGATAAAAAGCCTTCTGATTCAATCGCCAAACCTTTCAGGGGAGCATTTTCAACCGTTGGGCACCATTTTTGAGTGAATTGCCGAAAGTCAGATTTTTTCTGAAATTGTGACCCCGGGGCTTAGGGATTTTTTGAAAAAACTATTTTTCTGCCGGTTAAGTTCTCGAGGTCTGATTACTTGTCCTGTGATAAAAAGCCTTCTGATTCAATCGCCAAACCTTTCAGGGGAGAATTTGCCACCGTTGGGCACCATTTTTGAGTGAATTGCCGAAAGTCAGATTTTTTCTGAAATTGTGACCCCGGGGATTAGGGGTTTTTTGAAAAAAATATTTTTCCACCGGTTAAGTTGTCGAGGTCTGATTTCTTGTCCTGTGAAAAAAAGCCTTCTGTTTCGACCGCCAAACCTTTCAGGGGAGCATTTGTAACCGCTGGGCACCATTTTTGAGTGAATTGCCGAAAGTCAGATTTTTTCTGAAATTGTGACCCCGGGGCTTAGGGATTTTTTCAAAAAACTATTTTTCTGCCGGTTAAGTTCTCGAGGTCTGATTTCTTGTCCTGTGAAAAAAAGCCTTCTGTTCCGACCGCCAAACCTTTCAGGGGAGCATTTGCAATCGCTGGGCACCATTTTTGAGTGAATTGCCGAAAGTCACATTTTTTCTGAAATTGTGACCCCGGGGCTTAGGGATTTTTTGAAAAAAATATTCTTCCAACGGTTAAGTTGTCAAGGTCTGATTTCTTGTCCTGTGAAAAAAAGCCTTCTGTTTCGACCGCCAAACCTTTCAGGGGAGCATTTTCACCCGTTGGGCACCATTTTTGAGTGAATTGCCGAAAGTCAGATTTTTTCTGAAATTGTGACCCCGGGGCTTAGGGATTTTTTGAAAAAAATATTTTTCCACCGGTTAAGTTGTCGAGGTCTGATTTCTTGTCCTGTGAAAAAAAGCCTTCTGTTTCGACCGCCAAACCTTTCAGGGGAGCATTTTCAACCGTTGGGCACCATTTTTGAGTGAATTGCCGAAAGTCAGATTTTTTCTGAAATTGTGACCCCGGGGCTTAGGGATTTTTTGAAAAAAATATTTTTCCACCGGTTAAGTTGTCGAGGTCTGATTTCTAGTCTTGTGAAAAAAAGCCTTCTGTTTCGACCGCCAAACCTTTCAGGGGAGCATTTGTAACCGCTGGGCACCATTTTTGAGTGAATTGCCGAAAGTCAGATTTTTTATGAAATTGTGACCCCGGGGCTTAGGGATTTTTTCAAAGAACTATTTTTCCACCGGTTAAGTTGTCGAGGTCTGATTTCTTGTCCTGTGAAAAAAAGCCTTCTGTTTCGACCGCCAAACCTTTCAGGGGAGCATTTGCACCGTTGGGCACCATTTTTGAGTGAATTGCCGAAAGTCAGATTTTTGCTGAAATTGTGACCCCGGGGCTTAGGGATTTTTTCAAAAAACTATTTTTCTGCCGGTTAAGTTCTCGAGGTCTGATTTCTTGTCCTGTGAAAAAAAGCCTTCTGTTTCGACCGCCAAACCTTTCAGGGGAGCATTTGCAACCGCTGGGCACCATTTTTGAGTGAATTGCCGAAAGTCACATTTTTTCTGAAATTGTGACCCCGGGGCTTAGGGATTTTTTCAAAAAAATATTTTTCCACCGGTTAAGTTGTCGAGGTCTGATTTCTTGTCCTGTGAAAAAAAGCCTTCTGTTTCGACCGCCAAACCTTTCAGGGGAGCATTTGCAACCGCTGGGCACCATTTTTGAGTGAATTTCCGAAAGTCACATTTTTTCTGAAATTGTGACCCCGGGGCTTAGCGATTTTTTCAAAAAAATATTTTTCCACCGGTTAAGTTGTCGAGGTCTGATTTCTTGTCCTGTGAAAAAAAGCCTTCTGTTTCGACCGCCAAACCTTTCAGGGGAGCATTTTCAACCGTTGGGCACCATTTTTGAGTGAATTGCCGAAAGTCAGATTTTTTCTGAAATTGTGACCCCGGGGCTTATGGATTTTTTGAAAAAAATATTTTTCCACCGGTTAAGTTGTCGAGGTCTGATTTCTTGTCCTGTGAAAAAAAGCCTTCTGTTTCGACCGCCAAACCTTTCAGGGGAGCATTTTCAATCGTTGGGCACCATTTTTGAGTGAATTGCCGAAAGTCAGATTTTTTCTGAAATTGTGACCCCGGGGTTAGGGATTTTTTGAAAAAAATATTTTTCCACCGGTTAAGTTGTCGAGGTCTGATTTCTAGTCTTGTGAAAAAAAGCCTTCTGTTTCGACCGCCAAACCTTTCAGGGGAGCATTTGTAACCGCTGGGCACCATTTTTGAGTGAATTGCCGAAAGTCAGATTTTTTCTGAAATTGTGACCCCGGGGCTTAGGGATTTTTTGAAAAAAATATTTTTCCACCCGTTAAGTTGTCGAGGTCTGATTTCTTGTCCTGTGAAAAAAAGCCTTCTGTTTCGACCGTTAAACCTTTCAGGGGAGCATTTGCCACCGCTGGGCACCATTTTTGAGTGAATTGCCGAAAGTCAGATTTTTTTCTGAAATTGTGACCCCGGGGCTTAGGGATTTTTTCAAAAAACTATTTTTCTGCCGGTTAAGTTCTCGAGGTCTGATTTCTTGTCCTGTGAAAAAAAGCCTTCTGTTTCGACCGCCAAACCTTTCAGGGGAGCATTTGCAACCGCTGGGCACCATTTTTGAGTGAATTGCCGAAAGTCACATTTTTTCTGAAATTGTGACCCCGGGGCTTAGGGATTTTTTCAAAAAAATATTTTTCCACCGGTTAAGTTGTCGAGGTCTGATTTCTTGTCCTGTGAAAAAAAGCCTTCTGTTTCGACCGCCAAACCTTTCAGGGGAGCATTTGCAACCGCTGGGCACCATTTTTGAGTGAATTGCCGAAAGTCAGATTTTTTCTGAAATTGTGACCCCGGGGCTTAGGGATTTTTTGAAAAAAATATTTTTCCACCGGTTAAGTTGTCGAGGTCTGATTTCTTGTCCTGTGAAAAAAAGCCTTCTGTTTCGACCGCCAAACCTTTCAGGGGAGCATTTTCAACCATTGGGCACCATTTTTGAGTGAATTGCCGAAAGTCAGATTTTTTCTGAAATTGTGACCCCGGGGCTTAGGGATTTTTTCAAAAAAATATTTTTCCACCGGTTAAGTTGTCGAGGTCTGATTTCTTGTCCTGTGAAAAAAAGCCTTCTGTTTCGACCGCCAAACCTTTCAGGGGAGCATTTGCAACCGCTGGGCACCATTTTTGAGTGAATTGCCGAAAGTCAGATTTTTTCTGAAATTGTGACCCCGGGGCTTAGGGATTTTTTCAAAAAAATATTTTTCCACCGGTTAAGTTGTCGAGGTCTGATTTCTTGTCCTGTGAAAAAAAGCCTTCTGTTTCGACCGCCAAACCTTTCAGGGGAGCATTTGCAACCGCTGGGCACCATTTTTGAGTGAATTGCCGAAAGTCACATTTTTTTATGAAATTGTGACCCCGGGGCTTAGGGATTTTTTCAAAAAAATATTTTTCCACCGGTTAAGTTCTCGAGGTCTGATTTCTTGTCCTGTGATAAAAAGCCTTCTGATTCAATCGCCAAAGCTTTCAGGGGAGCATTTGCACCGTTGGGCACCATTTTTGAGTGAATTGCCGAAAGTCAGATTTTTTCTGAAATTGTGACCCCGGGGCTTAGGGATTTTTTCAAAAAACTATTTTTCCACCGGTTAAGTTCTCGAGGTCTGATTTCTTGTCCTGTGATAAAAAGCCTTCTGATTCAATCGCCAAACCTTTCAGGGGAGCATTTGCACCGTTGGGCACCATTTTTGAGTGAATTGCCGAAAGTCAGATTTTTGCTGAAATTGTGAACCCGGGGCTTAGGGATTTTTTGAAAAAAATATTTTTCCACCCGTTAAGTTGTCGAGGTCTGATTTCTTGTCCTGTGAAAAAAAGCCTTCTGTTTCGACCGCTAAACCTTTCAGGGGAGCATTTGCAACCGCTGGGCACCATTTTTGAGTGAATTGCCGAAAGTCAGATTTTTTATGAAATTGTGACCCCGGCGCTTAGGGATTTTTTGAAAAAAATATTTTTCCACCGGTTAAGTTGTCGAGGTCTGATTTCTAGTCTTTTGAAAAAAAGCCTTCTGTTTCGACCGCCAAACCTTTCAGGGGAGCATTTGTAACCGCTGGGCACCATTTTTGAGTGAATTGCCGAAAGTCAGATTTTTTCTGAAATTGTGACCCCGGGGCTTAGGGATTTTTTCAAAAAAATATTTTTCCACCGGTTAAGTTGTCGAGGTCTGATTTCTTGTCCTGTGAAAAAAAGCCTTCTGTTTCGACCGCCAAACCTTTCAGGGGAGCATTTGCCACCGCTGGGCACCATTTTTGAGTGAATTGCCGAAAGTCAGATTTTTTCTGACTTATGAATTTTTTCAAAAAACTATTTTTCTGCCGGTTAAGTTCTCGAGGTCTGATTTCTTTTCCTGTGATAAAAAGCCTTCTGATTCAATCGCCAAACCTTTCAGGGGAGAATTTGCCACCGTTGGGCACCATTTTTGAGTGAATTGCCGAAAGTCAGATTTTTTCTGACAGTTTGACCCCGGGGCTTAGGAATTTTTCAAAAAAATATTTTTCCACCCGTTAAGTTGTCGAGGTCTGATTTCTTGTCCTGTGGTAAAAAGCCTTCTGTTTCGATCGCTAAACCTTTCAGGGGAGCATTTGCAACCGCTGGGCACCATTTTTGAGTGAATTGCCGAAAGTCAGATTTTTTCTGAAATTGTGACCCCGGGGCTTAGGTATTTTTTCAAAAAAATATTTTTCCACCCGTTAAGTTCTCGAGGTCTGATTTCTTGTCCTGTGAAAAAAAGCCTTCTGTTTCGACCGCCAAACCTTTCAGGGGAGCATTTGCAACCGCTGGGCACCATTTTTGAGTGAATTGCCGAAAGTCACATTTTTTCTGAAAGTGTGACCCCGGGGCTTAGGGATTTTTTCAAAAAACTATTTTTCTGCCGGTTAAGTTCTCAAGGTCTGATTTCTTGTCCTGTGATAAAAAGCCTTCTGATTCAATTGCCAAACCTTTCAGGGGAGAATTTGCAACCGTTGGGCACCATTTTTGAGTGAATTGGCCAAAGTCACATTTTTTCTGAAATTGTGACCCCGGGGCTTAGGGATTTTTTGAAAAAAATATTTTTCCGCCGGTTAAGTTGTCGAGGTCTGATTTCTTGTCCTGTGATAAAAAGCCTTCTGTTTCGACCGCCAAACCTTTCAGGGGAGCATTTGCAACCTCTGGGCACCATTTTTGAGTGAATTGCCGAAAGTCACATTTTTTCTGAAATTGTGACCCCGGGGCTTAGGGATTTTTTCAAAAAAATATTTTTCCACCGGTTAAGTTGTCGAGGTCTCATTTCTTGTCCTGTGAAAAAAAGCCTTCTGTTTCGACCGCTAAACCTTTCAGGGGAGCATTTGCCACCGCTGGGCACCATTTTTGAGTGAATTGCCGAAAGTCAGATTTTTTCTGAAATTGTGACCCCGGGGCTTAGGGATTTTTTCAAAAAACTATTTTTCTGCCGGTTAAGTTCTCGAGGTCTGATTTCTTGTCCTGTGATAAAAAGCCTTCTGATTCAATCGCCAAACCTTTCAGGGGAGCATTTTCAACCGTTGGGCACCATTTTTGAGTGAATTGCCGAAAGTCAGATTTTTTCTGAAATTGTGACCCCGGGGCTTAGGGATTTTTTGAAAAAACTATTTTTCTGCCGGTTAAGTTCTCGAGGTCTGATTACTTGTCCTGTGATAAAAAGCCTTCTGATTCAATCGCCAAACCTTTCAGGGGAGAATTTGCCACCGTTGGGCACCATTTTTGAGTGAATTGCCGAAAGTCAGATTTTTTCTGAAATTGTGACCCCGGGGATTAGGGGTTTTTTGAAAAAAATATTTTTCCACCGGTTAAGTTGTCGAGGTCTGATTTCTTGTCCTGTGAAAAAAAGCCTTCTGTTTCGACCGCCAAACCTTTCAGGGGAGCATTTGTAACCGCTGGGCACCATTTTTGAGTGAATTGCCGAAAGTCAGATTTTTTCTGAAATTGTGACCCCGGGGCTTAGGGATTTTTTCAAAAAACTATTTTTCTGCCGGTTAAGTTCTCGAGGTCTGATTTCTTGTCCTGTGAAAAAAAGCCTTCTGTTCCGACCGCCAAACCTTTCAGGGGAGCATTTGCAATCGCTGGGCACCATTTTTGAGTGAATTGCCGAAAGTCACATTTTTTCTGAAATTGTGACCCCGGGGCTTAGGGATTTTTTGAAAAAAATATTCTTCCAACGGTTAAGTTGTCAAGGTCTGATTTCTTGTCCTGTGAAAAAAAGCCTTCTGTTTCGACCGCCAAACCTTTCAGGGGAGCATTTTCACCCATTGGGCACCATTTTTGAGTGAATTGCCGAAAGTCAGATTTTTTCTGAAATTGTGACCCCGGGGCTTAGGGATTTTTTGAAAAAAATATTTTTCCACCGGTTAAGTTGTCGAGGTCTGATTTCTTGTCCTGTGAAAAAAAGCCTTCTGTTTCGACCGCCAAACCTTTCAGGGGAGCATTTTCAACCGTTGGGCACCATTTTTGAGTGAATTGCCGAAAGTCAGATTTTTTCTGAAATTGTGACCCCGGGGCTTAGGGATTTTTTGAAAAAAATATTTTTCCACCGGTTAAGTTGTCGAGGTCTGATTTCTAGTCTTGTGAAAAAAAGCCTTCTGTTTCGACCGCCAAACCTTTCAGGGGAGCATTTGTAACCGCTGGGCACCATTTTTGAGTGAATTGCCGAAAGTCAGATTTTTTATGAAATTGTGACCCCGGGGCTTAGGGATTTTTTCAAAGAACTATTTTTCCACCGGTTAAGTTCTCGAGGTCTGATTTCTTGTCCTGTGAAAAAAAGCCTTCTGTTTCGACCGCCAAACCTTTCAGGGGAGCATTTGCACCGTTGGGCACCATTTTTGAGTGAATTGCCGAAAGTCAGATTTTTGCTGAAATTGTGACCCCGGGGCTTAGGGATTTTTTCAAAAAACTATTTTTCTGCCGGTTAAGTTCTCGAGGTCTGATTTCTTGTCCTGTGAAAAAAAGCCTTCTGTTTCGACCGCCAAACCTTTCAGGGGAGCATTTGCAACCGCTGGGCACCATTTTTGAGTGAATTGCCGAAAGTCACATTTTTTCTGAAATTGTGACCCCGGGGCTTAGGGATTTTTTCAAAAAAATATTTTTCCACCGGTTAAGTTGTCGAGGTCTGATTTCTTGTCCTGTGAAAAAAAGCCTTCTGTTTCGACCGCCAAACCTTTCAGGGGAGCATTTGCAACCGCTGGGCACCATTTTTGAGTGAATTGCCGAAAGTCACATTTTTTCTGAAATTGTGACCCCGGGGCTTATGGATTTTTTGAAAAAAATATTTTTCCACCGGTTAAGTTGTCGAGGTCTGATTTCTTGTCCTGTGAAAAAAAGCCTTCTGTTTCGACCGCCAAACCTTTCAGGGGAGCATTTTCAATCGTTGGGCACCATTTTTGAGTGAATTGCCGAAAGTCAGATTTTTTCTGAAATTGTGACCCCGGGGTTAGGGATTTTTTGAAAAAAATATTTTTCCACCGGTTAAGTTGTCGAGGTCTGATTTCTAGTCTTGTGAAAAAAAGCCTTCTGTTTCGACCGCCAAACCTTTCAGGGGAGCATTTGTAACCGCTGGGCACCATTTTTGAGTGAATTGCCGAAAGTCAGATTTTTTCTGAAATTGTGACCCCGGGGCTTAGGGATTTTTTGAAAAAAATATTTTTCCACCCGTTAAGTTGTCGAGGTCTGATTTCTTGTCCTGTGAAAAAAAGCCTTCTGTTTCGACCGTTAAACCTTTCAGGGGAGCATTTGCCACCGCTGGGCACCATTTTTGAGTGAATTGCCGAAAGTCAGATTTTTTTCTGAAATTGTGAGCCCGGGGCTTAGGGATTTTTTCAAAAAACTATTTTTCTGCCGGTTAAGTTCTCGAGGTCTGATTTCTTGTCCTGTGAAAAAAAGCCTTCTGTTTCGACCGCCAAACCTTTCAGGGGAGCATTTGCAACCGCTGGGCACCATTTTTGAGTGAATTGCCGAAAGTCACATTTTTTCTGAAATTGTGACCCCGGGGCTTAGGGATTTTTTCAAAAAAATATTTTTCCACCGGTTAAGTTGTCGAGGTCTGATTTCTTGTCCTGTGAAAAAAAGCCTTCTGTTTCGACCGCCAAACCTTTCAGGGGAGCATTTGCAACCGCTGGGCACCATTTTTGAGTGAATTGCCGAAAGTCAGATTTTTTCTGAAATTGTGACCCCGGGGCTTAGGGATTTTTTCAAAAAAATATTTTTCCACCGGTTAAGTTGTCGAGGTCTGATTTCTTGTCCTGTGAAAAAAAGCCTTCTGTTTCGACCGCCAAACCTTTCAGGGGAGCATTTTCAACCATTGGGCACCATTTTTGAGTGAATTGCCGAAAGTCAGATTTTTTCTGAAATTGTGACCCCGGGGCTTAGGGATTTTTTCAAAAAAATATTTTTCCACCGGTTAAGTTGTCGAGGTCTGATTTCTTGTCCTGTGAAAAAAAGCCTTCTGTTTCGACCGCCAAACCTTTCAGGGGAGCATTTGCAACCGCTGGGCACCATTTTTGAGTGAATTGCCGAAAGTCACATTTTTTCTGAAATTGTGACCCCGGGGCTTAGGGATTTTTTCAAAAAAATATTTTTCCACCGGTTAAGTTGTCGAGGTCTGATTTCTTGTCCTGTGAAAAAAAGCCTTCTGTTTCGACCGCCAAACCTTTCAGGGGAGCATTTGCAACCGCTGGGCACCATTTTTGAGTGAATTGCCGAAAGTCACATTTTTTCTGAAATTGTGACCCCGGGGCTTAGGGATTTTTTCAAAAAAATATTTTTCCACCGGTTAAGTTCTCGAGGTCTGATTTCTTGTCCTGTGATAAAAAGCCTTCTGATTCAATCGCCAAAGCTTTCAGGGGAGCATTTGCACCGTTGGGCACCATTTTTGAGTGAATTGCCGAAAGTCAGATTTTTTCTGAAATTGTGACCCCGGGGCTTAGGGATTTTTTCAAAAAACTATTTTTCCACCGGTTAAGTTCTCGAGGTCTGATTTCTTGTCCTGTGATAAAAAGCCTTCTGATTCAATCGCCAAACCTTTCAGGGGAGCATTTGCACCGTTGGGCACCATTTTTGAGTGAATTGCCGAAAGTCAGATTTTTGCTGAAATTGTGAACCCGGGGCTTAGGGATTTTTTGAAAAAAATATTTTTCCACCCGTTAAGTTGTCGAGGTCTGATTTCTTGTCCTGTGAAAAAAAGCCTTCTGTTTCGACCGCTAAACCTTTCAGGGGAGCATTTGCAACCGCTGGGCACCATTTTTGAGTGAATTGCCGAAAGTCAGATTTTTTATGAAATTGTGACCCCGGCGCTTAGGGATTTTTTGAAAAAAATATTTTTCCACCGGTTAAGTTGTCGAGGTCTGATTTCTAGTCTTTTGAAAAAAAGCCTTCTGTTTCGACCGCCAAACCTTTCAGGGGAGCATTTGTAACCGCTGGGCACCATTTTTGAGTGAATTGCCGAAAGTCAGATTTTTTCTGAAATTGTGACCCCGGGGCTTAGGGATTTTTTCAAAAAAATATTTTTCCACCGGTTAAGTTGTCGAGGTCTGATTTCTTGTCCTGTGAAAAAAAGCCTTCTGTTTCGACCGCCAAACCTTTCAGGGGAGCATTTGCCACCGCTGGGCACCATTTTTGAGTGAATTGCCGAAAGTCAGATTTTTTTCTGAAATTGTGACCCCGGGGCTTAGGGATTTTTTCAAAAAACTATTTTTCTGCCGGTTAAGTTCTCGAGGTCTGATTTCTTGTCCTGTGAAAAAAAGCCTTCTGTTTCGACCGCCAAACCTTTCAGGGGAGCATTTGCAACCGCTGGGCACCATTTTTGAGTGAATTGCCGAAAGTCACATTTTTTCTGAAATTGTGACCCCGGGGCTTAGGGATTTTTTCAAAAAAATATTTTTCCACCGGTTAAGTTGTCGAGGTCTGATTTCTTGTCTTGTGAAAAAAAGCCTTCTGTTTCGACCGCCAAACCTTTCAGGGGAGCATTTGCAACCGCTGGGCACCATTTTTGAGTGAATTGCCGAAAGTCAGATTTTTTCTGAAATTGTGACCCCGGGGCTTAGGGATTTTTTGAAAAAAATATTTTTCCACCGGTTAAGTTGTCGAGGTCTGATTTCTTGTCCTGTGAAAAAAAGCCTTCTGTTTCGACCGCCAAACCTTTCAGGGGAGCATTTTCAACCGTTGGGCACCATTTTTGAGTGAATTGCCGAAAGTCACATTTTTTTATGAAATTGTGACCCCGGGGCTTAGGGATTTTTTCAAAAAACTATTTTTCCACCGGTTAAGTTCTCGAGGTCTGATTTCTTGTCCTGTGATAAAAAGCCTTCTGATTCAATCGCCAAAGCTTTCAGGGGAGCATTTGCACCGTTGGGCACCATTTTTGAGTGAATTGCCGAAAGTCAGATTTTTTCTGAAATTGTGACCCCGGGGCTTAGGGATTTTTTCAAAAAACTATTTTTCCACCGGTTAAGTTCTCGAGGTCTGATTTCTTGTCCTGTGATAAAAAGCCTTCTGATTCAATCGCCAAACCTTTCAGGGGAGCATTTGCACCGTTGGGCACCATTTTTGAGTGAATTGCCGAAAGTCAGATTTTTGCTGAAATTGTGAACCCGGGGCTTAGGGATTTTTTGAAAAAAATATTTTTCCACCCGTTAAGTTGTCGAGGTCTGATTTCTTGTCCTGTGAAAAAAAGCCTTCTGTTTCGACCGCTAAACCTTTCAGGGGAGCATTTGCAACCGCTGGGCACCATTTTTGAGTGAATTGCCGAAAGTCAGATTTTTTATGAAATTGTGACCCCGGCGCTTAGGGATTTTTTGAAAAAAATATTTTTCCACCGGTTAAGTTGTCGAGGTCTGATTTCTAGTCTTTTGAAAAAAAGCCTTCTGTTTCGACCGCCAAACCTTTCAGGGGAGCATTTGTAACCGCTGGGCACCATTTTTGAGTGAATTGCCGAAAGTCAGATTTTTTATGAAATTGTGACCCCGGCGCTTAGGGATTTTTTGAAAAAAATATTTTTCCACCGGTTAAGTTGTCGAGGTCTGATTTCTTGTCCTGTGAAAAAAAGCCTTCTGTTTCGACCGCCAAACCTTTCAGGGGAGCATTTGCCACCGCTGGGCACCATTTTTGAGTGAATTGCCGAAAGTCAGATTTTTTCTGAAATTGTGACCCCGGGGCTTAGGAATTTTTTCAAAAAACTATTTTTCTGCCGGTTAAGTTCTCGAGGTCTGATTTCTTGTCCTGTGATAAAAAGCCTTCTGATTCAATCGCCAAAGCTTTCAGGGGAGCATTTGCACCGTTGGGCACCATTTTTGAGTGAATTGCCGAAAGTCAGATTTTTTCTGAAATTGTGACCCCGGGGCTTAGGGATTTTTTCAAAAAACTATTTTTCTGCCGGTTAAGTTCTCGAGGTCTGATTTCTTGTCCTGTGATAAAAAGCCTTCTGATTCAATCGCCAAACCTTTCAGGGGAGCATTTGCACCGTTGGGCACCATTTTTGAGTGAATTGCCGAAAGTCAGATTTTTGCTGAAATTGTGAACCCGGGGCTTAGGGATTTTTTGAAAAAAATATTCTTCCAACGGTTAAGTTGTCAAGGTCTGATTTCTTGTCCTGTGAAAAAAAGCCTTCTGTTTCGACCGCCAAACCTTTCAGGGGAGCATTTTCACCCGTTGGGCACCATTTTTGAGTGAATTGCCGAAAGTCACATTTTTTCTGAAATTGTGACCCCGGGGCTTAGGGATTTTTTGAAAAAAATATTTTTCCACCGGTTAAGTTGTCGAGGTCTGATTTCTTGTCCTGTGAAAAAAAGCCTTCTGTTTCGACCGCCAAACCTTTCAGGGGAGCATTTTCAACCGTTGGGCACCATTTTTGAGTGAATTGCCGAAAGTCAGATTTTTTCTGAAATTGTGACCCCGGGGCTTAGGGATTTTTTGAAAAAAATATTTTTCCACCGGTTAAGTTGTCGAGGTCTGATTTCTAGTCTTGTGAAAAAAAGCCTTCTGTTTCGACCGCCAAACCTTTCAGGGGAGCATTTGTAACCGCTGGGCACCATTTTTGAGTGAATTGCCGAAAGTCCGATTTTTTATGAAATTGTGACCCCGGCGCTTAGGGATTTTTTGAAAAAAATATTTTTCCACCGGTTAAGTTGTCGAGGTCTGATTTCTTGTCCTGTGAAAAAAAGCCTTCTGTTTCGACCGCCAAACCTTTCAGGGGAGCATTTGCACCGTTGGGCACCATTTTTGAGTGAATTGCCGAAAGTCAGATTTTTGCTGAAATTGTGACCCCGGGGCTTAGGGATTTTTTCAAAAAACTATTTTTCTGCTGGTTAAGTTCTCGAGGTCTGATTTCTTGTCCTGTGAAAAAAAGCCTTCTGTTTCGACCGCCAAACCTTTCAGGGGAGCATTTGCAACCGCTGGGCACCATTTTTGAGTGAATTGCCGAAAGTCAGATTTTTTCTGAAATTGTGACCCCGGGGCTTAGGGATTTTTTCAAAAAAATATTTTTCCACCGGTTAAGTTGTCGAGGTCTGATTTCTTGTCCTGTGAAAAAAAGCCTTCTGTTTCGACCGCCAAACCTTTCAGGGGAGCATTTGCAACCGCTGGGCACCATTTTTGAGTGAATTGCCGAAAGTCAGATTTTTTCTGAAATTGTGACCCCGGGGCTTAGGGATTTTTTGAAAAAAATATTTTTCCACCGGTTAAGTTGTCGAGGTCTGATTTCTTGTCCTGTGAAAAAAAGCCTTCTGTTTCGACCGCCAAACCTTTCAGGGGAGCATTTTCAACCGTTGGGCACCATTTTTGAGTGAATTGCCGAAAGTCAGATTTTTTCTGAAATTGTGACCCCGGGGCTTAGGGATTTTTTGAAAAAAATATTTTTCCACCGGTTAAGTTGTCGAGGTCTGATTTCTAGTCTTGTGAAAAAAAGCCTTCTGTTTCGACCGCCAAATCTTTCAGGGGAGCATTTGTAACCGCTGGGCACCATTTTTGAGTGAATTGCCGAAAGTCAGATTTTTTCTGAAATTGTGACCCCGGGGCTTAGGGATTTTTTGAAAAAAATATTTTTCCACCGGTTAAGTTGTCGAGGTCTGATTTTTAGTCCTGTGAAAAAAAGCCTTCTGTTTCGACCGCTAAACCTTTCAGGGGAGCATTTGCCACCGCTGGGCACCATTTTTGAGTGAATTGCCGAAAGTCAGATTTTTTCTGAAATTGTGACCCCGGGGCTTAGGGATTTTTTCAAAAAACTATTTTTCTGCCGGTTAAGTTCTCGAGGTCTGATTTCTTGTCCTGTGATAAAAAGCCTTCTGATTCAATCGCCAAACCTTTCAGGGGAGTATTTGCACCGTTGGGCACCATTTTTGAGTGAATTGCCGAAAGTCAGATTTTTTCTGAAATTGTGACCCCGGGGCTTAGGGATTTTTTGAAAAAAATATTTTCCCACCCGTTAAGTTGTCGAGGTCTGATTTCTTGTCCTGTGAAAAAAAACCTTCTGTTTCGACCGCTAAACATTTCAGGGGAGCATTTGCAACCGCTGGGCACCATTTTTGAGTTAATTGCCGAAAGTCAGATTTTTTCTGAAATTGTGACCCCGGGGCTTAGGGATTTTTTCAAAAAACTATTTTTCTGCCGGTTAAGTTCTCGAGGTCTGATTTCTTGTCCTGTGAAAAAAAGCCTTCTGTTTCGACCGCCAAACCTTTCAGGGGAGCATTTGCAACCGCCGGGCACCATTTTTGAGTGAATTGCCGAAAGTCACATTTTTTCTGAAATTGTGACCCCGGGGCTTAGGGATTTTTTCAAAAAAATATTTTTCCACCCGTTAAGTTGTCGAGGATTGATTTTTAGTCCTATGAAAAAAAGCCTTCTGTTTCGACCGCTAAAACTTTCAGGGGAGCATTTGTAACCGCTGGGCACCATTTTTGAGTGAATTGCCGAAAGTCAGATTTTTTCTGAAATTGTGACCCCGGGGCTTAGGGATTTTTTGAAAAAAAAATTTTTCCGCCCGTTAAGTTGTCGAGGTCTCATTTCTTGTCCTGTGATAAAAAGCCTTCTGATTCAATCGCCAAACCTTTCAGGGGAGAATTTGCCACCGTTCGGCACCATTTTTGAGTGAATTGCCGAAAGTCAGATTTTTTCTGAAATTGTGACCCCGGGGCTTAGGGATTTTTTGAAAAAAATATTTTTCCACCCGTTGAGTTGTCGAGGTCTGATTTCTTGTCCTGTGAAAAAAAGCCTTCTGTTTTGACCGCCAAACCCTTCAGGGGAGCATTTTCAACCGTTGGGCACCATTTTTGAGTGAATTGCCGAAAGTCACATTTTTTCTGAAATTGTGACCCCGGGGCTTAGGGATTTTTTCAAAAAACTATTTTTCTGCCGGTTAAGTTCTCGAGGTCTGATTTCTTGTCCTGTGATAAAAAGCCTTCTGATTCAATCGCCAAACCTTTCAGGGGAGAATTTACCACCGTTGGGCACCATTTTTGAGTGAATTGCCGAAAGTCAGATTTTTTCTGAAATTGTGACCCCGGGGCTTAGGGATTTTTTGAAAAAAATATTTTTCCACCGGTTAAGTTGTCGAGGTCTGATTTCTTGTCCTGTGAAAAAAAGCCTTCTGTTTCGACCGCCAAACCTTTCAGGGGAGCATTTGCCACCGCTGGCCACCATTTTTGAGTGAATTGCCGAAAGTCAGATTTTTTCTGACTTAGGAATTTTTTCAAAAAACTATTTTTCTGCCGGTTAAGTTCTCGAGGTCTGATTTCTTGTCCTGTGATAAAAAGCCTTCTGTTTCGACCGCCAAACCTTTCAGGGGGGCATTTGCAACCGTTGGGCACCATTTTTGAGTGAATTGCCGAAAGTCACATTTTTTCTGAAAGTGTGACCCCGGGGCTTAGGGATTTTTTCAAAAAACTATTTTTCTGCCGGTTAAGTTCTCGAGGTCTGATTTCTTGTCCTGTGATAAAAAGCCTTCTGATTCAATCGCCAAACCTTCCAGGGGAGAATTTGCCACCGTTGGGCACCATTTTTGAGTGAATTGCCGAAAGTCAGATTTTTTCTGAAATTGTGACCCCGGGGCTTAGGGATTTTTTGAAAAAAATATTCTTCCGCCGGTTAAGTTGTCGAGGTCTGATTTCTTGTCCTGTGAAAAAAAGCCTTCTGTTTCGACAGCCAAACCTTTCAGGGGAGCATTTGCCACCACTGGGCACCATTTTTGAGTGAATTGCCGAAAGTCAGATTTTTTCTGAAATTGTGACCCCGGGGCTTAGGGATTTTTTCAAAAAACTATTTTTCTGCCGGTTACGTTCTCGAGGTCTGATTTCTTGTCCTGTGATAAAAAGCCTTCTGTTTCGACCGCCAAACCTTTCAGGGGAGCATTTGCAACCGCCGGGCACCATTTTTGAGTGAATTGCCGAAAGTCACATTTTTTCTGAAATTGTGACCCCGGGGCTTAGGGATTTTTTCAAAAAAATATTTTTCCACCCGTTAAGTTGTCGAGGATTGATTTTTAGTCCTATGAAAAAAAGCCTTCTGTTTCGACCGCTAAAACTTTCAGGGGAGCATTTGTAACCGCTGGGCACCATTTTTGAGTGAATTGCCGAAAGTCAGATTTTTTCTGAAATTGTGACCCCGGGGCTTAGGGATTTTTTGAAAAAAAAATTTTTCCGCCCGTTAAGTTGTCGAGGTCTCATTTCTTGTCCTGTGATAAAAAGCCTTCTGATTCAATCGCCAAACCTTTCAGGGGAGAATTTGCCACCGTTCGGCACCATTTTTGAGTGAATTGCCGAAAGTCAGATTTTTTCTGAAATTGTGACCCCGGGGCTTAGGGATTTTTTGAAAAAAATATTTTTCCACCCGTTGAGTTGTCGAGGTCTGATTTCTTGTCCTGTGAAAAAAAGCCTTCTGTTTTGACCGCCAAACCCTTCAGGGGAGCATTTTCAACCGTTGGGCACCATTTTTGAGTGAATTGCCGAAAGTCACATTTTTTCTGAAATTGTGACCCCGGGGCTTAGGGATTTTTTCAAAAAACTATTTTTCTGCCGGTTAAGTTCTCGAGGTCTGATTTCTTGTCCTGTGATAAAAAGCCTTCTGATTCAATCGCCAAACCTTTCAGGGGAGAATTTACCACCGTTGGGCACCATTTTTGAGTGAATTGCCGAAAGTCAGATTTTTTCTGAAATTGTGACCCCGGGGCTTAGGGATTTTTTGAAAAAAATATTTTTCCACCGGTTAAGTTGTCGAGGTCTGATTTCTTGTCCTGTGAAAAAAAGCCTTCTGTTTCGACCGCCAAACCTTTCAGGGGAGCATTTGCCACCGCTGGCCACCATTTTTGAGTGAATTGCCGAAAGTCAGATTTTTTCTGACTTAGGAATTTTTTCAAAAAACTATTTTTCTGCCGGTTAAGTTCTCGAGGTCTGATTTCTTGTCCTGTGATAAAAAGCCTTCTGTTTCGACCGCCAAACCTTTCAGGGGGGCATTTGCAACCGTTGGGCACCATTTTTGAGTGAATTGCCGAAAGTCACATTTTTTCTGAAAGTGTGACCCCGGGGCTTAGGGATTTTTTCAAAAAACTATTTTTCTGCCGGTTAAGTTCTCGAGGTCTGATTTCTTGTCCTGTGATAAAAAGCCTTCTGATTCAATCGCCAAACCTTCCAGGGGAGAATTTGCCACCGTTGGGCACCATTTTTGAGTGAATTGCCGAAAGTCAGATTTTTTCTGAAATTGTGACCCCGGGGCTTAGGGATTTTTTGAAAAAAATATTCTTCCGCCGGTTAAGTTGTCGAGGTCTGATTTCTTGTCCTGTGAAAAAAAGCCTTCTGTTTCGACAGCCAAACCTTTCAGGGGAGCATTTGCCACCACTGGGCACCATTTTTGAGTGAATTGCCGAAAGTCAGATTTTTTCTGAAATTGTGACCCCGGGGCTTAGGGATTTTTTCAAAAAACTATTTTTCTGCCGGTTACGTTCTCGAGGTCTGATTTCTTGTCCTGTGATAAAAAGCCTTCTGATTCAATCGCCAAACCTTTCAGGGGAGCATTTGCACCGTTGGGCACCATTTTTGAGTGAATTGCTGAAAGTCAGATTTTTTCTGAAATTGTGACCCCGGGGCTTAGGGATTTTTTGAAAAAAATATTTTTCCACCCGTTAAGTTGTCGAGGTCTGATTTCTTGTCCTGTGAAAAAAAGCCTTCTGTTTCGACCGCCAAACCTTTCAGGGGAGCATTTGCAACCGCTGGGCACCATTTTTGAGTGAATTGCCGAAAGTAACATTTTTTCTGAAATTGTGACCCCGGGGCTTAGGGATTTTTTCAAAAAAATATTTTTCCACCGGTTAAGTTGTCGAGGTTTGATTTTTAGTCCTGTGAAAAAAAGCCTTCTGTTTCGACCGGTAAAACTTTCAGGGGAGCATTTGTAACCGCTGGGCACCATTTTAGAGTGAATTGCCGAAAGTCAGATTTTTTCTGAAATTGTGACCCCGGGGCTTAGGGATTTTTTGAAAAAAATATTTTTCCACCGGTTAAGTTGTTGAGGTCTGATTTCTTGTCCTGTGAAAAAAAGCCTTCTGTTTCGACCGCCAAACCTTTCAGGGGAGCATTTGCAACCTCTGGGCACCATTTTTGAGTGAATTGCCGAAAGTCAGATTTTTTCTGAAATTGTGACCCCGGGGCTTAGGTATTTTTTCAAAAAAATATTTTTCCACCCGTTAAGTTGTCGAGGTCTGATTTCTTGTCCTGTGAAAAAAAGCCTTCTGTTTCGACCGCCAAACCTTTCAGGGGAGCATTTGCAACCGCTGGGCACCATTTTTGAGTGAATTGCCGAAAGTCACATTTTTTCTGAAAGTGTGACCCCGGGGCTTAGGGATTTTTTCAAAAAACTATTTTTCTGCCGGTTAAGTTCTCGAGGTCTGATTTCTTGTCCTGTGATAAAAAGCCTTCTGATTCAATCGCCAAACCTTTCAGGGGAGAATTTGCCACCGTTGGGCACCATTTTTGAGTGAATTGCCGAAAGTCAGATTTTTTCTGAAATTGTGACCCCGGGGCTTAGGGATTTTTTGAAAAAAATATTCTTCCACCGGTTAAGTTGTCGAGGTCTGATTTCTTGTCCTGTGAAAAAAAGCCTTCTGTTTCGACAGCCAAACCTTTCAGGGGAGCATTTGCCACCACTGGGCACCATTTTTGAGTGAATTGCCGAAAGTCAGATTTTTTCTGAAATTGTGACCCCGGGGCTTAGGGATTTTTTCAAAAAACTATTTTTCTGCCGGTTAAGTTCTCGAGGTCTGATTTCTTGTCCTGTGATAAAAAGCCTTCTGATTCAATCGCCAAACCTTTCAGGGGAGCATTTGCACTGTTGGGCACCATTTTTGAGTGAATTGCTGAAAGTCAGATTTTTTCTGAAATTGTGACCCCGGGGCTTAGGGATTTTTTGAAAAAAATATTTTTCCACCCGTTAAGTTGTCGAGGTCTGATTTCTTGTCCTGTGAAAAAAAGCCTTCTGTTTCGACCGCCAAACCTTTCAGGGGAGCATTTGCAACCGCTGGGCACCATTTTTGAGTGAATTGCCGAAAGTAACATTTTTTCTGAAATTGTGACCCCGGGGCTTAGGGATTTTTTCAAAAAAATATTTTTCCACCGGTTAAGTTGTCGAGGTTTGATTTTTAGTCCTGTGAAAAAAAGCCTTCTGTTTCGACCGGTAAAACTTTCAGGGGAGCATTTGTAACCGCTGGGCACCATTTTTGAGTGAATTGCCGAAAGTCAGATTTTTTCTGAAATTGTGACCCCGGGGCTTAGGGGTTTTTTGAAAAAAATATTTTTCCGCCGGTTAAGTTGTCAAGGTCTGATTTCTTGTCCTGTGAAAAAAAGCCTTCTGTTTCGACCGCCAAACCTTTCAGGGGAGCATTTGCAACCTCTGGGCACCATTTTTGAGTGAATTACCGAAAGTCAGATTTTTTTCTGAAATTGTGACCCCGGGGCTTAGGGATTTTTTCAAAAAAATATTTTTCCGCCGGTTAAGTTGTCGAGGTCTGATTTCTTGTCCTGTGATAAAAAGCCTTCTGTTTGGACCGCTAAACCTTTCAGGGGAGCATTTGCCACCGCTGGGCACCATTTTTGAGTGAATTGCCGAAAGTCAGATTTTTTCTGAAATTGTGACCCCGGGGCTTAGGGATTTTTTCAAACAACTATTTTTCTGCCGGTTAAGTTCTCGAGGTCTGATTTCTTGTCCTGTGATAAAAAGCCTTCTGATTCAATCGCCAAAGCTTTCAGGGGAGCATTTTCAACCGCTGGGCACCATTTTTGAGTGAATTGCCGAAAGTCACATTTTTTCTGACAGTTTGACCCCGGGGCTTAGGAATTTTTCAAAAAAATATTTTTCCATCCGTTAAGTTGTCGAGGTCTAATTTCTTGTCCTGTGATAAAAAGCCTTCTGTTTCGACCGCTAAACCTTTCAGGGGAGCATTTGCAACCGCTGGGCACCATTTTTGAGTGAATTGCCGAAAGTCAGATTTTTTCTGAAATTGTGACCCCAGGGCTTAGGTATTTTTTCAAAAAAATATTTTTCCACCGGTTAAGTTGTCGAGGTCTGATTTCTTGTCCTGTGAAAAAAAGCCTTCTGTTTCGACCGCCAAACCTTTCAGGGGAGCATTTGCCACCGCTGGGCACCATTTTTGAGTGAATTGCCGAAAGTCACATTTTTTCTGAAATTGTGACCCCGGGGCTTAGGGATTTTTTCAAACAACTATTTTTCTGCCGGTTAAGTTGTCGAGGTCTGATTTCTTGTCCTGTGATAAAAAGCCTTCTGATTCAATCGCTAAACCTTTCAGGGGAGCATTTGCACCGTTGGGCACCATTTTTGAGTGAATTGCCGAAAGTCAGATTTTTTCTGAAATTGTGACCCCGGGGCTTAGGGATTTTTTGAAAAAAATATTTTTCCACCGGTTAAGTTGTCGAGGTTTGATTTCTTGTCCTGTGAAAAAAAGCCTTCTGTTTCGACCGCCAAACCTTTCAGGGGAGCATTTGCAACCGCTGGGCACCATTTTTGAGTGAATTTCCGAAAGTCAGATTTTTTCTGAAATTGTGACCCCGGGGCTTAGGGATTTTTTGAAAAAAATATTTTTCCACCGGTTAAGTTGTCGAGGTCTGATTTCTTGTCCTGTGAAAAAAAGCCTTCTCTTTCGACCGCCAAACCTTTGAGCGGAGCATTTGCCACCGTTGGGCACCATTTTTGAGTGAATTGGCCAAAGTCACATTTTTTCTGAAATTGTGACCCCGGGGCTTAGGGATTTTTTGAAAAAAATATTTTTCCGCCGTTTAAGTTGTCGAGATCTGATTTCTTCTCCTGTCATAAAAAGCCTTCTGTTTCGACCGCCAAACCTTTCAGGGGAGCATTTGCAACCTCTGGGCACCATTTTTGAGTGAATTGCCGAAAGTCAGATTTTTTCTGAAATTGTGACCCCGGGGCTTAGGTATTTTTTCAAAAAATTATTTTTCCACCGGTTAAGTTGTCGAGGTCTGATTTCTTGTCGTGTGATAAAAAGCCTTCTGTTTCGACCGCCAAACCTTTCAGGGGAGCATTTGCAACCGCTGGGCACCATTTTTGAGTGAATTGCCGAAAGTCACATTTTTTCTGAAATTGTGACCCCGGGGCTTAGGGATTTTTTCAAAAAAATATTTTTCCACCGGTTAAGTTGTCGAGGTCTGATTTTTAGTCCTGTGAAAAAAAGCCTTCTGTTTCGACCGCTAAACCTTTCAGGGAAGCATTTTCAACCGTTGGGCACCATTTTTGAGTGAATTGCCGAAAGTCAGATTTTTTCTGAAATTGTGACCCCGGGGCTTAGGGATTTTTTGAAAAAAATATTTTTCCACCGGTTAAGTTGTCGAGGTCTGATTTCTTGTCCTGTGAAAAAAAGCCTTCTGTTTCGACCGCCAAACCTTTCAGGGGAGCATTTGCCACCGCTGGGCACCATTTTTGAGTGAATTGCCGAAAGTCAGATTTTTTCTGAAATTTTGAGTCCGGGGCTTAGGGATTTTTTGAAAAAAATATTTTTCCACCGGTTAAGTTGTCGAGGTCTGATTTCTTGTCCTGTGAAAAAAAGCCTTCTGTTTTGACCGCCAAACCTTTCAGGGGAGCATTTTCAACCGTTGGGCACCATTTTTGAGTGAATTGCCGAAAGTCAGATTTTTTTCTGAAATTGTGACCCCGGGGCTTAGGGATTTTTTGAAAAAAATATTTTTCCACCGGTTAAGTTGTCGAGGTCTGATTTCTTGTCCTGTGAAAAAAAGCCTTCTGTTTCGACCGCCAAACCTTTGAGCGGAGCATTTGCCACCGTTGGGCACCATTTTTGAGTGAATTGGCCAAAGTCACATTTTTTCTGAAATTGTGACCCCGGGGCTTAGGGATTTTTTGAAAAAAATATTTTTCCGCCGGTTAAGTTGTCGAGGTCTGATTTCTTGTCCTGTCATAAAAAGCCTTCTGTTTCGACCGCCAAACCTTTCAGGGGAGCATTTGCAACCTCTGGGCACCATTTTTGAGTGAATTGCCGAAAGTCAGATTTTTTCTGAAATTGTGACCCCGGGGCTTAGGTATTTTTTCAAAAAATTATTTTTCCACCGGTTAAGTTGTCGAGGTCTGATTTCTTGTCGTGTGATAAAAAGCCTTCTGTTTCGACCGCCAAACCTTTCAGGGGAGCATTTTCAACCGCTGGGCACCATTTTTGAGTGAATTGCCGAAAGTCAAATTTTTTCTGAAATTGTGACCCCGGGGCTTAGGGATTTTTTCAAAAAAATATTTTTCCACCGGTTAAGTTGTCGAGGTCTGATTTTTAGTCCTGTGAAAAAAAGCCTTCTGTTTCGACCGCTAAACCTTTCAGGGAAGCATTTTCAACCGTTGGGCACCATTTTTGAGTGAATTGCCGAAAGTCAGATTTTTTCTGAAATTGTGACCCCGGGGCTTAGGGATTTTTTGAAAAAAATATTTTTCGACCGGTTAAGTTGTCGAGGTCTGATTTCTTGTCCTGTGAAAAAAAGCCTTCTGTTTCGACCGCCAAACCTTTCAGGGGAGCATTTGCGACCGCTGGGCACCATTTTTGAGTGAATTGCCGAAAGACAGATTTTTTCTGAAATTTTGAGTCCGGGGCTTAGGGATTTTTTGAAAAAAATATTTTTCCACCGGTTAAGTTGTCGAGGTCTGATTTCTTGTCCTGTGAAAAAAAGCCTTCTGTTTTGACCGCCAAACCTTTCAGGGGAGCATTTTCAACCGTTGGGCACCATTTTTGAGTGAATTGCCGAAAGTCAGATTTTTTCTGAAATTGTGACCCCGGGGCTTAGGGGTTTTTTGAAAAAAATATTTTTCCGCCGGTTAAGTTGTCAAGGTCTGATTTCTTGTCCTGTGAAAAAAAGCCTTCTGTTTCGACCGCCAAACCTTTCAGGGGAGCATTTGCCACCGCTGGGCACCATTTTTGAGTGAATTGCCGAAAGTCACATTTTTTCTGAAATTGTGACCCCGGGGCTTAGGGATTTTTTCAAAAAACTATTTTTCTGCCGGTTAAGTTCTCGAGGTCTGATTTCTTGTCCTGTGATAAAAAGCCTTCTGATTCAATCGCCAAACCTTTCAGGGGAGAATTTGCCACCGTTGGGCACCATTTTTGAGTGAATTGCCGAAAGTCAGATTTTTTCTGAAATTGTGACCCCGGGGCTTAGGGATTTTTTGAAAAAAATATTCTTCCACCGGTTAAGTTGTCGAGGTCTGATTTCTTGTCCTGTGAAAAAAAGCCTTCTGTTTCGACCGCCAAACCTTTCAGGGGAGCATTTTCCACCACTGGGCACCATTTTTGAGTGAATTGCCGAAAGTCAGATTTTTTCTGAAATTGTGACCCCGGGGCTTAGGGATTTTTTCAAAAAACTATTTTTCTGCCGGTTAAGTTCTCGAGGTCTGATTTCTTGTCCTGTGATAAAAAGCCTTCTGATTCAATCGCCAAACCTTTCAGGGGAGCATTTGCACCGTTGGGCACCATTTTTGAGTGAATTGCTGAAAGTCACATTTTTTCTGAAATTGTGACCCCGGGGCTTAGGGATTTTTTGAAAAAAATATTTTTCCGCCCGTTAAGTTGTCGAGGTCTGATTTCTTGTCCTGTGAAAAAAAGCCTTCTGTTTCGACCGCCAAACCTTTCAGGGGAGCATTTGCCACCGCTGGGCACCATTTTTGAGTGAATTGCCGAAAGTCAGATTTTTTCTGAAATTGTGACCCCGGGGCTTAGGTATTTTTTCAAAAAAATATTTTTCCACCCGTTAAGTTGTCGAGGTCTGATTTCTTGTCCTGTGAAAAAAAGCCTTCTGTTTCGACTGCCAAACCTTTCAGGGGAGCATTTGCAACCGCTGGGCACCATTTTTGAGGGAATTGCCGAAAGTAACATTTTTTCTGAAATTGTGACCCCGGGGCTTAGGGATTTTTTGAAAAAAATATTTTTCCACCGGTTAAGTTGTCGAGGTTTGATTTTTAGTCCTGTGAAAAAAAGCCTTCTGTTTCGACCGCTAAAACTTTCAGGGGAGCATTTGTAACCGCTGGGCACCATTTTTGAGTGAATTGCCGAAAGTCAGATTTTTTATGAAATTGTGACCCCGGGGCTTAGGGATTTTTTGAAAAAAATATTTTTCCACCGGTTAAGTTGTCGAGGTCTGATTTCTTGTCCTGTGAAAAAAAGCCTTCTGTTTCCACCGCCAAACCTTTCAGGGGAGCATTTTCAACCGTTGGGCACCATTTTTGAGTGAATTGTCGAAAGTCAGATGTTTTCTGAAATTGTGACCCCGGGGCTTAGGGATTTTTTCAAAAAAATATTTTTCCGCCGGTTAAGTTTTCGAGGTCTGATTTCTTGTCCTGTGAAAAAAAGCCTTCTGTTTCGACCGCCAAACCTTTCAGGGGAGCATTTGCCACCGTTGGGCACCATTTTTGAGGGAATTGGCCAAAGTCACATTTTTTCTGAAATTGTGACCCCGGGGCTTAGGGATTTTTTCAAAAAAATATTTTTCCGCCGGTTAAGTTGTCGAGGTCTGATTGCTTGTCCTGTGATAAAAAGCCTTCTGTTTCGACCGCCAAACCTTTCAGGGGAGCATTTGCAACCTCTGGGCACCATTTTTGAGTGAATTACCGAAAGTCAGATTTTTTTCTGAAATTGTGACCCCGGGGCTTAGGGATTTTTTCAAAAAAATATTTTTCCGCCGGTTAAGTTGTCGAGGTCTGATTTCTTGTCCTGTGATAAAAAGCCTTCTGTTTGGACCGCTAAACCTTTCAGGGGAGCATTTGCCACCGCTGGGCACCATTTTTGAGTGAATTGCCGAAAGTCAGATTTTTTCTGAAATTGTGACCCCGGGGCTTAGGGATTTTTTCAAACAACTATTTTTCTGCCGGTTAAGTTCTCGAGGTCTGATTTCTTGTCCTGTGATAAAAAGCCTTCTGATTCAATCGCCAAAGCTTTCAGGGGAGCATTTTCAACCGCTGGGCACCATTTTTGAGTGAATTGCCGAAAGTCACATTTTTTCTGACAGTTTGACCCCGGGGCTTAGGAATTTTTCAAAAAAATATTTTTCCATCCGTTAAGTTGTCGAGGTCTAATTTCTTGTCCTGTGATAAAAAGCCTTCTGTTTCGACCGCTAAACCTTTCAGGGGAGCATTTGCAACCGCTGGGCACCATTTTTGAGTGAATTGCCGAAAGTCAGATTTTTTCTGAAATTGTGACCCCGGGGCTTAGGTATTTTTTCAAAAAAATATTTTTCCACCGGTTAAGTTGTCGAGGTCTGATTTCTTGTCCTGTGAAAAAAAGCCTTCTGTTTCGACCGCCAAACCTTTCAGGGGAGCATTTGCCACCGCTGGGCACCATTTTTGAGTGAATTGCCGAAAGTCAGATTTTTTCTGAAATTGTGACCCCGGGGCTTAGGGATTTTTTCAAAAAACTATTTTTCTGCCGGTTAAGTTGTCGAGGTCTGATTTCTTGTCCTGTGATAAAAAGCCTTCTGATTCAATCGCTAAACCTTTCAGGGGAGCATTTGCACCGTTGGGCACCATTTTTGAGTGAATTGCCGAAAGTCAGATTTTTTCTGAAATTGTGACCCCGGGGCTTAGGGATTTTTTGAAAAAAATATTTTTCCACCGGTTAAGTTGTCGAGGTTTGATTTCTTGTCCTGTGAAAAAAAGCCTTCTGTTTCGACCGCCAAACCTTTCAGGGGAGCATTTTCAACCGCTGGGCACCATTTTTGAGTGAATTGCCGAAAGTCACATTTTTTCTGAAATTGTGACCCCGGGGCTTAGGGATTTTTTGAAAAAAATATTTTTCCACCGGTTAAGTTGTCGAGGTCTGATTTTTAGTCCTGTGAAAAAAAGCCTTCTGTTTCGACCGCTAAACCTTTCAGGGAAGCATTTTCAACCGTTGGGCACCATTTTTGAGTGAATTGCCGAAAGTCAGATTTTTTCTGAAATTGTGACCCCGGGGCTTAGGGATTTTTTGAAAAAAATATTTTTCCACCGGTTAAGTTGTCGAGGTCTGATTTCTTGTCCTGTGAAAAAAAGCCTTCTGTTTCGACCGCCAAACCTTTCAGGGGAGCATTTGCCACCGCTGGGCACCATTTTTGAGTGAATTGCCGAAAGTCAGATTTTTTCTGAAATTTTGAGTCCGGGGCTTAGGGATTTTTTGAAAAAAATATTTTTCCACCGGTTAAGTTGTCGAGGTCTGATTTCTTGTCCTGTGAAAAAAAGCCTTCTGTTTTGACCGCCAAACCTTTCAGGGGAGCATTTTCAACCGTTGGGCACCATTTTTGAGTGAATTGCCGAAAGTCAGATTTTTTTCTGAAATTGTGACCCCGGGGCTTAGGGATTTTTTGAAAAAAATATTTTTCCACCGGTTAAGTTGTCGAGGTCTGATTTCTTGTCCTGTGAAAAAAAGCCTTCTGTTTCGACCGCCAAACCTTTGAGCGGAGCATTTGCCACCGTTGGGCACCATTTTTGAGTGAATTGGCCAAAGTCACATTTTTTCTGAAATTGTGACCCCGGGGCTTAGGGATTTTTTGAAAAAAATATTTTTCCGCCGGTTAAGTTGTCGAGGTCTGATTTCTTGTCCTGTCATAAAAAGCCTTCTGTTTCGACCGCCAAACCTTTCAGGGGAGCATTTTCAACCGCTGGGCACCATTTTTGAGTGAATTGCCGAAAGTCACATTTTTTCTGAAATTGTGACCCCGGGGCTTAGGGATTTTTTCAAAAAAATATTTTTCCACCGGTTAAGTTGTCGAGGTCTGATTTTTAGTCCTGTGAAAAAAAGCCTTCTGTTTCGACCGCTAAACCTTTCAGGGAAGCATTTTCAACCGTTGGGCACCATTTTTGAGTGAATTGCCGAAAGTCAGATTTTTTCTGAAATTGTGACCCCGGGGCTTAGGGATTTTTTGAAAAAAATATTTTTCCACCGGTTAAGTTGTCGAGGTCTGATTTCTTGTCCTGTGAAAAAAAGCCTTCTGTTTCGACCGCCAAACCTTTCAGGGGAGCATTTGCCACCGCTGGGCACCATTTTTGAGTGAATTGCCGAAAGACAGATTTTTTCTGAAATTTTGAGTCCGGGGCTTAGGGATTTTTTGAAAAAAATATTTTTCCACCGGTTAAGTTGTCGAGGTCTGATTTCTTGTCCTGTGAAAAAAAGCCTTCTGTTTTGACCGCCAAACCTTTCAGGGGAGCATTTTCAACCGTTGGGCACCATTTTTGAGTGAATTGCCGAAAGTCAGATTTTTTTCTGAAATTGTGACCCCGGGGCTTAGGGATTTTTTGAAAAAAATATTTTTCCACCGGTTAAGTTGTCGAGGTCTGATTTCTTGTCCTGTGAAAAAAAGCCTACTGTTTCGACCGCCAAACCTTTCAGGGGAGCATTTTCAACCGTTGGGTACCATTTTTGAGTGAATTGGCCAAAGTCACATTTTTTCTGAAATTGTGACCCCGGGGCTTAGGGATTTTTTCAAAAAAATATTTTTCCGCCGGTTAAGTTGTCGAGGTCTGATTTCTTGTCCTGTGATAAAAAGCCTTCTGTTTCAACCGCCAAACCTTTCAGGGGAGCATTTGCAACCTCTGGGCACCATTTTTGAGTGAATTGCCGAAAGTCAGATTTTTTCTGAAATTGTGACCCCGGGGCTTAGGGATTTTTTCAAAAAAATATTTTTCCTCCAGTTAAGTTCTCGAGGTCTGATTTCTTGTCCTGTGATAAAAAGCCTTCTGATTCAATCGCCAAAGCTTTCAGGGGAGCATTTTCAACCGCTGGGCACCATTTTTGAGTGAATTGCCGAAAGTCACATTTTTTCTGACAGTTTGACCCCGGGGCTTAGGAATTTTTCAAAAAAATATTTTTCCATCCGTTAAGTTGTCGAGGTCTAATTTCTTGTCCTGTGATAAAAAGCCTTCTGTTTCGACCGCTAAACCTTTCAGGGGAGCATTTGCAACCGCTGGGCACCATTTTTGAGTGAATTGCCGAAAGTCAGATTTTTTCTGAAATTGTGACCCCGGGGCTTAGGTATTTTTTCAAAAAAATATTTTTCCACCGGTTAAGTTGTCGAGGTCTGATTTCTTGTCCTGTGAAAAAAAGCCTTCTGTTTCGACCGCCAAACCTTTCAGGGGAGCATTTGCCACAGCTGGGCACCATTTTTGAGTGAATTGCCGAAAGTCAGATTTTTTCTGAAATTGTGACCCCGGGGCTTAGGGATTTTTTCAAAAAACTATTTTTCTGCCGGTTAAGTTGTCGAGGTCTGATTTCTTGTCCTGTGATAAAAAGCCTTCTGATTCAATCGCTAAACCTTTCAGGGGAGCATTTGCACCGTTGGGCACCATTTTTGAGTGAATTGCCGAAAGTCAGATTTTTTCTGAAATTGTGACCCCGGGGCTTAGGGATTTTTTGAAAAAAATATTTTTCCACCGGTTAAGTTGTCGAGGTTTGATTTCTTGTCCTGTGAAAAAAAGCCTTCTGTTTCGACCGCCAAACCTTTCAGGGGAGAATTTGCCACCGTTCGGCACCATTTTTGAGTGAATTGCCGAAAGTCACATTTTTTCTGAAATTGTGACCCCGGGGCTTAGGGATTTTTTGAAAAAAATATTTTTCCACCGGTTAAGTTGACGAGGTCTGATTTTTAGTCCTGTGAAAAAAAGCCTTCTGTTTCGACCGCTAAACCTTTCAGGGAAGCATTTTCAACCGTTGGGCACCATTTTTGAGTGAATTGCCGAAAGTCAGATTTTTTCTGAAATTGTGACCCCGGGGCTTAGGGATTTTTTGAAAAAAATATTTTTCCACCGGTTAAGTTGTCGAGGTCTGATTTCTTGTCCTGTGAAAAAAAGCCTTCTGTTTCGACCGCCAAACCTTTCAGGGGAGCATTTGCCACCGCTGGGCACCATTTTTGAGTGAATTGCCGAAAGTCAGATTTTTTCTGAAATTTTGAGTCCGGGGCTTAGGGATTTTTTGAAAAAAATATTTTTCCACCGGTTAAGTTGTCGAGGTCTGATTTCTTGTCCTGTGAAAAAAAGCCTTCTGTTTTGACCGCCAAACCTTTCAGGGGAGCATTTTCAACCGTTGGGCACCATTTTTGAGTGAATTGCCGAAAGTCAGATTTTTTTCTGAAATTGTGACCCCGGGGCTTAGGGATTTTTTGAAAAAAATATTTTTCCACCGGTTAAGTTGTCGAGGTCTGATTTCTTGTCCTGTGAAAAAAAGCCTTCTGTTTCGACCGCCAAACCTTTGAGCGGAGCATTTGCCACCGTTGGGCACCATTTTTGAGTGAATTGGCCAAAGTCACATTTTTTCTGAAATTGTGACCCCGGGGCTTAGGGATTTTTTGAAAAAAATATTTTTCCGCCGGTTAAGTTGTCGAGGTCTGATTTCTTGTCCTGTCATAAAAAGCCTTCTGTTTCGACCGCCAAACCTTTCAGGGGAGCATTTTCAACCGCTGGGCACCATTTTTGAGTGAATTGCCGAAAGTCACATTTTTTCTGAAATTGTGACCCCGGGGCTTAGGGATTTTTTCAAAAAAATATTTTTCCACCGGTTAAGTTGTCGAGGTCTGATTTTTAGTCCTGTGAAAAAAAGCCTTCTGTTTCGACCGCTAAACGTTTCAGGGAAGCATTTTCAACCGTTGGGCACCATTTTTGAGTGAATTGCCGAAAGTCAGATTTTTTCTGAAATTGTGACCCCGGGGCTTAGGGATTTTTTGAAAAAAATATTTTTCCACCGGTTAAGTTGTCGAGGTCTGATTTCTTGTCCTGTGAAAAAAAGCCTTCTGTTTCGACCGCCAAACCTTTCAGGGGAGCATTTGCCACCGCTGGGCACCATTTTTGAGTGAATTGCCGAAAGACAGATTTTTTCTGAAATTTTGAGTCCGGGGCTTAGGGATTTTTTGAAAAAAATATTTTTCCACCGGTTAAGTTGTCGAGGTCTGATTTCTTGTCCTGTGAAAAAAAGCCTTCTGTTTTGACCGCCAAACCTTTCAGGGGAGCATTTTCAACCGTTGGGCACCATTTTTGAGTGAATTGCCGAAAGTCAGATTTTTTTCTGAAATTGTGACCCCGGGGCTTAGGGATTTTTTGAAAAAAAAATTTTTCCACCGGTTAAGTTGTCGAGGTCTGATTTCTTGTCCTGTGATAAAAAGCCTTCTGTTTCGACCGCCAAACCTTTCAGGGGAGCATTTTCAACCGTTGGGTACCATTTTTGAGTGAATTGGCCAAAGTCACATTTTTTCTGAAATTGTGACCCCGGGGCTTAGGGATTTTTTCAAAAAAATATTTTTCCGCCGGTTAAGTTGTCGAGGTCTGATTTCTTGTCCTGTGATAAAAAGCCTTCTGTTTCAACCGCCAAACCTTTCAGGGGAGCATTTGCAACCTCTGGGCACCATTTTTGAGTGAATTGCCGAAAGTCAGATTTTTTCTGAAATTGTGACCCCGGGGCTTAGGGATTTTTTCAAAAAAATATTTTTCCTCCAGTTAAGTTGTCGAGGTCTGATTTCTTGTCCTGTGATAAAAAGCCTTCTGATTCAATCGCCAAACCTTTCAGGGGAGAATTTGCCACCGTTGGGCACCATTTTTGAGTGAATTGCCGAAAGTCAGATTTTTTTCTGAAATTGTGACCCCGGGGCTTAGGGATTTTTTGAAAAAAATATTTTTCCACCGGTTAAGTTGTCGAGGTCTGGTTTCTTGTCCTGTGAAAAAAAGCCTTCTGTTTCGACCGCCAAACCTTTCAGGGGAGCATTTGCCACCGCTGGGCACCATTTTTGAGTGAATTGCCGAAAGACAGATTTTTTCTGAAATTTTGAGTCCGGGGCTTAGGGATTTTTTGAAAAAAATATTTTTCCACCGGTTAAGTTGTCGAGGTCTGATTTCTTGTCCTGTGAAAAAAAGCCTTCTGTTTTGACCGCCAAACCTTTCAGGGGAGCATTTTCAACCGTTGGGCACCATTTTTGAGTGAATTGCCGAAAGTCAGATTTTTTTCTGAAATTGTGACCCCGGGGCTTAGGGATTTTTTGAAAAAAATATTTTTCCACCGGTTAAGTTGTCGAGGTCTGATTTCTTGTCCTGTGAAAAAAAGCCTTCTGTTTCGACCGCCAAACCTTTCAGGGGAGCATTTTCAACCGTTGGGTACCATTTTTGAGTGAATTGACCAAAGTCACATTTTTTCTGAAATTGTGACCCCGGGGCTTAGGGATTTTTTCAATAAAATATTTTTCCGCCGGTTAAGTTGTCGAGGTCTGATTTCTTGTCCTGTGAAAAAAAGCCTTCTGTTTCGACCGCCAAACCTTTCAGGGGAGCATTTTCAACCGTTGGGCACCATTTTTGAGTGAATTGCCGAAAGTCACATTTTTTCTGAAATTGTGACCCCGGGGCTTAGGGATTTTTTGAAAAAAATATTTTTCCACCGGTTAAGTTGTCGAGGTCTGATTTCTTGTCCTGTGAAAAAAAGCCTTCTGTTTCGACCGCCAGACCTTTCAGGGGAGCATTTGTAACCGCTGGGCACCATTTTTGAGTGAATTGCCGAAAGTCAGATTTTTTATGAAATTGTGACCCCGGGGCTTAGGGATTTTTTGAAAAAAATATTTTTCCACCAGTTAAGTTGTCGAGGTCTGATTTCTTGTCCTGTGAAAAAAAGCCTTCTGTTTCGACCGCCAAACCTTTCAGGGGAGCATTTTCAACCGTTGGGCACCATTTTTGAGTGAATTGCCGAAAGTCAGATTTTTTCTGAAATTGTGACCCCGGGGCTTAGGGATTTTTTCAAAAAACTATTTTTCTGCCGGTTAAGTTTTCGAGGTCTGATTTCTTGTCCTGTGATAAAAAGCCTTCTGATTCAATCGCCAAACCTTTCAGGGGAGAATTTGCCACCGTTGGGCACCATTTTTGAGTGAATTGCCGAAAGTCAGATTTTTTCTGAAATTGTGACCCCGGGGCTTAGGGATTTTTTGAAAAAAATATTTTTCCACCGGTTAAGTTGTCGAGGTCTGATTTCTTGTCCTGTGAAAAAAAGCCTTCTGTTTCGACCGCCAAACCTTTCAGGGGAGCATTTGCCACCGCTGGGCACCATTTTTGAGTGAATTGCCGAAAGTCAGATTTTTTCTGAAATTGTGACCCCGGGGCTTAGGGATTTTTTGAAAAAAATATTTTCCCACCCGTTAAGTTGTCGAGGTCTGATTTCTTGTCCTGTGAAAAAAAGCCTTCTGTTTCGACCGCCAAACCTTCCAGGGGAGCATTTTCAACCGTTGGGCACCATTTTTGAGTGAATTGGCCAAAGTCAGATTTTTTCTGAAATTGTGACCCCGGGGCTTAGGGATTTTTTAAAAAAAATATTTTTCCGCCGGTTAAGTTGTCGAGGTCTGATTTCTTGTCCTGTGATAAAAAGCCTTCTGTTTCGACCGCCAAACCTTTCAGGGGAGCATTTGCAACCTCTGGGCACCATTTTTGAGTGAATTGCCGAAAGTCACATTTTTTCTGAAATCGTGACCCCGGGGCTTAGCGATTTTTTCAAAAAAATCTTCCGCCGGTTAAGTTGTCGAGGTCTGATTTCTTGTCCTGTGAAAAAAAGCCTTCTGTTTCGACCGCCAAACCTTTCAGGGGAGCATTTGCAACCGCTGGGCACCATTTTTGAGTGAATTGCCGAAAGTCACATTTTTTCTGAAATTGTGACCCCGGGGCTTAGGGATTTTTTCCAAAAAATATTTTTCCACCGGTTAAGTTGTCGAGGTCTGATTTTTAGTCCTGTGAAAAAAAGCCTTCTGTTTCGACCGCTAAACCTTTCAGGGGAGCATTTGCCACCGCTGGGCACCATTTTTGAGTGAATTGCCGAAAGTCAGATTTTTTCTGAAATTGTGACCCCGGGGCTTAGGGATTTTTTCAAAAAACTATTTTTCTGCCGGTTAAGTTCTCGAGGTCTGATTTCTTGTCCTGTGATAAAAAGCCTTCTGATTCAATCGCCAAACCTTTCAGGGGAGCATTTGCCACCGTTGGGCACCATTTTTGAGTGAATTGCCGAAAGTCAGATTTTTTCTGAAATTGTGACCCCGGGGCTTAGGGATTTTTTCAAAAAACTATTTTTCTGCCGGTTAAGTTCTCGAGGTCTGATTTCTTGTCCTGTGATAAAAAGCCTTCTGATTCAATCGTCAAACCTTTCAGGGGAGAATTTGCCACCGTTGGGCACCATTTTTGAGTGAATTGCCGAAAGTTAGATTTTTTTCTGAAATTGTGACCCCGGGGCTTAGGGATTTTTTGAAAAAAATATTTTTCCACCTATTAAGTTGTCGAGGTCTGATTTCTTGTCCTGTGAAAAAAAGCCTTCTGTTTCGACCGCCAAACCTTTCAGGGGAGCATTTGCAACCTCTGGGCACCATTTTTGAGTGAATTGCCGAAAGTCACATTTTTTCTGAAATTGTGACCCCGGGGCTTAGGGATTTTTTCCAAAAAATATTTTCCCACCGGTTAAGTTGTCGAGGTCTGATTTTTAGTCCTGTGAAAAAAAGCCTTCTGTTTCGACCGCTAAACCTTTCAGGGGAGTATTTCCCACCGCTGGGCACCATTTTTGAGTGAATTGCCGAAAGTCAGATTTTTCCTGAAATTGTGACCCCGGGGCTTAGGGATTTTTTCAAAAAACTATTTTTCTGCCGGTTAAGTTCTCGAGGTCTGATTTCTTGTCCTGTGATAAAAAGCCTTCTGATTCAATGGCCAAACCTTTCAGGGGAGCATTTGCCACCGTTGGGCACCATTTTTGAGTGAATTGCCGAAAGTCAGATTTTTTCTGAAATTGTGACCCCGGGGCTTAGGGATTTTTTCAAAAAACTATTTTTCTGCCGGTTAAGTTCTCGAGGTCTGATTTCTTGTCCTGTGATAAAAAGCCTTCTGATTCAATCGTCAAACCTTTCAGGGGAGCATTTGCACCGTTGGGAACCATTTTTGAGTGAATTGCCGAAAGTCAGATTTTTTCTGAAATTGTGACCCCGGGGCTTAGGGATTTTTTCAAAAAACTATTTTTCTGCCGGTTAAGTTCTCGAGGTCTGATTTCTTGTCCTGTGATAAAAAGCCTTCTGATTCAATCGTCAAACCTTTCAGGGGAGCATTTGCACCGTTGGGAACCATTTTTGAGTGAATTGCCGAAAGTCAGATTTTTTCTGAAATTGTGACCCCGGGGCTTAGGGATTTTTTGAAAAAAATATTTTCCCACCCGTTAAGTTGTCGAGGTCTGATTTCTTGTCCTGTGAAAAAAAGCCTTCTGTTTCGACCGCCACACCTTCCAGGGGAGCATTTTCAACCGTTGGGCACCATTTTTGAGTGAATTGGCCAAAGTCAGATTTTTTCTGAAATTGTGACCCCGGGGCTTAGGGATTTTTTAAAAAAAATATTTTTCCGCCGGTTAAGTTGTCGAGGTCTGATTTCTTGTCCTGTGATAAAAAGCCTTCTGTTTCGACCGCCAAACCTTTCAGGGGAGCATTTGCAACCTCTGGGCACCATTTTTGACTGAATTGCCGAAAGTCACATTTTTTCTGAAATCGTGACCCCGGGGCTTAGCGATTTTTTCAAAAAAATCTTCCGCCGGTTAAGTTGTCGAGGTCTAATTTCTTGTCCTGTGAAAAAAAGCCTTCTGTTTCGACCGCCAAACCTTTCAGGGGAGCATTTTCAACCGTTGGGCACCATTTTTGAGTGAATTGGCCAAAGTCACATTTTTTCTGAAATTGTGACCCCGGGGCTTAGGGATTTTTTCAAAAAAATATTTTTCCACCCGTTAAGTTGTCGAGGTCTGATTTAATGTCCTGTGAAAAAAAGCCTTCTGTTTCGACCGCCAAACCTTTCAGGGGAGCATTTGCAACCGCTGGGCACCATTTTTGAGTGAATTGCCGAAAGTCAGATTTTTTCTGAAATTGTGACCCCGGGGCTTAGGGATTTTTTCAAAAAACTATTTTTCTGCCGGTTAAGTTCTCGAGGTCTGATTTCTTGTCCTGTGATAAAAAGCCTTCTGATTCAATCGCCAAACCTTTCAGGGAAGAATTTGCCACCGTTGGGCACCATTTTTGAGTGAATTGCCGAAAGTCAGATTTTTTCTGAAATTGTGACCCCGGGGCTTAGGGATTTTTTGAAAAAAATATTTTTCCACCGGTTAAGTTGTCGAGGTCTGATTTCTTGTCCTGTGAAAAAAAGCCTTCTGTTTCGACCGCCAAACCTTTCAGGGGAGCATTTGCCAGCGCTGGGCACCATTTTTGAGTGAATTGCCGAAAGTCAGATTTTTTCTGAAATTGTGACCCCGGGGCTTAGGGATTTTTTGAAAAAAATATTTTCCCACCCGTTAAGTTGTCGAGGTCTGATTTCTTGTCCTGTGAAAAAAAGCCTTCTGTTTCGACCGCCAAACCTTCCAGGGGAGCATTTTCAACCGTTGGGCACCATTTTTGAGTGAATTGGCCAAAGTCAGATTTTTTCTGAAATTGTGACCCCGGGGCTTAGGGATTTTTTAAAAAAAATATTTTTCCGCCGGTTAAGTTGTCGAGGTCTGATTTCTTGTCCTGTGATAAAAAGCCTTCTGTTTCGACCGCCAAACCTTTCAGGGGAGCATTTGCAACCTCTGGGCACCATTTTTGAGTGAATTGCCGAAAGTCACATTTTTTCTGAAATCGTGACCCCGGGGCTTAGCGATTTTTTCAAAAAAATCTTCCGCCGGTTAAGTTGTCGAGGTCTGATTTCTTGTCCTGTGAAAAAAAGCCTTCTGTTTCGACCGCCAAACCTTTCAGGGGAGCATTTGCAACCGCTGGGCACCATTTTTGAGTGAATTGCCGAAAGTCACATTTTTTCTGAAATTGTGACCCCGGGGCTTAGGGATTTTTTCCAAAAAATATTTTTCCACCGGTTAAGTTGTCGAGGTCTGATTTTTAGTCCTGTGAAAAAAAGCCTTCTGTTTCGACCGCTAAACCTTTCAGGGGAGCATTTGCCACCGCTGGGCACCATTTTTGAGTGAATTGCCGAAAGTCAGATTTTTTCTGAAATTGTGACCCCGGGGCTTAGGGATTTTTTCAAAAAACTATTTTTCTGCCGGTTAAGTTCTCGAGGTCTGATTTCTTGTCCTGTGATAAAAAGCCTTCTGATTCAATCGCCAAACCTTTCAGGGGAGCATTTGCCACCGTTGGGCACCATTTTTGAGTGAATTGCCGAAAGTCAGATTTTTTCTGAAATTGTGACCCCGGGGCTTAGGGATTTTTTCAAAAAACTATTTTTCTGCCGGTTAAGTTCTCGAGGTCTGATTTCTTGTCCTGTGATAAAAAGCCTTCTGATTCAATCGTCAAACCTTTCAGGGGAGAATTTGCCACCGTTGGGCACCATTTTTGAGTGAATTGCCGAAAGTTAGATTTTTTTCTGAAATTGTGACCCCGGGGCTTAGGGATTTTTTGAAAAAAATATTTTTCCACCTATTAAGTTGTCGAGGTCTGATTTCTTGTCCTGTGAAAAAAAGCCTTCTGTTTCGACCGCCAAACCTTTCAGGGGAGCATTTGCAACCTCTGGGCACCATTTTTGAGTGAATTGCCGAAAGTCACATTTTTTCTGAAATTGTGACCCCGGGGCTTAGGGATTTTTTCAAAAAACTATTTTTCTGCCGGTTAAGTTCTCGAGGTCTGATTTCTTGTCCTGTGATAAAAAGCCTTCTGATTCAATCGTCAAACCTTTCAGGGGAGCATTTGCACCGTTGGGAACCATTTTTGAGTGAATTGCCGAAAGTCAGATTTTTTCTGAAATTGTGACCCCGGGGCTTAGGGATTTTTTGAAAAAAATATTTTCCCACCCGTTAAGTTGTCGAGGTCTGATTTCTTGTCCTGTGAAAAAAAGCCTTCTGTTTCGACCGCCACACCTTCCAGGGGAGCATTTTCAACCGTTGGGCACCATTTTTGAGTGAATTGGCCAAAGTCAGATTTTTTCTGAAATTGTGACCCCGGGGCTTAGGGATTTTTTAAAAAAAATATTTTTCCGCCGGTTAAGTTGTCGAGGTCTGATTTCTTGTCCTGTGATAAAAAGCCTTCTGTTTCGACCGCCAAACCTTTCAGGGGAGCATTTGCAACCTCTGGGCACCATTTTTGACTGAATTGCCGAAAGTCACATTTTTTCTGAAATCGTGACCCCGGGGCTTAGCGATTTTTCCAAAAAAATCTTCCGCCGGTTAAGTTGTCGAGGTCTAATTTCTTGTCCTGTGAAAAAAAGCCTTCTGTTTCGACCGCCAAACCTTTCAGGGGAGCATTTTCAACCGTTGGGCACCATTTTTGAGTGAATTGGCCAAAGTCACATTTTTTCTGAAATTGTGACCCCGGGGCTTAGGGATTTTTTCAAAAAAATATTTTTCCACCCGTTAAGTTGTCGAGGTCTGATTTAATGTCCTGTGAAAAAAAGCCTTCTGTTTCGACCGCCAAACCTTTCAGGGGAGCATTTGCAACCGCTGGGCACCATTTTTGAGTGAATTGCCGAAAGTCAGATTTTTTCTGAAATTGTGACCCCGGGGCTTAGGGATTTTTTCAAAAAACTATTTTTCCACCGGTTTAAGTTCTCGAGGTCTGATTTCTTGTCCTGTGATAAAAAGCCTTCTGATTCAATCGCCAAACCTTTCAGGGGAGAATTTTCAACCGTTGGGCACCATTTTTGAGTGAATTGCCGAAAGTCAGATTTTTTCTGAAATTGTGACCCCGGGGCTTAGGGGTTTTTTGAAAAAAATATTTTTCCACCGGTTAAGTTGTCGAGGTCTGATTTCTTGTCCTGTGAAAAAAGCCTTCTGTTTCGACCGCCAAACCTTTCAGGGGAGCATTTGCCACCGCTGGGCACCATTTTTGAGTGAATTGCCGAAAGTCAGATTTTTTCTGAAATTGTGACCCCGGGGCTTAGGAATTTTTTCAAAAAACTATTTTTCTGCCGGTTAAGTTCTCGAGGTCTGATTTCTTGTCCTGTGATAAAAAGCCTTCTGATTCAATCGCCAAACCTTTCAGGGGAGCATTTTCAACCGCTGGGCAGCATTTTTGAGTGAATTGCCGAAAGTCAGATTTTTTCTGACAGTTTGGCCCCGGGGCTTAGGAATTTTTCAAAAAAATATGTTTCCACCCGTTAAGTTGTCAAGGTCTGATTTCTTGTCCTGTGATAAAAAGCCTTCTGTTTCGACCGCTAAACCTTTCAGGGGAGCATTTGCAACCGCTGGGCACCATTTTTGAGTGAATTGCCGAAAGTCAGATTTTTTTCTGAAATTGTGACCCCGGGGCTTAGGGATTTTTTGAAAAAAATATTTTTCCACCCGTTAAGTTGTCGAGGTCTGATTTCTTGTCCTGTGAAAAAAAGCCTTCTGTTTCGACCGCCAAACCTTTCAGGGGAGCATTTTCAACCGTTGGGCACCATTTTTGAGTGAATTGGCCAAAGTCACATTTTTTCTGAAATTGTGACCCCGGGGCTTAGGGATTTTTTGAAAAAAATATTTTTCCGCCGGTTAAGTTGTCGAGGTCTGATTTCTTGTCCTGTGATAAAAAGCCTTCTGTTTCAACCGCCAAACCTTTCAGGGGAGCATTTGCAACCTCTGGGCACCATTTTTGAGTGAATTGCCGAAAGTCAGATTTTTTCTGAAATTGTGACCCCGGGGCTTAGGTATTTTTTCAAAAAAATATTTTTCCGCCCGTTAAGTTGTCGAGGTCTGATTTCTTGTCCTGTGAAAAAAAGCCTTCTGTTTCGACCGCCAAACCTTTCAGGGGAGCATTTGCAACCTCTGGGCACCATTTTTGAGTGAATTGCCGAAAGTCACATTTTTTTCTGAAATTGTGACCCCGGGGCTTAGGGATTTTTTCAAAAAAATATTTTTCCACCCGTTAAGTTGTCGAGGTCTGATTTTTAGTCCTGTGAAAAAAAGCCTTCTGTTTCGACCGCTAAACCTTTCAGGGGAGCATTTGCCACCGCTGGGCACCATTTTTGAGTGAATTGCCGAAAGTCAGATTTTTTCTGAAATTGTGACCCCGGGGCTTAGGGATTTTTTCAAAAAAATATTTTTCCACCCGTTAAGTTGTCGAGGTCTGATTTCTTATCCTGTGAAAAAAAGCCTTCTGTTTTGACCGCCAAAGCTTTCAGTGGAGCATTTTCAACCGTTGGGCGCCATTTTTGAGTGAATTGCCGAAAGTCAGATTTTTTCTGAACTTGTGACCCCGGGGCTTAGGGATTTTTTGAAAAAACTATTTTTCCACCGGTTAAGTTGTCGAGGTCTGATTTCTTGTCCTGTGAAAAAAAGCCTTCTGTTTCGACCGCCAAACCTTTCAGGGGAGCATTTTCAACCGTTGGGCACCATTTTTGAGTGAATTGGCCAAAGTCACATTTTTTCTGAAATTGTGACCCCGGGGCTTAGGGATTTTTTGAAAAAACTATTTTTCTGCCGGTTAAGTTCTCGAGGTCTGATTTCTTGTCCTGTGATAAAAAGCCTTCTGATTCAATCGCCAAACCTTTCAGGGGAGAATTTTCAACCGTTGGGCACCATTTTTGAGTGAATTGCCGAAAGTCAGATTTTTTCTGAAATTGTGACCCCGGGGCTTAGGGGTTTTTTGAAAAAAATATTTTTCCACCGGTTAAGTTGTCGAGGTCTGATTTCTTGTCCTGTGAAAAAAAGCCTTCTGTTTCGACCGCCAAACCTTTCAGGGGAGCATTTGCAACCTCTGGGCACCATTTTTGACTGAATTGCCGAAAGTCACATTTTTTCTGAAATCGTGACCCCGGGGCTTAGCGATTTTTTCAAAAAAATCTTCCGCCGGTTAAGTTGTCGAGGTCTGATTTCTTGTCCTGTGAAAAAAAGCCTTCTGTTTCGACCGCCAAACCTTTCAGGGGAGCATTTGCAACCGCTGGGCACCATTTTTGAGTGAATTGCCGAAAGTCACATTTTTTCTGAAATTGTGACCCCGGGGCTTAGGGATTTTTTCCAAAAAATATTTTTCCACCGGTTAAGTTGTCGAGGTCTGATTTTTAGTCCTGTGAAAAAAAGCCTTCTGTTTCGACCGCTAAACCTTTCAGGGGAGCATTTGCCACCGCTGGGCACCATTTTTGAGTGAATTGCCGAAAGTCAGATTTTTCCTGAAATTGTGACCCCGGGGCTTAGGGATTTTTTCAAAAAACTATTTTTCTGCCGGTTAAGTTCTCGAGGTCTGATTTCTTGTCCTGTGATAAAAAGCCTTCTGATTCAATCGCCAAACCTTTCAGGGGAGCATTTGCCACCGTTGGGCACCATTTTTGAGTGAATTGCCGAAAGTCAGATTTTTTCTGAAATTGTGACCCCGGGGCTTAGGGATTTTTTCAAAAAACTATTTTTCCGCCGGTTAAGTTCTCGAGGTCTGATTTCTTGTCCTGTGATAAAAAGCCTTCTGATTCAATCGTCAAACCTTTCAGGGGAGCATTTGCACCGTTGGGAACCATTTTTGAGTGAATTGCCGAAAGTCAGATTTTTTCTGAAATTGTGACCCCGGGCTTAGGGATTTTTTCAAAAAACTATTTTTCTGCCGGTTAAGTTCTCGAGGTCTGATTTCTTGTCTTGTGATAAAAAGCCTTCTGATTCAATCGTCAAACCTTTCAGGGGAGCATTTGCACCGTTGGGAACCATTTTTGAGTGAATTGCCGAAAGTCAGATTTTTTCTGAAATTGTGACCCCGGGGCTTAGGGATTTTTTGAAAAAAATATTTTCCCACCCGTTAAGTTGTCGAGGTCTGATTTCTTGTCCTGTGAAGAAAAGCCTTCTGTTTCGACCGCCAAACCTTCCAGGGGAGCATTTTCAACCGTTGGGCACCATTTTTGACTGAATTGCCGAAAGTCACATTTTTTCTGAAATCGTGACCCCGGGGCTTAGCGATTTTTTCAAATAAATCTTCCGCCGGTTAAGTTGTCGAGGTCTGATTTCTTGTCCTGTGAAAAAAAGCCTTCTGTTTCGACCGCCAAACCTTTCAGGGGAGCATTTGCAACCGTTGGGCACCATTTTTGAGTGAATTGGCCAAAGTCACATTTTTTCTGAAATTGTGACCCCGGGGCTTAGGGATTTTTTCAAAAAAATATTTTTCCACCCGTTAAGTTGTCGAGGTCTGATTTAATGTCCTGTGAAAAAAAGCCTTCTGTTTCGACCGCCAAACCTTTCAGGGGAGCATTTGCAACCGCTGGGCACCATTTTTGAGTGAATTGCCGAAAGTCAGATTTTTTCTGAAATTGTGACCCCGGGGCTTAGAGATTTTTTCAAAAAACTATTTTTCTGCCGGTTAAGTTCTCGAGGTCTGATTTCTTGTCCTGTGATAAAAAGCCTTCTGATTCAATCGCCAAACCTTTCAGGGGAGAATTTTCAACCGTTGGGCACCATTTTTGAGTGAATTGCCGAAAGTCAGATTTTTTCTGAAATTGTGACCCCGGGGCTTAGGGGTTTTTTGAAAAAAATATTTTTCCACCGGTTAAGTTGTCGAGGTCTGATTTCTTGTCCTGTGAAAAAAGCCTTCTGTTTCGACCGCCAAACCTTTCAGGGGAGCATTTGCCACCGCTGGGCACCATTTTTGAGTGAATTGCCGAAAGTCACATTTTTTCTGAAATTGTGACCCCGGGGCTTAGGAATTTTTTCAAAAAACTATTTTTCTGCCGGTTAAGTTCTCGAGGTCTGATTTCTTGTCCTGTGATAAAAAGCCTTCTGATTCAATCGCCAAACCTTTCAGGGGAGCATTTTCAACCGCTGGGCAGCATTTTTGAGTGAATTGCCAAAAGTCACATTTTTTCTGACAGTTTGGCCCCGGGGCTTAGGAATTTTTCAAAAAAATATGTTTCCACCCGTTAAGTTGTCAAGGTCTGATTTCTTGTCCTGTGATAAAAAGCCTTCTGTTTCGACCGCTAAACCTTTCAGGGGAGCATTTGCAACCGCTGGGCACCATTTTTGAGTGAATTGCCGAAAGTCACATTTTTTCTGAAATTGTGACACCGGGGCTTAGGTATTTTTTCAAAAAAATATTTTTCCACCCGTTAAGTTGTCGAGGTCTGATTTCTTGTCCTGTGAAAAAAAGCCTTCTGTTTCGACCGCCAAACCTTTCAGGGGAGCATTTGCAACCGCTGGGCACCATTTTTGAGTGAATTGCCGAAAGTCACATTTTTTCTGAAATTGTGACCCCGAGGCTTAGGGATTTTTTCAAAAAAACATTTTTCCACCGGTTAAGTTGTCGAGGTCTGATTTTTAGTCCTGTGAAAAAAAGCCTTCTGTTTCGACCGCTAAAACTTTCAGGAGAGCATTTGCCACCGCTGGGCACCATTTTTGAGTGAATTGCCGAAAGTCACATTTTTTCTGAAATTGTGACCCCGGGGCTTAGGGATTTTTTGAAAAAAATATTTTTCCACCGGTTAAGTTGTCGAGGTCTGATTTCTTGTCCTGTGAAAAAAAGCCTTCTGATTCAATCGCCAAACCTTTCAGGGGAGAATTTCACACCGTTGGGCACCATTTTTGAGTGAATTGCCGAAAGTCAGATTTTTTCTGAAATTGTGACCCCGGGGCTTAGGGATTTTTTGAAAAAAATATTTTTCCACCGGTTAAGTTGTCGAGGTCTGATTTCTTGTCCTGTGAAAAAAAGCCTTCTGTTTCGACCGCCAAACCTTTCAGGGGAGCATTTTCAACCGTTGGGCACCATTTTTGAGTGAATTGCCGAAAGTCAGATTTTTTTCTGAAATTGTGACCCCGGGGCTTAGGGATTTTTTGAAAAAAATATTTTTCCACCGGTTAAGTTGTCGAGGTCTGATTTCTTGTCCTGTGAAAAAAAGCCTTCTGTTTCGACCGCCAAACCTTTCAGGGGAGCATTTTCAACCGTTGGGCACCATTTTTGAGTGAATTGCCGAAAGTCACATTTTTTCTGAAATTGTGACCCCGGGGCTTAGGGATTTTTTGAAAAAAATATTTTTCCACCGGTTAAGTTGTCGAGGTCTGATTTCTTGTCCTGTGAAAAAAAGCCTTCTGTTTTGACCGCCAAACCTTTCAGGGGAGCATTTTCAACCGTTGGGCACCATTTTTGAGTGAATTGCCGAAAGTCAGATTTTTTTCTGAAATTGTGACCCCGGGACTTAGGGATTTTTTGAAAAAAATATTTTTCCACCGGTTAAGTTGTCGAGGTCTGATTTCTTGTCCTGTGAAAAAAAGCCTTCTGTTTCGACTGCCAAACCTTTCAGGGGAGCATTTTCAACCGTTGGGCACCATTTTTGAGTGAATTGGCCAAAGTCACATTTTTTCTGAAATTGTGACCCCGGGGCTTAGGGATTTTTTGAAAAAAATATTTTTCCGCCGGTTAAGTTGTCGAGGTCTGATTTCTTGTCCTGTGATAAAAAGCCTTCTGTTTCAACCGCCAAACCTTTCAGGGGAGCATTTGCAACCTCTGGGCACCATTTTTGAGTGAATTGCCGAAAGTCAGATTTTTTCTGAAATTGTGACCCCGGGGCTTAGGGATTTTTTCAAAAAAATATTTTTCCACCGGTTAAGTTGTCGAGGTCTGATTTCTTGTCCTGTGAAAAAAAGCCTTCTGTTTTGACCGCCAAACCTTTCAGTGGAGCATTTTCAACCGTTGGGCGCCATTTTTGAGTGAATTGCCGAAAGTCAGATTTTTTCTGAAATTGTGACCCCGGGGCTTAGGGATTTTTTGAAAAAACTATTTTTCTGCCGGTTAAGTTCTCGAGGTCTGATTTCTTGTCCTGTGATAAAAAGCCTTCTGATCCAATCGCCAAACCTTTCAGGGGAGAATTTGCCACCGTTGGGCACCATTTTTGAGTGAAATGCCGAAAGTCAGATTTTTTCTGAAATTGTGACCCCGGGGCTTAGGAATTTTTTCAAAAAACTATTTTTCTGCCAGTTAAGTTGTCGAGGTCTGATTTCTTGTCCTGTGAAAAAAAGCCTTCTGTTTCGACCGCCAAACCTTTCAGGGGAGCATTTGCAACCGCTGGGCACCATTTTTGAGTGAATTGCCGAAAGTCACATTTTTTCTGAAATTGTGACCCCGAGGCTTAGGGATTTTTTCAAAAAAACATTTTTCCACCGGTTAAGTTGTCGAGGTCTGATTTTTAGTCCTGTGAAAAAAAGCCTTCTGTTTCGACCGCTAAAACTTTCAGGAGAGCATTTGCCACCGCTGGGCACCATTTTTGAGTGAATTGCCGAAAGTCACATTTTTTCTGAAATTGTGACCCCGGGGCTTAGGGATTTTTTGAAAAAAATATTTTTCCACCGGTTAAGTTGTCGAGGTCTGATTTCTTGTCCTGTGAAAAAAAGCCTTCTGATTCAATCGCCAAACCTTTCAGGGGAGAATTTCACACCGTTGGGCACCATTTTTGAGTGAATTGCCGAAAGTCAGATTTTTTCTGAAATTGTGACCCCGGGGCTTAGGGATTTTTTGAAAAAAATATTTTTCCACCGGTTAAGTTGTCGAGGTCTGATTTCTTGTCCTGTGAAAAAAAGCCTTCTGTTTCGACCGCCAAACCTTTCAGGGGAGCATTTTCAACCGTTGGGCACCATTTTTGAGTGAATTGCCGAAAGTCAGATTTTTTTCTGAAATTGTGACCCCGGGGCTTAGGGATTTTTTGAAAAAAATATTTTTCCACCGGTTAAGTTGTCGAGGTCTGATTTCTTGTCCTGTGAAAAAAAGCCTTCTGTTTCGACCGCCAAACCTTTCAGGGGAGCATTTTCAACCGTTGGGCACCATTTTTGAGTGAATTGCCGAAAGTCACATTTTTTCTGAAATTGTGACCCCGGGGCTTAGGGATTTTTTGAAAAAAATATTTTTCCACCGGTTAAGTTGTCGAGGTCTGATTTCTTGTCCTGTGAAAAAAAGCCTTCTGTTTTGACCGCCAAACCTTTCAGGGGAGCATTTTCAACCGTTGGGCACCATTTTTGAGTGAATTGCCGAAAGTCAGATTTTTTTCTGAAATTGTGACCCCGGGACTTAGGGATTTTTTGAAAAAAATATTTTTCCACCGGTTAAGTTGTCGAGGTCTGATTTCTTGTCCTGTGAAAAAAAGCCTTCTGTTTCGACTGCCAAACCTTTCAGGGGAGCATTTTCAACCGTTGGGCACCATTTTTGAGTGAATTGGCCAAAGTCACATTTTTTCTGAAATTGTGACCCCGGGGCTTAGGGATTTTTTGAAAAAAATATTTTTCCGCCGGTTAAGTTGTCGAGGTCTGATTTCTTGTCCTGTGATAAAAAGCCTTCTGTTTCAACCGCCAAACCTTTCAGGGGAGCATTTGCAACCTCTGGGCACCATTTTTGAGTGAATTGCCGAAAGTCAGATTTTTTCTGAAATTGTGACCCCGGGGCTTAGGGATTTTTTCAAAAAAATATTTTTCCACCGGTTAAGTTGTCGAGGTCTGATTTCTTGTCCTGTGAAAAAAAGCCTTCTGTTTTGACCGCCAAACCTTTCAGTGGAGCATTTTCAACCGTTGGGCGCCATTTTTGAGTGAATTGCCGAAAGTCAGATTTTTTCTGAAATTGTGACCCCGGGGCTTAGGGATTTTTTGAAAAAACTATTTTTCTGCCGGTTAAGTTCTCGAGGTCTGATTTCTTGTCCTGTGATAAAAAGCCTTCTGATCCAATCGCCAAACCTTTCAGGGGAGAATTTGCCACCGTTGGGCACCATTTTTGAGTGAAATGCCGAAAGTCAGATTTTTTCTGAAATTGTGACCCCGGGGCTTAGGAATTTTTTCAAAAAACTATTTTTCTGCCAGTTAAGTTGTCGAGGTCTGATTTCTTGTCCTGTGAAAAAAAGCCTTCTGTTTTGACCGCCAAACCTTTCAGGGGAGCATTTTCAACCGCTGGGCACCATTTTTGAGTGAATTGCCGAAAGTCAGATTTTTTTCTGAAATTGTGACCCCGGGGCTTAGGGATTTTTTGAAAAAAATATTTTTCCACCGGTTAAGTTGTCGAGGTCTGATTTCTTGTCCTGTGAAAAAAAGCCTTCTGTTTTGACCGCCAAACCTTTCAGGGGAGCATTTTCAACCGTTGGGCACCATTTTTGAGTGAATTGCCGAAAGTCACATTTTTTATGAAATTGTGACCCCGGGGCTTAGGGAATTTTTGAAAAAAATTTTTTTGCAGCGGTTAAGTTGTCGAGGTCTGATTTCTTGTCCTGTGAAAAAAAGCCTTCTGTTTCGACCGCCAAACCTTTCAGGGGAGCATTTTCAACCGTTGGGCACCATTTTTGAGTGAATTGCCGAAAGTCAGATTTTTTCTGAAATTGTGACCCCGGGGCTTAGGGATTTTTTGAAAAAAAAATTTTTCCACCGGTTAAGTTGTCGAGGTCTGATTTCTTGTCCTGTGAAAAAAAGCCTTCTGTTTCGACCGCCAAACCTTTCAGGGGAGCATTTTCAACCGTTGGGCACCATTTTTGAGTGATTTGGCCAAAGTCAGATTTTTTCTGAAATTGTGACCCCGGCTCTTAGGGATTTTTTTTAAAAAAATATTTTTTCGGCCGGTTATGTTGTCGAGGTCTGATTTCTTCTCCTGTGATAAAAAGCCTTCTGTTTCGACCGCCAAACCTTTCAGGGGAGCATTTGCAACCTCTGGGCACCATTTTTGAGTGAATTGCCGAAAGTCACATTTTTTCTGAAATCGTGACCCCGGGGCTTAGCGATTTTTTCAAAAAAATCTTCCGCCGGTTAAGTTGTCGAGGTCTGATTTCTTGTCCTGTGAAAAAAAGCCTTCTGTTTCGACCGCCAAACCTTTCAGGGGAGCATTTGCAACCGTTGGGCACCATTTTTGAGTGAATTGGCCAAAGTCACATTTTTTCTGAAATTGTGACCCCGGGGCTTAGGTATTTTTTCAAAAAAATATTTTTCCACCCGTTAAGTTGTCGAGGTCTGATTTAATGTCCTGTGAAAAAAAGCCTTCTGTTTCGACCGCCAAACCTTTCAGGGGAGCATTTGCAACCGCTGGGCACCATTTTTGAGTGAATTGCCGAAAGTCAGATTTTTTCTGAAATTGTGACCCCGGGGCTTAGGGATTTTTTCAAAAAACTATTTTTCTGCCGGTTAAGTTCTCGAGGTCTGATTTCTTGTCCTGTGATAAAAAGCCTTCTGATTCAATCGCCAAACCTTTCAGGGGAGAATTTTCAACCGTTGGGCACCATTTTTGAGTGAATTGCCGAAAGTCAGATTTTTTCTGAAATTGTGACCCCGGGGCTTAGGGGTTTTTTGAAAAAAATATTTTTCCACCGGTTAAGTTGTCGAGGTCTGATTTCTTGTCCTGTGAAAAAAGCCTTCTGTTTCGACCGCCAAACCTTTCAGGGGAGCATTTGCCACCGCTGGGCACCATTTTTGAGTGAATTGCCGAAAGTCAGATTTTTTCTGAAATTGTGACCCCGGGGCTTAGGAATTTTTTCAAAAAACTATTTTTCTGCCGGTTAAGTTCTCGAGGTCTGATTTCTTGTCCTGTGATAAAAAGCCTTCTGATTCAATCGCCAAACCTTTCAGGGGAGCATTTTCAACCGCTGGGCAGCATTTTTGAGTGAATTGCCAAAAGTCACATTTTTTCTGACAGTTTGGCCCCGGGGCTTAGGAATTTTTCAAAAAAATATGTTTCCACCCGTTAAGTTGTCAAGGTCTGATTTCTTGTCCTGTGATAAAAAGCCTTCTGTTTCGACCGCTAAACCTTTCAGGGGAGCATTTGCAACCGCTGGGCACCATTTTTGAGTGAATTGCCGAAAGTCAGATTTTTTCTGAAATTGTGACCCCGGGGCTTAGGTATTTTTTCAAAAAAATATTTTTCCACCCGTTAAGTTGTCGAGGTCTGATTTCTTGTCCTGTGAAAAAAAGCCTTCTGTTTCGACCGCCAAACCTTTCAGGGGAGCATTTGCCACCGCTGGGCACCATTTTTGAGTGAATTGCCGAAAGTCAGATTTTTTCTGAAATTGTGACCCCGGGGCTTAGGGATTTTTTGAAAAAAATATTTTTCCACCGGTTAAGTTGTCGAGGTCTGATTTCTTGTCCTGTGAAAAAAAGCCTTCTGATTCAATCGCCAAACCTTTCAGGGGAGAATTTGCCACCGTTGGGCACCATTTTTGAGTGAATTGCCGAAAGTCACATTTTTTCTGAAATTGTGACCCCGGGGCTTAGGGATTTTTTGAAAAAAATATTTTTCCACCGGTTAAGTTGTCGAGGTCTGATTTCTTGTCCTGTGAAAAAAAGCCTTCTGTTTTGACCGCCAAACCTTTCAGGGGAGCATTTTCAACCGTTGGGCACCATTTTTGAGTGAATTGCCGAAAGTCAGATTTTTTTCTGAAATTGTGACCCCGGGGCTTAGGGATTTTTTGAAAAAAATATTTTTCCACCGGTTAAGTTGTCGAGGTCTGATTTCTTGTCCTGTGAAAAAAAGCCTTCTGTTTCGACCGCCAAACCTTTCAGGGGAGCATTTTCAACCGTTGGGCACCATTTTTGAGTGAATTGGCCAAAGTCACATTTTTTCTGAAATTGTGACCCCGGGGCTTAGGGATTTTTTCAAAAAAATATTTTTCCGCCGGTTAAGTTGTCGAGGTCTGATTTCTTGTCCTGTAATAAAAAGCCTTCTGTTTCAACCGCCAAACCTTTCAGGGGAGCATTTGCAACCTCTGGGCACCATTTTTGAGTGAATTGCTGAAAGTCACATTTTTTATGAAATTGTGACCCCGGCGCTTAGGGATTTTTTCAAAAAAATATTTTTCCGCCCGTTAAGTTGTCGAGGTCTGATTTCTTGTCCTGTGAAAAAAAGCCTTCTGTTTCGACCGCCAAACCTTTCAGGGGAGCATTTGCAACCTCTGGGCACCATTTTTGAGTGAATTGCCGAAAGTCACATTTTTTTCTGAAATTGTGACCCCGGGGCTTAGGGATTTTTTGAAAAAATTTTTTTCCACCGGTTAAGTTGTCGAGGTCTGATTTCTTGTCCTGTGAAAAAAAGCCTTCTGTTTCGACCGCCAAACTTTCAGGGGAGCATTTTCAACCGTTGGGCACCATTTTTGAGTGATTTGGCCAAAGTCAGATTTTTTCTGAAATTGTGACCCCGGCTCTTAGGGATTTTTTTTAAAAAAATATTTTTCCGCCGGTTATGTTGTCGAGGTCTGATTTCTTCTCCTGTGATAAAAAGCCTTCTGTTTCGACCGCCAAACCTTTCAGGGGAGCATTTGCAACCTCTGGGCACCATTTTTGAGTGAATTGCCGAAAGTCACATTTTTTCTGAAATCGTGACCCCGGGGCTTAGCGATTTTTTCAAAAAAATCTTCCGCCGGTTAAGTTGTCGAGGTCTGATTTCTTGTCCTGTGAAAAAAAGCCTTCTGTTTCGACCGCCAAACCTTTCAGGGGAGCATTTGCCACCGCTGGGCACCATTTTTGAGTGAATTGACGAAAGTCAGATTTTTTCTGAAATTGTGACCCCGGGGCTTAGGAATTTTTTCAAAAAACTATTTTTCTGCCGGTTAAGTTCTCGAGGTCTGATTTCTTGTCCTGTGATAAAAAGCCTTCTGATTCAATCGCCAAACCTTTCAGGGGAGCATTTTCAACCGCTGGGCAGCATTTTTGAGTGAATTGCCAAAAGTCAGATTTTTTCTGAAATTGTGACCCCGGGGCTTAGGGATTTTTTCAAAAAACTATTTTTCTGCCGGTTAAGTTCTCGAGGTCTGATTTCTTGTCCTGTGATAAAAAGCCTTCTGATTCAATCGCCAAACCTTTCAGGGGAGAATTTTCAACCGTTGGGCACCATTTTTGAGTGAATTGCCGAAAGTCAGATTTTTTCTGAAATTGTGACCCCGGGGCTTAGGGGTTTTTTGAAAAAAATATTTTTCCACCGGTTAAGTTGTCGAGGTCTGATTTCTTGTCCTGTGAAAAAAGCCTTCTGTTTCGACCGCCAAACCTTTCAGGGGAGCATTTGCCACCGCTGGGCACCATTTTTGAGTGAATTGCCGAAAGTCAGATTTTTTCTGAAATTGTGACCCCGGGGCTTAGGAATTTTTTCAAAAAACTATATTTCTGCCGGTTAAGTTCTCGAGGTCTGATTTCTTGTCCTGTGATAAAAAGCCTTCTGATTCAATCGCCAAACCTTTCAGGGGAGCATTTTCAACCGCTGGGCAGCATTTTTGAGTGAATTGCCAAAAGTCACATTTTTTCTGACACTTTGGCCTCGGGGCTTAGGAATTTTTCAAAAAAATATGTTTCCACCCGTTAAGTTGTCAAGGTCTGATTTCTTGTCCTGTGATAAAAAGCCTTCTGTTTCGACCGCTAAACCTTTCAGGGGAGCATTTGCAACCGCTGGGCACCATTTTTGAGTGAATTGCCGAAAGTCAGATTTTTTTCTGAAATTGTGACCCCGGGGCTTAGGTATTTTTTCAAAAAAATATTTTTCCACCCGTTAAGTTGTCGAGGTCTGATTTCTTGTCCTGTGAAAAAAAGCCTTCTGTTTCGACCGCCAAACCTTTCAGGGGAGCATTTGCCACCGCTGGGCACCATTTTTGAGTGAATTGCCGAAAGTCAGATTTTTTCTGAAATTGTGACCCCGGGGCTTAGGGATTTTTTGAAAAAAATATTTTTCCACCGGTTAAGTTGTCGAGGTCTGATTTCTTGTCCTGTGAAAAAAAGCCTTCTGATTCAATCGCCAAACCTTTCAGGGGAGAATTTGCCACCGTTGGGCACCATTTTTGAGTGAATTGCCGAAAGTCACATTTTTTCTGAAATTGTGACCCCGGGGCTTAGGGATTTTTTGAAAAAAATATTTTTCCACCGGTTAAGTTGTCGAGGTCTGATTTCTTGTCCTGTGAAAAAAAGCCTTCTGTTTTGACCGCCAAACCTTTCAGGGGAGCATTTTCAACCGTTGGGCACCATTTTTGAGTGAATTGCCGAAAGTCAGATTTTTTTCTGAAATTGTGACCCCGGGGCTTAGGGATTTTTTGAAAAAAATATTTTTCCACCGGTTAAGTTGTCGAGGTCTGATTTCTTGTCCTGTGAAAAAAAGCCTTCTGTTTCGACCGCCAAACCTTTCAGGGGAGCATTTTCAACCGTTGGGCACCATTTTTGAGTGAATTGGCCAAAGTCACATTTTTTCTGAAATTGTGACCCCGGGGCTTAGGGATTTTTTCAAAAAAATATTTTTCCGCCGGTTAAGTTGTCGAGGTCTGATTTCTTGTCCTGTGATAAAAAGCCTTCTGTTTCAACCGCCAAACCTTTCAGGGGAGCATTTGCAACCTCTGGGCACCATTTTTGAGTGAATTGCCGAAAGTCAGATTTTTTCTGAAATTGTGACCCCGGGGCTTAGGTATTTTTTCAAAAAAATATTTTTCCGCCCGTTAAGTTGTCGAGGTCTGATTTCTTGTCCTGTGAAAAAAAGCCTTCTGTTTCGACCGCCAAACCTTTCAGGGGAGCATTTGCAACCTCTGGGCACCATTTTTGAGTGAATTGCCGAAAGTCACATTTTTTTCTGAAATTGTGACCCCGGGGCTTAGGGATTTTTTCAAAAAAATATTTTTCCACCCGTTAAGTTGTCGAGGTCTGATTTTTAGTCCTGTGGAAAAAAGCCTTCTGTTTCGACCGCTAAACCTTTCAGGGGAGCATTTGCCACCGCTGGGCACCATTTTTGAGTGAATTGCCGAAAGTCAGATTTTTTCTGAAATTGTGACCCCGGGGCTTAGGGATTTTTTCAAAAAAATATTTTTCCACCGGTTAAGTTGTCGAGGTCTGATTTCTTGTCCTGTGAAAAAAAGCCTTCTGTTTCGACCGCCAAACCTTTCAGGGGAGCATTTTCAACCGTTGGGCACCATTTTTGAGTGAATTGCCGAAAGTCAGATTTTTTCTGAAATTGTGACCCCGGGGCTTAGGGATTTTTTGAAAAAAAATTTTTTCCACCGGTTAAGTTGTCGAGGTCTGATTTCTTGTCCTGTGAAAAAAAGCCTTCTGTTTCGACCGCCAAACCTTTCAGGGGAGCATTTTCAACCGTTGGGCACCATTTTTGAGTGATTTGGCCAAAGTCAGATTTTTTCTAAAATTGTGACCCCGGGGCTTAGGGATTTTTTTTAAAAAAATATTTTTCCGCCGGTTATGTTGTCGAGGTCTGATTTCTTGTCCTGTGATAAAAAGCCTTCTGTTTCGACCGCCAAACCTTTCAGGGGAGCATTTGCAACCTCTGGGCACCATTTTTGAGTGAATTGCCGAAAGTCACATTTTTTCTGAAATCGTGACCCCGGGGCTTAGGGATTTTTTTAAAAAAATATTTTTCCGCCGGTTAAGTTGTCGAGGTCTGATTTCTTGTCCTGTGAAAAAAAGCCTTCTGTTTCGACCGCCAAACCTTTCAGGGGAGCATTTGCAACCGCTGGGCACCATTTTTGAGTGAATTGCCGAAAGTCAGATTTTTTCTGAAATTGTGACCCCGGGGCTTAGGGATTTTTTCAAAAAACTATTTTTCTGCCGGTTAAGTTCTCGAGGTCTGATTTCTTGTCCTGTGATAAAAAGCCTTCTGATTCAATCGTCAAACCTTTCAGGGGAGCATTTGCACCGTTGGGAACCATTTTTGAGTGAATTGCCGAAAGTCAGATTTTTTCTGAAATTGTGACCCCGGGGCTTAGGGATTTTTTCAAAAAAATATTTTTCCGCCGGTTAAGTTGTCGAGGTCTGATTTCTTGTCCTGTGATAAAAAGCCTTCTGTTTCGACCGCCAAACCTTTCAGGGGAGCATTTGCAACCTCTGGGCACCATTTTTGACTGAATTGCCGAAAGTCACATTTTTTCTGAAATCGTGACCCCGGGGCTTAGCGATTTTTTCAAAAAAATCTTCCGCCGGTTAAGTTCTCGAGGTCTGATTTCTTGTCCTGTGAAAAAAAGCCTTCTGTTTCGACCGCCAAACCTTTCAGGGGAGCATTTGCCACCGCTGGGCACCATTTTTGAGTGAATTGCCGAAAGTCAGATTTTTTCTGAAATTGTGACCCCGGGGCTTAGGAATTTTTTCAAAAAACTATTTTTCTGCCGGTTAAGTTCTCGAGGTCTGATTTCTTTTCCTGTGATAAAAAGCCTTCTGATTCAATCGCCAAACCTTTCAGGGGAGAATTTGCCACCGTTGGGCACCATTTTTGAGTGAATTGCCGAAAGTCAGATTTTTTCTGAAATTGTGACCCCGGGGCTTAGGGGTTTTTTGAAAAAAATATTTTTCCACCGGTTAAGTTGTCGAGGTCTGATTTCTTGTCCTGTGAAAAAAAGCCTTCTGTTTTGACCGCCAAACCTTTCAGGGGAGCATTTTCAACCGTTGGGCACCATTTTTGAGTGAATTGCCGAAAGTCAGATTTTTTCTGAAACTGTGACCCCGGGGCTTAGGGATTTTTTCAAAAAACTATTTTTCTGCCGGTTAAGTTCTCGAGGTCTGATTTCTTGTCCTGTGATAAAAAGCCTTCTGATCCAATCGCCAAACCTATCAGGGGAGAATTTGCCACCATTGGGCACCATTTTTGAGTGAAATGCCGAAAGTCAGATTTTTTCTGAAATTGTGACCCCGGGGCTTAGGAATTTTTTCAAAAAACTATTTTTCTGCCGGTTAAGTTCTCGAGGTCTGATTTCTTGTCCTGTGATAAAAAGCCTTCTGATTCAATCGCCAAACCTTTCAGGGGAGCATTTTCAACCACTGGGCACCATTTTTGAGTGAATTGCCGAAAGTCACATTTTTTCTGACAGTTTGACCCCGGGGCTTAGGAATTTTTCAAAAAAATATTTTTCCACCCGTTAAGTTGTCAAGGTCTGATTTCTTGTCCTGTGAAAAAAAGCCTTCTGTTTCGACCGCCAAACCTTTCAGGGGAGCATTTTCAACCGTTGGGCACCATTTTTGAGTGAATTGCCGAAAGTCACATTTTTTATGAAATTGTGACCCCGGGGCTTAGGGATTTTTTGAAAAAAATTTTTTTCCACCGGTTAAGTTGTCGAGGTCTGATTTCTTGTCCTGTGAAAAAAAGCCTTCTGTTTCGACCGCCAAACCTTTCAGGGGAGCATTTTCAACCGTTGGGCACCATTTTTGAGTGATTTGGCCAAAGTCAGATTTTTTCTGAAATTGTGACCCCGGGGCTTAGGGATTTTTTTAAAAAAAATATTTTTCCGCCGGTTAAGTTGTCGAGGTCTGATTTCTTGTCCTGTGATAAAAAGCCTTCTGTTTCGACCGCCAAACCTTTCAGGGGAGCATTTGCAACCTCTGGGCACCATTTTTGAGTGAATTGCCGAAAGTCACATTTTTTCTGAAATCGTGACGCCGGGGCTTAGCGATTTTTTCAAAAAAATCTTCTGCCGGTTAAGTTGTCGAGGTCTGATTTCTTGTCCTGTGAAAAAAAGCCTTCTGTTTCGACCGCCACACCTTTCAGGGGAGCATTTGGAACCGCTGGGCACCATTTTTGAGTGAATTGCCGAAAGTCAGATTTTTTCTGAAATTGTGACCCCGGGGCTTAGGGATTTTTTGAAAAAAATATTTTTCTGCCGGTTAAGTTCTCGAGGTCTGATTTCTTGTCCTGTGATAAAAAGCCTTCTGATTCAATCGTCAAACCTTTCAGGGGAGCATTTGCACCGTTGGGAACCATTTTTGAGTGAATTGCCGAAAGTCAGATTTTTTCTGAAATTGTGCCCCCGGGGCTTAGGGATTTTTTGAAAAAAATATTTTTCCACCGGTTAAGTTGTCGAGGTCTGATTTCTTGTCCTGTGAAAAAAAGCCTTCTGTTTCGACCACCAAACCTTTCAGGGGAGCATTTTCAACCGTTGGGCACCATTTTTGAGTAAATTGGCCAAAGTCAGATTTTTTCTGAAATTGTGACCCCGGGGCTTAGGGATTTTTTTAAAAAAATATTTTTCCGCCGGTTAAGTTGTCGAGGTCTGATTTCTTGTCCTGTGATAAAAAGCCTTCTGTTTCGACCGCCAAACCTTTCAGGGGAGCATTTGCAACCTCTGGGCACCATTTTTGACTGAATTGCCGAAAGTCACATTTTTTCTGAAATCGTGACCCCGGGGCTTAGGGATTTTTTCAAAAAAATATTTTTCCACCGGTTAAGTTGTCGAGGTCTGATTTTTAGTCCTGTGAAATAAAGCCTTCTGTTTCGACCGCTAAACCTTTCAGGGGAGCATTTGCCACCGCTGGGCACCATTTTTGAGTGAATTGCCGAAAGTCAGATTTTTTCTGAAATTGTGACCCCGGGGCTTAGGGATTTTTTCAAAAATCTATTTTTCTGCCGGTTAAGTTCTCGAGGTCTGATTTCTTGTCCTGTGATAAAAAGCCTTCTGATTCAATCGCGAAACCTTTCAGGGGAGAATTTGCCACCGCTGGGCACCATTTTTGAGTGAATTGCCGAAAGACAGATTTTTTCTGAAATTGTGACCCCGGGGCTTAGGATTTTTTTCAAAAAACTATTTTTCCACCGGTTAAGTTGTCGAGGTCTGATTTCTTGTCCTGTGAAAAAAAGCCTTCTGTTTCGACCGCCAAACCTTTCAGGGGAGCATTTGCCACCGCTGGGCACCATTTTTGAGTGAATTGCCGAAAGTCAGATTTTTTCTGAAATTGTGACCCCGGGGCTTAGGGGTTTTTTCAAAAAAATATTTTTCCACCGGTTAAGTTGTCAAGGTCTGATTTCTTGTCCTGTGAAAAAAAGCCTTCTGTTTCGACCGCCAAACCTTTCAGGGGAGCATTTGCCACCGCTGGGCACCATTTTTGAGTGAATTGCCGAAAGTCAGATTTTTTCTGAAATTGTGACCCCGGGGCTTAGGAATTTTTTCAAAAAACTATTTTTCTGCCGGTTAAGTTCTCGAGGTCTGATTTCTTGTCCTGTGATAAAAAGCCTTCTGATTCAATCGCCAAACCTTTCAGGGGAGCATTTTCAACCGCTGGGCACCATTTTTGAGTGAATTGCCAAAAGTCACATTTTTTCTGACAGTTTGACCCCGGGGCTTAGGAATTTTTCAAAAAAATATTTTTTCACCCGTTAAGTTGTCAAGGTCTGATTTCTTGTCCTGTGATAAAAAGCCTTCTGTTTCGACCGCTAAACCTTTCAGGGGAGCATTTTCAACCGCTGGGCACCATTTTTGAGTGAATTGCCGAAAGTCAGATTTTTTCTGAAATTGTGACCCCGGGGCTTAGGTATTTTTTCAAAAAAATATTTTTCCACCCGTTAAGTTGTCGAGGTCTGATTTCTTGTCCTGTGAAAAAAAGCCTTCTGTTTCGACCGCCAAACCTTTCAGGGGAGCATTTGCAACCGCTGGGCACCATTTTTGAGTGAATTGCCAAAAGTCACATTTTTTCTGAAATTGTGACCCCGGGGCTTAGGGATTTTTTCAAAAAAATATTTTTCCACCGGTTAAGTTGTCGAGGTCTGATTTTTAGTCCTGTGAAAAAAAGCCTTCTGTTTCGACCGCTAAACCTTTCAGGGGAGCATTTGCCACCGCTGGGCACCATTTTTGAGTGAATTGCCGAAAGTCAGATTTTTTCTGAAATTGTGACCCCGGGGCTTAGGGATTTTTTGAAAAAAATATTTTTCCACCGGTTAAGTTGTCGAGGTCTGATTTCTTGTCCTGTGAAAAAAAGCCTTCTGATTCAATCGCCAAACCTTTCAGGGGAGAATTTGCCACCGTTGGGCACCATTTTTGAGTGAATTGCCGAAAGTCACTTTTTTTCTGAAATTGTGACCCCGGGGCTTAGGGATTTTTTGAAAAAAATATTTTTCCACCGGTTAACTTCTCGAGGTCTGATTTCTTGTCCTGTGATAAAAAGCCTTCTGTTTTGACCGCCAAACCTTTCAGGGGAGCATTTTCAACCGTTGGGCACCATTTTTGAGTGAATTGCCGAAAGTCAGATTTTTTTCTGAAATTGTGACCCCGGGGCTTAGGGATTTTTTCAAAAAACTATTTTTCTGCCGGTTAAGTTCTCGAGGTCTGATTTCTTGTCCTGTGATAAAAAGCCTTCTGATTCAATCGCGAAACCTTTCAGGGGAGAATTTGCCACCGTTCGGCACCATTTTTGAGTGAATTGCCGAAAGTCAGTTTTTTTCTGAAATTGTGACCCAGGGGCTTAGGAATTTTTTCAAAAAACTATTTTTCTGCCGGTTAAGTTGTCGAGGTCTGATTTCTTGTCCTGTGATAAAAAGCCTTCTGATTCAATCGCCAAACCTTTCAGGGGAGCATTTTCAACCGCTGGGCACTATTTTTGAGTGAATTGCCGAAAGTCAGATTTTTTCTGAAATTGTGACCCCGGGGCTTAGGGGTTTTTTGAAAAAAATATTTTTCCACCGGTTAAGTTGTCGAGGTCTGATTTCTTGTCCTGTGAAAAAAAGCCTTCTGTTTCGACCGCCAAACCTTTCAGGGGAGCATTTGCCACCGCTGGGCACCATTTTTGAGTGAATTGCCGAAAGTCACATTTTTTCTGAAATTGTGACCCCGGGGCTTAGGAATTTTTTCAAAAAACTATTTTTCTGCCGGTTAAGTTCTCGAGGTCTGATTTCTTGTCCTGTGATAAAAAGCCTTCTGATTCAATCGCCAAACCTTTCAGGGGAGCATTTTCAACCGCTGGGCACCATTTTTGAGTGAATTGCCGAAAGTCACATTTTTTCTGACAGTTTGACCCCGGGGCTTAGGAATTTTTCAAAAAAATATTTTTCCACCCGTTAAGTTGTCAAGGTCTGATTTCTTGTCCTGTGATAAAAAGCCTTCTGTTTTGACCGCTAAACCTTTCAGGGGAGCATTTGCAACCACTGGGCACCATTTTTGAGTGAATTGCCGAAAGTCAGATTTTTGCTGAAATTGTGACCCCGGGGATTAGGTATTTTTTCAAAAAAATATTTTTCCACCGGTTAAGTTGTCGAGGTCTGATTTCTTGTCCTGTGAAAAAAAGCCTTCTGTTTCGACCGCCAAACCTTTCAGGGGAGCATTTGCAACCGCTGGGCACCATTTTTGAGTGAATTGCCGAAAGTCACATTTTTTCTGAAATTGTGACCCCGGGGCTTAGGGATTTTTTCAAAAAAATATTTTTCCACCGGTTAAGTTGTCGAGGTCTGATTTTTAGTCCTGTGAAAAAAAGCCTTCTGTTTCGACCGCCAAACCTTTCAGGGGAGCATTTGCCACCGCTGGGCACCATTTTTGAGTGAATTGCCGAAAGTCAGATTTTTTCTGAAATTGTGACCCCGGGGCTTAGGGATTTTTTGAAAAAAATATTTTTCCACCGGTTAAGTTGTCGAGGTCTGATTTCTTGTCCTGTGAAAAAAAGCCTTCTGATTCAATCGCCAAACCTTTCAGGGGAGAATTTGCCACCGTTGGGCACCATTTTTGAGTGAATTGCCGAAAGTCACTTTTTTTCTGAAATTGTGACCCCGGGGCTTAGGGATTTTTTGAAAAAAATATTTTTCCACCGGTTAAGTTGTCGAGGTCTGATTTCTTGTCCTGTGAAAAAAAGCCTTCTGTTTTGACCGCCAAACCTTTCAGGGGAGCATTTTCAACCGTTGGGCACCATTTTTGAGTGAATTGCCGAAAGTCAGATTTTTTTCTGAAATTGTGACCCCGGGGCTTAGGGATTTTTTGAAAAAAATATTTTTCCACCGGTTAAGTTGTCGAGGTCTGATTTCTTGTCCTGTGAAAAAAAGCCTTCTGTTTCGACCGCCAAACCTTTCAGGGGAGCATTTTCAACAGTTGGGCACCATTTTTGAGTGAATTGGCCAAAGTCACATTTTTTCTGAAATTGTGACCCCGGGGCTTAGGAATTTTTTCAAAAAAATATTTTTCCACCGGTTAAGTTGTCGAGGTCTGATTTCTTGTCCTGTGAAAAAAAGCCTTCTGTTTCAACCGCCAAACCTTTCAGGGGAGCATTTGCAACCTCTGGGCACCATTTTTGAGTGAATTGCCGAAAGTCAGATTTTTTCTGAAATTGTGACCCCGGGGCTTAGGTATTTTTTCAAAAAAATATTTTTCCGCCCGTTAAGTTGTCGAGGTCTGATTTCTTGTCCTGTGAAAAAAAGCCTTCTGTTTCGACCGCCAAACCTTTCAGGGGAGCATTTGCAACCGCTGGGCACCATTTTTGAGTGAATTGCCGAAAGTCACATTTTTTTCTGAAATTGTGACCCCGGGGCTTAGGGATTCTTTCAAAAAAATATTTTTCCACCCGTTAAGTTGTCGAGGTCTGATTTTTAGTCCTGTGATAAAAAGCCTTCTGATTCAATCGCCAAACCTTTCAGGGGAGAATTTGCCACCGTTGGTCACAATTTTTGAGTGAATTGCCGAAAGTCAGATTTTTTCTGAAATTGTGACCCCGGGGCTTAGGGATTTTTTGAAAAAAATATTTTTCCACCGGTTAAGTTGTCGAGGTCTGATTTCTTGTCCTGTGAAAAAAAGCCTTCTGTTTTGACCGCCAAACCTTTCAGGGGAGCATTTGCCACCGCTGGGCACCATTTTTGAGTGAATTGCCGAAAGTCAGATTTTTTCTGAAATTGTGACCCCGGGGCTTAGGGATTTTTTGAAAAAACTATTTTTCTGCCGGTTAAGTTCTCGAGGTCTGATTTCTTGTCCTGTGATAAAAAGCCTTCTGATCCAATTGCCAAACCTTTCAGGGGAGAATTTGCCACCGTTGGGCACCATTTTTGAGTGAATTGCCGAAAGTCAGATTTTTTCTGAAATTGTGACCCCGGGGCTTAGGGATTTTTTGAAAAAAATATTTTTCCACCGGTTAAGTTGTCGAGGTCTGATTTCTTGTCCTGTGAAAAAAAGCCTTCTGTTTCGACCGCCAAACCTTTCAGGGGAGCATTTGCCACCGTTGGGCACCATTTTTGAGTGAATTGGCCAAAGTCAGATTTTTTCTGAAATTGTGACCCCGGGGCTTAGGGATTTTTTCAAAAAACTATTTTTCCACCGGTTAAGTTGTCGAGGTCTGATTTCTTGTCCTGTGAAAAAAAGCCTTCTGTTTCGAGCGCCAAACCTTTCAGGGGAGCATTTGCCACCGCTGGGCACCATTTTTGAGTGAATTGCCGAAAGTCAGATTTTTTCTGAAATTGTGACCCCGGGGCTTAGGGATTTTTTGAAAAAAATATTTTTCCACCGGTTAAGTTGTCGAGGTCTGATTTCTTGTCCTGTGAAAAAAAGCCTTCTGATTCAATCGCCAAACCTTTCAGGGGAGAATTTGCCACCGTTGGGCACCATTTTTGAGTGAATTGCCGAAAGTCACTTTTTTTCTGAAATTGTGACCCCGGGGCTTAGGGATTTTTTGAAAAAAATATTTTTCCACCGGTTAAGTTGTCGAGGTCTGATTTCTTGTCCTGTGAAAAAAAGCCTTCTGTTTTGACCGCCAAACCTTTCAGGGGAGCATTTTCAACCGTTGGGCACCATTTTTGAGTGAATTGCCGAAAGTCAGATTTTTTTCTGAAATTGTGACCCCGGGGCTTAGGGATTTTTTGAAAAAAATATTTTTCCACCGGTTAAGTTGTCGAGGTCTGATTTCTTGTCCTGTGAAAAAAAGCCTTCTGTTTCGACCGCCAAACCTTTCAGGGGAGCATTTTCAACAGTTGGGCACCATTTTTGAGTGAATTGGCCAAAGTCACATTTTTTCTGAAATTGTGACCCAGGGGCTTAGGAATTTTTTCAAAAAAATATTTTTCCACCGGTTAAGTTGTCGAGGTCTGATTTCTTGTCCTGTGAAAAAAAGCCTTCTGTTTCAACCGCCAAACCTTTCAGGGGAGCATTTGCAACCTCTGGGCACCATTTTTGAGTGAATTGCCGAAAGTCAGATTTTTTCTGAAATTGTGACCCCGGGGCTTAGGTATTTTTTCAAAAAAATATTTTTCCGCCCGTTAAGTTGTCGAGGTCTGATTTCTTGTCCTGTGAAAAAAAGCCTTCTGTTTCGACCGCCAAACCTTTCAGGGGAGCATTTGCAACCGCTGGGCACCATTTTTGAGTGAATTGCCGAAAGTCACATTTTTTTCTGAAATTGTGACCCCGGGGCTTAGGGATTCTTTCAAAAAAATATTTTTCCACCCGTTAAGTTGTCGAGGTCTGATTTTTAGTCCTGTGATAAAAAGCCTTCTGATTCAATCGCCAAACCTTTCAGGGGAGAATTTGCCACCGTTGGTCACAATTTTTGAGTGAATTGCCGAATGTCAGATTTTTTCTGAAATTGTGACCCCGGGGCTTAGGGATTTTTTGAAAAAAATATTTTTCCACCGGTTAAGTTGTCGAGGTCTGATTTCTTGTCCTGTGAAAAAAAGCCTTCTGTTTTGACCGCCAAACCTTTCAGGGGAGCATTTGCCACCGCTGGGCACCATTTTTGAGTGAATTGCCGAAAGTCAGATTTTTTCTGAAATTGTGACCCCGGGGCTTAGGGATTTTTTGAAAAAACTATATTTCTGCCGGTTAAGTTCTCGAGGTCTGATTTCTTGTCCTGTGATAAAAAGCCTTCTGATCCAATTGCCAAACCTTTCAGGGGAGAATTTGCCACCGTTGGGCACCATTTTTGAGTGAATTGCCGAAAGTCAGATTTTTTCTGAAATTGTGACCCCGGGGCTTAGGGATTTTTTGAAAAAAATATTTTTCCACCGGTTAAGTTGTCGAGGTCTGATTTCTTGTCCTGTGAAAAAAAGCCTTCTGTTTCGACCGCCAAACCTTTCAGGGGAGCATTTGCCACCGTTGGGCACCATTTTTGAGTGAATTGGCCAAAGTCAGATTTTTTCTGAAATTGTGACCCCGGGGCTTAGGGATTTTTTCAAAAAACTATTTTTCCACCGGTTAAGTTGTCGAGGTCTGATTTCTTGTCCTGTGAAAAAAAACCCTTCTGTTTCGACCGCCAAACCTTTCAGGGGAGCATTTGCAACCGCTGGGCACCATTTTTGAGTGAATTGCCGAAAGTCAGATTTTTTCTGAAATTGTGACCCCGGGGCTTAGGGATTTTTTCAAAAAACTATTTTTCTGCCGGTTAAGTTGTCGAGGTCTGATTTCTTGTCCTGTGATAAAAAGCCTTCTGATTCAATCGTCAAACCTTTCAGGGGAGCATTTGCCACCGCTGGGCACCATTTTTGAGTGAATTGCCGAAAGTCAGATTTTTTCTGAAATTGTGACCCCGGGGCTTAGGGATTTTTTCAAAAAAATATTTTTCCACCGGTTAAGTTGTCGAGGTCTGATTTTTAGTCCTGTGAAAAAAAGCCTTCTGTTTCGACCGCTAAACCTTTCAGGGGAGCATTTGCCACCGCTGGGCACCATTTTTGAGTGAATTGCCGAAAGTCAGATTTTTTCTGAAATTGTGACCCCGGGGCTTAGGGATTTTTTGAAAAAACTATTTTTCTGCCGGTTAAGTTCTCGAGGTCTGATTTCTTGTCCTGTGATAAAAAGCCTTCTGATTCAATCGCCAAACCTTTCAGGGGAGAATTTGCCACCGTTGGGCACCATTTTTGAGTGAATTGCCGAAAGTCAGATTTTTTCTGAAATTGTGACCCCGGGGCTTAGGGGTTTTTTGAAAAAAATATTTTTCCGCCGGTTAAGTTGTCGAGGTCTGATTTCTTGTCCTGTGAAAAAAAGCCTTCTGTTTCGACCGCCAAACCTTTCAGGGGAGCATTTGCCACCGCTGGGCACCATTTTTGAGTGAATTGCCGAAAGTCAGATTTTTTCTGAAATTGTGACCCCGGGGCTTAGGAATTTTTTCAAAAAACTATTTTTCTGCCGGTTAAGTTCTCGAGGTCTGATTTCTTGTCCTGTGATAAAAAGCCTTCTGATTCAATCGTCAAACCTTTCAGGGGAGCATTTGCACCGTTGGGCACCATTTTTGAGTGAATTGCCGAAAGTCACATTTTTTCTGAAATTGTGACCCCGGGGCTTAGGGATTTTTTGAAAAAAATATTTTTCCACCCATTAAGTTGTCGAGGTCTGATTTCTTGTCCTGTGAAAAAAAGCCTTCTGTTTCGACCGCCAAACCTTTCAGGGGAGCATTTTCAACCGTTGGGCACCATTTTTGAGTGAATTGCCGAAAGTCACATTTTTTCTGAAATTGTGACCCCGGGGCTTAGGGATTTTTTGAAAAAAAATATTTTTCCACCGGTTAAGTTGTCGAGGTCTGATTTCTTGTCCTGTGATAAAAAGCCTTCTGTTTCGACCGCCAAACCTTTCAGGGGAGCATTTGCAACCTCTGGGCACGATTTTTGAGTGAATTGCCGAAAGTCACATTTTTTCTGAAATCGTGACCCCGGGGCTTAGCGATTTTTTCAAAAAAATATTTTTCCACCGGTTAAGTTGTCGAGGTCTGATTTCTTGTCCTGTGAAAAAAAGCCTTCTGTTCCGACCGCCAAACCTTTCAGGGGAGCATTTGCCACCGCTGGGCACCATTTTTGAGTGAATTGCCGAAAGTCACATTTTTTCTGAAATTGTGACCCCGGGGCTTAGGGATTTTTTCCAAAAAATATTTTTCCACCCGTTAAGTTGTCGAGGTCTGATTTTTAGTCCTGTGAAAAAAAGCCTTCTGTTTCGACCGCTAAACCTTTCAGGGGAGCATTTGCCAGCGCTGGGCACCATTTTTGAGTGAATTGCCGAAAGTCAGATTTTTTCTGAAATTGTGACCCCGGGGCTTAGGGATTTTTTCAAAAAACTATTTTTCCGCCGGTTAAGTTCTCGAGGTCTGATTTCTTGTCCTGTGATAAAAAGCCTTCTGATTCAATCGCCAAACCTTTCAGGGGAGAATTTGCCACTGTTGGGCACCATTTTTGAGTGAATTGCCGAAAGTCAGATTTTTTCTGAAATTCTGACCCCGGGGCTTAGGGATTTTTTGAAAAAAATATTTTTCCACCGGTTAAGTTGTCGAGGTCTGATTTCTTGTCCTGTGAAAAAAAGCCTTCTGTTTCGACCGCCAAACCTTTCAGGGGAGCATTTGCCACCGCTGGGCACCATTTTTGAGTGAATTGCCGAAAGTCAGATTTTTTCTGAAATTGTGACCCCGGGGCTTAGGGATTTTTTTAAAAAAATATTTTTCCACCGGTTAAGTTCTCGAGGTCTGATTTCTTGTCCTGTGATAAAAAGCCTTCTGATTCAAACGCCAAACCTTTCAGGGGAGAATTTTCAACCGTTGGGCACTATTTTTGAGTGAATTGCCGAAAGTCACATTTTTTATGAAATTGTGACCCCGGGACTTAGGGATTTTTTGAAAAAAATATTTTTCCACCGGTTAAGTTGTCGAGGTCTGATTTCTTGTCCTGTGAAAAAAAGCCTTCTGTTTCGACTGCCAAACCTTTCAGGGGAGCATTTGCAACCGTTGGGCACCATTTTTGAGTGAATTGCCAAAAGTCACATTTTTTCTGAAATTGTGACCCCGGGGCTTAGGGATTTTTAGAAAAAAGTATTTTTCCACCTGTTCAGTTGTCGAGGTCTGATTTCTAGTCCTGTGAAAAAAAGCCTTCTGTTTCGACCGCCAAACCTTTCAGGAGAGCATTTGCAACCTCTGGGCACCATTTTTGAGTGAATTGCCGAAAGCCAGATTTTTTCTGAAATTGTGACCCCGGGGCTTAGGGATGTTTTCAAAAAAATCTTCTTCCGCCGGTTAAGTTGTCGAGGTCTGATTTCTTGTCCTGTGGTAAAAAGCCTTCTGTTTCTATCGCCAAACCTTTCAGGGGAGCATTTGGAACCATAGGGCACCATTTTTGAGTGAATTGCCGAAAGTCACATTTTTTCTGAAATTGTGACCCCGGGGCTTAGGGATGTTTTCAAAAAAATCTTCTTCCACCGGTTAAGTTGTCGAGGTCTGATTTCTTGTCCTGTGAAAAAAAGCCTTCTGTTTCGACCGCCAAACCTTTCAGGGGAGCATTTGCAACCGCTGGGCACCATTTTTGAGTGAATTGCCGAAAGTCACATCTTTTCTGAAATTGTGACCCCGGGGCTTAGGGATTTTTTCAAAAAAATATTTTTCCACCGGTTAAGTTGTCGAGGTCTGATTTTTAGTCCTGTGAAAAAAAGCCTTCTGTTTCGACCGCTAAACCTTTGAGGGGAGCATTTGCCAGCGCTGGGCACCATTTTTGAGTGAATTGCCGAAAGTCAGATTTTTTCTGAAATTGTGACCCCGGGGCTTAGGGATTTTTTCAAAGAACTATTTTTCCGCCGGTTAAGTTCTCGAGGTCTGATTTCTTGTCCTGTGATAAAAAGCCTTCTGATTCAATCGCCAAACCTTTCAGGGGAGAATTTGCCACCTTTGGGCACCATTTTTGAGTGAATTGCCGAAAGTCAGTTTTTTTCTGAAATTCTGACCCCGGGGCTTAGGGATTTTCTGAAAAAAATATTTTTCCACCGGTTAAGTTGTCGAGGTCTGATTTCTTGTCCTGTGAAAAAAAGCCTTCTGTTTCGACCGCCAATCCTTTCAGGGGAGCATTTGCCACCGCTGGGCACCATTTTTGAGTGAATTGCCGAAAGTCAGATTTTTTCTGAAATTGTGACCCCGGGGCTTAGGGATTTTTTTAAAAAACTATTTTTCTGCCGGTTAAGTTCTCGAGGTCTGATTTCTTGTCCTGTGATAAAAAGCCTTCTGATTCAATCGCCAAACCTTTCAGGGGAGAATTTTCAACCGTTGGGCACCATTTTTGAGTGAATTGCCGAAAGTCACATTTTTTATGAAATTGTGACCCCGGGACTTAGGGATTTTTTGAAAAAAATATTTTTCCACCGGTTAAGTTGTCGAGGTCTGATTTCTTGTCCTGTGAAAAAAAGCCTTCTGTTTCGACTGCCAAACCTTTCAGGGGAGCATTTGCAACCGTTGGGCACCATTTTTGAGTGAATTGCCAAAAGTCACATTTTTTCTGAAATTGTGACCCCGGGGCTTAGGGATTTTTAGAAAAAAATATTTTTCTGCCGGTTAAGTTCTCAAGGTCTGATTTCTAGTCCTGTGAAAAAAAGCCTTCTGTTTCGACCGCCAAACCTTTCAGGAGAGCATTTGCAACCTCTGGGCACCATTTTTGAGTGAATTGCCGAAAGTCACATTTTTTCTGAAATTGTGACCCCGGGGCGTAGGGATGTTTTCAAAAAAATCTTCTTCCGCCGGTTAAGTTGTCGAGGTCAGATTTCTTGTCCTGTGGTAAAAAGCCTTCTGCTTCGATCGCCAAACCTTTCAGGGGAGCATTTGGAACCATAGGACACCATTTTTGAGTGAATTGCCGAAAGTCACATTTTTTCTGAAATTGTGACCCCGGGGCTTAGGGATTTTTTCAAAAAACTATTTTTCTGCCGGTTAAGTTCTCGAGGTCTGATTTCTTGTCCTGTGATAAAAAGCCTTCTGATTCAATCGCCAAACCTTTCAGGGGAGCATTTGTAACCGCTGGGCACGATTTTTGAGTGAATTGCCGAAAGTCAGATTTTTTCTGAAATTGTGACCCCGGGGCTTAGGGATTTTTTGAAAAAAAATATTTTTCCACCGGTTAAGTTGTCGAGGTCCGATTTCTAGTCTTGTGAAAAAAAGCCTTCTGTTTCGACCGCCAAACCTTTCAGGGGAGCATTTGTAACCGCTGGGCACCATTTTTGAGTGAATTGCCGAAAGTCACATTTTTTATGAAATTGTGACCCCGGGGCTTAGGGATTTTTTGAAAAAAATATTTTTCCACCGGTTAAGTTGTCGAGGTCCGATTTCTTGTCCTGTGAAAAAAAGCCTTCTGTTTCGACCGCCAAACCTTTCAGGGGAGCATTTTCAACCGTTGGGCACCATTTTTGAGTGAATTGCCGAAAGTCAGATTTTTTTTGAAATTGTGACCCCGGGGCTTAGGGATTTTTTCAAAAAACTATTTTTCCGCCGGTTAAGTTCTCGAGGTCTGATTTCTTGTCCTGTGATAAAAAGCCTTCTGATTCAATCGCCAAACCTTTCAGGGGAGAATTTGCCACCGCTGGGCACCATTTTTGAGTGAATTGCCGAAAGTCAGATTTTTTCTGAAATTCTGACCCCGGGGCTTAGGGATTTTTTGAAAAAAATATTTTTCCACTGGTTAAGTTGTCGAGGTCTGATTTCTTGTCCTGTGAAAAAAAGCCTTCTGTTTCGACCGCCAAACCTTTCAGGGGAGCATTTGCAACCGCTGGGCACCATTTTTGAGTGAATTGCCGAAAGTCACATTTTTTCTGAAATTGTGACCCCGGGGCTTAGGGATTTTTTCCAAAAAATATTTTTCCACCGGTTAAGTTGTCGAGGTCTGATTTTTAGTCCTGTGAAAAAAAGCCTTCTGTTTCGACCGCTAAACCTTTCAGGGGAGCATTTGCCAGCGCTGGGCACCATGTTTGAGTGAATTGCCGAAAGTCAGATTTTTTCTGAAATTGTGACCCCGGGACTTAGGGATTTTTTGAAAAAAATATTTTTCCACCGGTTAAGTTGTCGAGGTCTGATTTCTTGTCCTGTGAAAAAAAGCCTTCTGTTTCGACTGCCAAACCTTTCAGGGGAGCATTTGCAACCGTTGGGCACCATTTTTGAGTGAATTGCCAAAAGTCACATTTTTTCTGAAATTGTGACCCCGGGGCTTAGGGATTTTTAGAAAAAAATATTTTTCTGCCGGTTAAGTTCTCAAGGTCTGATTTCTAGTCCTGTGAAAAAAAGCCTTCTGTTTCGACCGCCAAACCTTTCAGGAGAGCATTTGCAACCTCTGGGCACCATTTTTGAGTGAATTGCCGAAAGTCACATTTTTTCTGAAATTGTGACCCCGGGGCGTAGGGATGTTTTCAAAAAAATCTTCTTCCGCCGGTTAAGTTGTCGAGGTCTGATTTCTTGTCCTGTGGTAAAAAGCCTTCTGCTTCGATCGCCAAACCTTTCAGGGGAGCATTTGGAACCATAGGGCACCATTTTTGAGTGAATTGCCGAAAGTCACATTTTTTCTGAAATTGTGACCCCGGGGCTTAGGGATTTTTTCAAAAAACTATTTTTCTGCCGGTTAAGTTCTCGAGGTCTGATTTCTTGTCCTGTGATAAAAAGCCTTCTGATTCAATCGCCAAACCTTTCAGGGGAGCATTTGTAACCGCTGGGCACGATTTTTGAGTGAATTGCCGAAAGTCAGATTTTTTCTGAAATTGTGACCCCGGGGCTTAGGGATTTTTTGAAAAAAAATATTTTTCCACCGGTTAAGTTGTCGAGGTCCGATTTCTAGTCTTGTGAAAAAAAGCCTTCTGTTTCGACCGCCAAACCTTTCAGGGGAGCATTTGTAACCGCTGGGCACCATTTTTGAGTGAATTGCCGAAAGTCACATTTTTTATGAAATTGTGACCCCGGGGCTTAGGGATTTTTTGAAAAAAATATTTTTCCACCGGTTAAGTTGTCGAGGTCCGATTTCTTGTCCTGTGAAAAAAAGCCTTCTGTTTCGACCGCCAAACCTTTCAGGGGAGCATTTTCAACCGTTGGGCACCATTTTTGAGTGAATTGCCGAAAGTCAGATTTTTTTTGAAATTGTGACCCCGGGGCTTAGGGATTTTTTCAAAAAACTATTTTTCCGCCGGTTAAGTTCTCGAGGTCTGATTTCTTGTCCTGTGATAAAAAGCCTTCTGATTCAATCGCCAAACCTTTCAGGGGAGAATTTGCCACCGCTGGGCACCATTTTTGAGTGAATTGCCGAAAGTCAGATTTTTTCTGAAATTCTGACCCCGGGGCTTAGGGATTTTTTGAAAAAAATATTTTTCCACCGGTTAAGTTGTCGAGGTCTGATTTCTTGTCCTGTGAAAAAAAGCCTTCTGTTTCGACCGCCAAACCTTTCAGGGGAGCATTTGCAACCGCTGGGCACCATTTTTGAGTGAATTGCCGAAAGTCACATTTTTTCTGAAATTGTGACCCCGGGGCTTAGGGATTTTTTCCAAAAAATATTTTTCCACCGGTTAAGTTGTCGAGGTCTGATTTTTAGTCCTGTGAAAAAAAGCCTTCTGTTTCGACCGCTAAACCTTTCAGGGGAGCATTTGCCAGCGCTGGGCACCATGTTTGAGTGAATTGCCGAAAGTCAGATTTTTTCTGAAATTGTGACCCCGGGGCTTAGGGATTTTTTCAAAAAACTATTTTTCCGCCGGTTAAGTTCTCGAGGTCTGATTTCTTGTCCTGTGATAAAAAGCCTTCTGATTCAATCGCCAAACCTTTCAGGGGAGAATTTGCCACCGTTGGGCACCATTTTTGAGTGAATTGCCGAAAGTCAGATTTTTTCTGATATTCTGACCCCGGGGCTTAGGGATTTTTTGAAAAAAATATTTTTCCACCGGTTAAGTTGTCGAGGTCTGATTTCTTGTCCTGTGAAAAAAAGCCTTCTGTTTCGACCGCCAAACCTTTCAGGGGAGCATTTGCCACCGCTGGGCACGATTTTTGAGTGAATTGCCGAAAGTCAGATTTTTTCTGAAATTGTGACCCCGGGGCTTAGGGATTTTTTGAAAAAAAATATTTTTCCACCGGTTAAGTTGTCGAGGTCCGATTTCTAGTCTTGTGAAAAAAAGCCTTCTGTTTCGACCGCCAAACCTTTCAGGGGAGCATTTGTAACCGCTGGGCACCATTTTTGAGTGAATTGCCGAAAGTCACATTTTTTATGAAATTGTGACCCCGGGGCTTAGGGATTTTTTGAAAAAAATATTTTTCCACCGGTTAAGTTGTCGAGGTCCGATTTCTTGTCCTGTGAAAAAAAGCCTTCTGTTTCGACCGCCAAACCTTTCAGGGGAGCATTTTCAACCGTTGGGCACCATTTTTGAGTGAATTGCCAAAAGTCACATTTTTTCTGAAATTGTGACCCCGGGGCTTAGGGATTTTTAGAAAAAAATATTTTTCCACCTGTTCAGTTGTCGAGGTCTGATTTCTAGTCCTGTGAAAAAAAGCCTTCTGTTTCGACCGCCAAACCTTTCAGGAGAGCATTTGCAACCTCTGGGCACCATTTTTGAGTGAATTGCCGAAAGCCAGATTTTTTCTGAAATTGTGACCCCGGGGCTTAGGGATGTTTTCAAAAAAATCTTCTTCCGCCGGTTAAGTTGTCGAGGTCTGATTTCTTGTCCTGTGGTAAAAAGCCTTCTGTTTTGATCGCCAAACCTTTCAGGGGAGCATTTGGAACCATAGGGCACCATTTTTGAGTGAATTGCCGAAAGTCACATTTTTTCTGAAATTGTGACCCCGGGGCTTAGGGATGTTTTCAAAAAAATCTTCTTCCACCGGTTAAGTTGTCGAGGTCTGATTTCTTCTCCTGTGAAAAAAAGCCTTCTGTTTCGACCGCCAAACCTTTCAGGGGAGCATTTGCCAGCGCTGGGCACCATTTTTGAGTGAATTGCCGAAAGTCAGATTTTTTCTGAAATTGTGACCCCGGGGCTTAGGGATTTTTTCAAAAAACTATTTTTCCGCCGGTTAAGTTCTCGAGGTCTGATTTCTTGTCCTGTGATAAAAAGCCTTCTGATTCAATCGCCAAACCTTTCAGGGGAGAATTTGCCACCGTTGGGCACCATTTTTGAGTGAATTGCCGAAAGTCAGATTTTTTCTGAAATTCTGACCCCGGGGCTTAGGGATTTTTTGAAAAAAAATATTTTTCCACCGGTTAAGTTGTCGAGGTCTGATTTCTTGTCCTGTGAAAAAAAGCCTTCTGTTTCGATCGCCAAACCTTTCAGGGGAGCATTTGCCACCGCTGGGCACCATTTTTGAGTGAATTGCCGAAAGTCAGATTTTTTCTGAAATTGTGACCCCGGGGCTTAGGGATTTTTTTAAAAAACTATTTTTCTGCCGGTTAAGTTCTCGAGGTCTGATTTCTTGTCCTGTGATAAAAAGCCTTCTGATTCAATTGCCAAACCTTTCAGGGGAGAATTTTCAACCGTTGGGCACCATTTTTGAGTGAATTGCCGAAAGTCACATTTTTTATGAAATTGTGACCCCGGGACTTAGGGATTTTTTGAAAAAAATATTTTTCCACCGGTTAAGTTGTCGAGGTCTGATTTCTTGTCCTGTGAAAAAAAGCCTTCTGTTTCGACTGCCAAACCTTTCAGGGGAGCATTTGCAACCGTTGGGCACCATTTTTGAGTGAATTGCCAAAAGTCACATTTTTTCTGAAATTGTGACCCCGGGGCTTAGGGATTTTTAGAAAAAAATATTTTTCTGCCGGTTAAGTTCTCGAGGTCTGATTTCTAGTCCTGTGAAAAAAAGCCTTCTGTTTCGACCGCCAAACATTTCAGGAGAGCATTTGCAACCTCTGGGCACCATTTTTGAGTGAATTGCCGAAAGCCAGATTTTTTCTGAAATTGTGACCCCGGGGCTTAGGGATGTTTTCAAAAAAATCTTCTTCCGCCGGTTAAATTGTCGAGGTCTGATTTCTTGTCCTGTGGTAAAAAGCCTTCTGTTTCGATCGCCAAACCTTTCAGGGGAGCATTTGGAACCATAGGGCACCATTTTTGAGTGAATTGCCGAAAGTCACATTTTTTCTGAAATTGTGACCCCGGGGCTTAGGGATTTTTTCAAAAAACTATTTTTCTGCCGGTTAAGTTCTCGAGGTCTGATTTCTTGTCCTGTGATAAAAAGCCTTCTGATTCAATCGCCAAACCTTTCAGGGGAGCATTTGTAACCGCTGGGCACGATTTTTGAGTGAATTGCCGAAAGTCAGATTTTTTCTGAAATTGTGACCCCGGGGCTTAGGGATTTTTTGAAAAAAATATTTTTCCACCGGTTAAGTTGTCGAGGTCTGATTTCTTGTCCTGTGAAAAAAAGCCTTCTGTTTTGACCGCCAAACCTTTCAGGGGAGCATTTGCCACCGCTGGGCACCATTTTTGAGTGAATTGCCGAAAGTCAGATTTTTTCTGAAATTGTGACCCCGGGGCTTAGGGATTTTTTGAAAAAACTATATTTCTGCCGGTTAAGTTCTCGAGGTCTGATTTCTTGTCCTGTGATAAAAAGCCTTCTGATCCAATTGCCAAACCTTTCAGGGGAGAATTTGCCACCGTTGGGCACCATTTTTGAGTGAATTGCCGAAAGTCAGATTTTTTCTGAAATTGTGACCCCGGGGCTTAGGGATTTTTTGAAAAAAATATTTTTCCACCGGTTAAGTTGTCGAGGTCTGATTTCTTGTCCTGTGAAAAAAAGCCTTCTGTTTCGACCGCCAAACCTTTCAGGGGAGCATTTGCCACCGTTGGGCACCATTTTTGAGTGAATTGGCCAAAGTCAGATTTTTTCTGAAATTGTGACCCCGGGGCTTAGGGATTTTTTCAAAAAACTATTTTTCCACCGGTTAAGTTGTCGAGGTCTGATTTCTTGTCCTGTGAAAAAAAACCCTTCTGTTTCGACCGCCAAACCTTTCAGGGGAGCATTTGCAACCGCTGGGCACCATTTTTGAGTGAATTGCCGAAAGTCAGATTTTTTCTGAAATTGTGACCCCGGGGCTTAGGGATTTTTTCAAAAAACTATTTTTCTGCCGGTTAAGTTGTCGAGGTCTGATTTCTTGTCCTGTGATAAAAAGCCTTCTGATTCAATTGTCAAACCTTTCAGGGGAGCATTTGCCACCGCTGGGCACCATTTTTGAGTGAATTGCCGAAAGTCAGATTTTTTCTGAAATTGTGACCCCGGGGCTTAGGGATTTTTTCAAAAAAATATTTTTCCACCGGTTAAGTTGTCGAGGTCTGATTTTTAGTCCTGTGAAAAAAAGCCTTCTGTTTCGACCGCTAAACCTTTCAGGGGAGCATTTGCCACCGCTGGGCACCATTTTTGAGTGAATTGCCGAAAGTCAGATTTTTTCTGAAATTGTGACCCCGGGGCTTAGGGATTTTTTGAAAAAACTATTTTTCTGCCGGTTAAGTTCTCGAGGTCTGATTTCTTGTCCTGTGATAAAAAGCCTTCTGATTCAATCGCCAAACCTTTCAGGGGAGAATTTGCCACCGTTGGGCACCATTTTTGAGTGAATTGCCAAAAGTCAGATTTTTTCTGAAATTGTGACCCCGGGGCTTAGGGGTTTTTTGAAAAAAATATTTTTCCGCCGGTTAAGTTGTCGAGGTCTGATTTCTTGTCCTGTGAAAAAAAGCCTTCTGTTTCGACCGCCAAACCTTTCAGGGGAGCATTTGCCACCGCTGGGCACCATTTTTGAGTGAATTGCCGAAAGTCAGATTTTTTCTGAAATTGTGACCCCGGGGCTTAGGGATTTTTTCAAAAAACTATTTTTCTGCCGGTTAAGTTCTCGAGGTCTGATTTCTTGTCCTGTGATAAAAAGCCTTCTGATTCAATCGTCAAACCTTTCAGGGGAGCATTTGCACCGTTGGGCACCATTTTTGAGTGAATTGCCGAAAGTCACATTTTTTCTGAAATTGTGACCCCGGGGCTTAGGGATTTTTTGAAAAAAATATTTTTCCACCCATTAAGTTGTCGAGGTCTGATTTCTTGTCCTGTGAAAAAAAGCCTTCTGTTTCGACCGCCAAACCTTTCAGGGGAGCATTTTCAACCGTTGGGCACCATTTTTGAGTGAATTGCCGAAAGTCACATTTTTTCTGAAATTGTGACCCCGGGGCTTAGGGATTTTTTGAAAAAAAATATTTTTCCACCGGTTAAGTTGTCGAGGTCTGATTTCTTGTCCTGTGAAAAAAAGCCTTCTGTTTCGACCGCCAAACCTTTCAGGGGAGCATTTTCAACCGTTGGGCACCATTTTTGAGTGAATTGGCCAAAGTCAGATTTTTTCTGAAATTGTGACCCCGGGGCTTAGGGATTTTTTAAAAAAAAAAAATTTCCGCCGGTTAAGTTGTCGAGGTCTGATTTCTTGTCCTGTGATAAAAAGCCTTCTGTTTCGACCGCCAAACCTTTCAGGGGAGCATTTGCAACCTCTGGGCACGATTTTTGAGTGAATTGCCGAAAGTCACATTTTTTCTGAAATCGTGACCCCGGGGCTTAGCGATTTTTTCAAAAAAATATTTTTCCACCGGTTAAGTTGTCGAGGTCTGATTTCTTGTCCTGTGAAAAAAAGCCTTCTGTTCCGACCGCCAAACCTTTCAGGGGAGCATTTGCCACCGCTGGGCACCATTTTTGAGTGAATTGCCGAAAGTCACATTTTTTCTGAAATTGTGACCCCGGGGCTTAGGGATTTTTTCCAAAAAATATTTTTCCACCCGTTAAGTTGTCGAGGTCTGATTTTTAGTCCTGTGAAAAAAAGCCTTCTGTTTCGACCGCTAAACCTTTCAGGGGAGCATTTGCCAGCGCTGGGCACCATTTTTGAGTGAATTGCCGAAAGTCAGATTTTTTCTGAAATTGTGACCCCGGGGCTTAGGGATTTTTTCAAAAAACTATTTTTCCGCCGGTTAAGTTCTCGAGGTCTGATTTCTTGTCCTGTGATAAAAAGCCTTCTGATTCAATCGCCAAACCTTTCAGGGGAGAATTTGCCACCGTTGGGCACCATTTTTGAGTGAATTGCCGAAAGTCAGATTTTTTCTGAAATTGTGACCCCGGGGCTTAGGGATTTTTTTAAAAAAATATTTTTCCACCGGTTAAGTTCTCGAGGTCTGATTTCTTGTCCTGTGATAAAAAGCCTTCTGATTCAAACGCCAAACCTTTCAGGGGAGAATTTTCAACCGTTGGGCACTATTTTTGAGTGAATTGCCGAAAGTCACATTTTTTATGAAATTGTGACCCCGGGACTTAGGGATTTTTTGAAAAAAATATTTTTCCACCGGTTAAGTTGTCGAGGTCTGATTTCTTGTCCTGTGAAAAAAAGCCTTCTGTTTCGACTGCCAAACCTTTCAGGGGAGCATTTGCAACCGTTGGGCACCATTTTTGAGTGAATTGCCAAAAGTCACATTTTTTCTGAAATTGTGACCCCGGGGCTTAGGGATTTTTAGAAAAAAGTATTTTTCCACCTGTTCAGTTGTCGAGGTCTGATTTCTAGTCCTGTGAAAAAAAGCCTTCTGTTTCGACCGCCAAACCTTTCAGGAGAGCATTTGCAACCTCTGGGCACCATTTTTGAGTGAATTGCCGAAAGCCAGATTTTTTCTGAAATTGTGACCCCGGGGCTTAGGGATGTTTTCAAAAAAATCTTCTTCCGCCGGTTAAGTTGTCGAGGTCTGATTTCTTGTCCTGTGGTAAAAAGCCTTCTGTTTCGATCGCCAAACCTTTCAGGGGAGCATTTGGAACCATAGGGCACCATTTTTGAGTGAATTGCCGAAAGTCACATTTTTTCTGAAATTGTGACCCCGGGGCTTAGGGATGTTTTCAAAAAAATCTTCTTCCACCGGTTAAGTTGTCGAGGTCTGATTTCTTGTCCTGTGAAAAAAAGCCTTCTGTTTCGACCGCCAAACCTTTCAGGGGAGCATTTGCAACCGCTGGGCACCATTTTTGAGTGAATTGCCGAAAGTCACATCTTTTCTGAAATTGTGACCCCGGGGCTTAGGGATTTTTTCAAAAAAATATTTTTCCACCGGTTAAGTTGTCGAGGTCTGATTTTTAGTCCTGTGAAAAAAAGCCTTCTGTTTCGACCGCTAAACCTTTGAGGGGAGCATTTGCCAGCGCTGGGCACCATTTTTGAGTGAATTGCCGAAAGTCAGATTTTTTCTGAAATTGTGACCCCGGGGCTTAGGGATTTTTTCAAAGAACTATTTTTCCGCCGGTTAAGTTCTCGAGGTCTGATTTCTTGTCCTGTGATAAAAAGCCTTCTGATTCAATCGCCAAACCTTTCAGGGGAGCATTTGCCACCGCTGGGCACCATTTTTGAGTGAATTGCCGAAAGTCAGATTTTTTCTGAAATTGTGACCCCGGGGCTTAGGGATTTTTTCAAAAAAATATTTTTCCACCGGTTAAGTTGTCGAGGTCTGATTTTTAGTCCTGTGAAAAAAAGCCTTCTGTTTCGACCGCTAAACCTTTCAGGGGAGCATTTGCCACCGCTGGGCACCATTTTTGAGTGAATTGCCGAAAGTCAGATTTTTTCTGAAATTGTGACCCCGGGGCTTAGGGATTTTTTGAAAAAACTATTTTTCTGCCGGTTAAGTTCTCGAGGTCTGATTTCTTGTCCTGTGATAAAAAGCCTTCTGATTCAATCGCCAAACCTTTCAGGGGAGAATTTGCCACCGTTGGGCACCATTTTTGAGTGAATTGCCAAAAGTCAGATTTTTTCTGAAATTGTGACCCCGGGGCTTAGGGGTTTTTTGAAAAAAATATTTTTCCGCCGGTTAAGTTGTCGAGGTCTGATTTCTTGTCCTGTGAAAAAAAGCCTTCTGTTTCGACCGCCAAACCTTTCAGGGGAGCATTTGCCACCGCTGGGCACCATTTTTGAGTGAATTGCCGAAAGTCAGATTTTTTCTGAAATTGTGACCCCGGGGCTTAGGGATTTTTTCAAAAAACTATTTTTCTGCCGGTTAAGTTCTCGAGGTCTGATTTCTTGTCCTGTGATAAAAAGCCTTCTGATTCAATCGTCAAACCTTTCAGGGGAGCATTTGCACCGTTGGGCACCATTTTTGAGTGAATTGCCGAAAGTCACATTTTTTCTGAAATTGTGACCCCGGGGCTTAGGGATTTTTTGAAAAAAATATTTTTCCACCCATTAAGTTGTCGAGGTCTGATTTCTTGTCCTGTGAAAAAAAGCCTTCTGTTTCGACCGCCAAACCTTTCAGGGGAGCATTTTCAACCGTTGGGCACCATTTTTGAGTGAATTGCCGAAAGTCACATTTTTTCTGAAATTGTGACCCCGGGGCTTAGGGATTTTTTGAAAAAAAATATTTTTCCACCGGTTAAGTTGTCGAGGTCTGATTTCTTGTCCTGTGAAAAAAAGCCTTCTGTTTCGACCGCCAAACCTTTCAGGGGAGCATTTTCAACCGTTGGGCACCATTTTTGAGTGAATTGGCCAAAGTCAGATTTTTTCTGAAATTGTGACCCCGGGGCTTAGGGATTTTTTAAAAAAAAAAAATTTCCGCCGGTTAAGTTGTCGAGGTCTGATTTCTTGTCCTGTGATAAAAAGCCTTCTGTTTCGACCGCCAAACCTTTCAGGGGAGCATTTGCAACCTCTGGGCACGATTTTTGAGTGAATTGCCGAAAGTCACATTTTTTCTGAAATCGTGACCCCGGGGCTTAGCGATTTTTTCAAAAAAATATTTTTCCACCGGTTAAGTTGTCGAGGTCTGATTTCTTGTCCTGTGAAAAAAAGCCTTCTGTTCCGACCGCCAAACCTTTCAGGGGAGCATTTGCCACCGCTGGGCACCATTTTTGAGTGAATTGCCGAAAGTCACATTTTTTCTGAAATTGTGACCCCGGGGCTTAGGGATTTTTTCCAAAAAATATTTTTCCACCCGTTAAGTTGTCGAGGTCTGATTTTTAGTCCTGTGAAAAAAAGCCTTCTGTTTCGACCGCTAAACCTTTCAGGGGAGCATTTGCCAGCGCTGGGCACCATTTTTGAGTGAATTGCCGAAAGTCAGATTTTTTCTGAAATTGTGACCCCGGGGCTTAGGGATTTTTTCAAAAAACTATTTTTCCGCCGGTTAAGTTCTCGAGGTCTGATTTCTTGTCCTGTGATAAAAAGCCTTCTGATTCAATCGCCAAACCTTTCAGGGGAGAATTTGCCACCGTTGGGCACCATTTTTGAGTGAATTGCCGAAAGTCAGATTTTTTCTGAAATTGTGACCCCGGGGCTTAGGGATTTTTTTAAAAAAATATTTTTCCACCGGTTAAGTTCTCGAGGTCTGATTTCTTGTCCTGTGATAAAAAGCCTTCTGATTCAAACGCCAAACCTTTCAGGGGAGAATTTTCAACCGTTGGGCACTATTTTTGAGTGAATTGCCGAAAGTCACATTTTTTATGAAATTGTGACCCCGGGACTTAGGGATTTTTTGAAAAAAATATTTTTCCACCGGTTAAGTTGTCGAGGTCTGATTTCTTGTCCTGTGAAAAAAAGCCTTCTGTTTCGACTGCCAAACCTTTCAGGGGAGCATTTGCAACCGTTGGGCACCATTTTTGAGTGAATTGCCAAAAGTCACATTTTTTCTGAAATTGTGACCCCGGGGCTTAGGGATTTTTAGAAAAAAGTATTTTTCCACCTGTTCAGTTGTCGAGGTCTGATTTCTAGTCCTGTGAAAAAAAGCCTTCTGTTTCGACCGCCAAACCTTTCAGGAGAGCATTTGCAACCTCTGGGCACCATTTTTGAGTGAATTGCCGAAAGCCAGATTTTTTCTGAAATTGTGACCCCGGGGCTTAGGGATGTTTTCAAAAAAATCTTCTTCCGCCGGTTAAGTTGTCGAGGTCTGATTTCTTGTCCTGTGGTAAAAAGCCTTCTGTTTCGATCGCCAAACCTTTCAGGGGAGCATTTGGAACCATAGGGCACCATTTTTGAGTGAATTGCCGAAAGTCACATTTTTTCTGAAATTGTGACCCCGGGGCTTAGGGATGTTTTCAAAAAAATCTTCTTCCACCGGTTAAGTTGTCGAGGTCTGATTTCTTGTCCTGTGAAAAAAAGCCTTCTGTTTCGACCGCCAAACCTTTCAGGGGAGCATTTGCAACCGCTGGGCACCATTTTTGAGTGAATTGCCGAAAGTCACATCTTTTCTGAAATTGTGACCCCGGGGCTTAGGGATTTTTTCAAAAAAATATTTTTCCACCGGTTAAGTTGTCGAGGTCTGATTTTTAGTCCTGTGAAAAAAAGCCTTCTGTTTCGACCGCTAAACCTTTGAGGGGAGCATTTGCCAGCGCTGGGCACCATTTTTGAGTGAATTGCCGAAAGTCAGATTTTTTCTGAAATTGTGACCCCGGGGCTTAGGGATTTTTTCAAAGAACTATTTTTCCGCCGGTTAAGTTCTCGAGGTCTGATTTCTTGTCCTGTGATAAAAAGCCTTCTGATTCAATCGCCAAACCTTTCAGGGGAGAATTTGCCACCTTTGGGCACCATTTTTGAGTGAATTGCCGAAAGTCAGTTTTTTTCTGAAATTCTGACCCCGGGGCTTAGGGATTTTCTGAAAAAAATATTTTTCCACCGGTTAAGTTGTCGAGGTCTGATTTCTTGTCCTGTGAAAAAAAGCCTTCTGTTTCGACCGCCAATCCTTTCAGGGGAGCATTTGCCACCGCTGGGCACCATTTTTGAGTGAATTGCCGAAAGTCAGATTTTTTCTGAAATTGTGACCCCGGGGCTTAGGGATTTTTTTAAAAAACTATTTTTCTGCCGGTTAAGTTCTCGAGGTCTGATTTCTTGTCCTGTGATAAAAAGCCTTCTGATTCAATCGCCAAACCTTTCAGGGGAGAATTTTCAACCGTTGGGCACCATTTTTGAGTGAATTGCCGAAAGTCACATTTTTTATGAAATTGTGACCCCGGGACTTAGGGATTTTTTGAAAAAAATATTTTTCCACCGGTTAAGTTGTCGAGGTCTGATTTCTTGTCCTGTGAAAAAAAGCCTTCTGTTTCGACTGCCAAACCTTTCAGGGGAGCATTTGCAACCGTTGGGCACCATTTTTGAGTGAATTGCCAAAAGTCACATTTTTTCTGAAATTGTGACCCCGGGGCTTAGGGATTTTTAGAAAAAAATATTTTTCTGCCGGTTAAGTTCTCAAGGTCTGATTTCTAGTCCTGTGAAAAAAAGCCTTCTGTTTCGACCGCCAAACCTTTCAGGAGAGCATTTGCAACCTCTGGGCACCATTTTTGAGTGAATTGCCGAAAGTCACATTTTTTCTGAAATTGTGACCCCGGGGCGTAGGGATGTTTTCAAAAAAATCTTCTTCCGCCGGTTAAGTTGTCGAGGTCTGATTTCTTGTCCTGTGGTAAAAAGCCTTCTGCTTCGATCGCCAAACCTTTCAGGGGAGCATTTGGAACCATAGGGCACCATTTTTGAGTGAATTGCCGAAAGTCACATTTTTTCTGAAATTGTGACCCCGGGGCTTAGGGATTTTTTCAAAAAACTATTTTTCTGCCGGTTAAGTTCTCGAGGTCTGATTTCTTGTCCTGTGATAAAAAGCCTTCTGATTCAATCGCCAAACCTTTCAGGGGAGCATTTGTAACCGCTGGGCACCATTTTTGAGTGAATTGCCGAAAGTCAGATTTTTTCTGAAATTGTGACCCCGGGGCTTAGGGATTTTTTGAAAAAAAATATTTTTCCACCGGTTAAGTTGTCGAGGTCCGATTTCTAGTCTTGTGAAAAAAAGCCTTCTGTTTCGACCGCCAAACCTTTCAGGGGAGCATTTGTAACCGCTGGGCACCATTTTTGAGTGAATTGCCGAAAGTCACATTTTTTATGAAATTGTGACCCCGGGGCTTAGGGATTTTTTGAAAAAAATATTTTTCCACCGGTTAAGTTGTCGAGGTCCGATTTCTTGTCCTGTGAAAAAAAGCCTTCTGTTTCGACCGCCAAACCTTTCAGGGGAGCATTTTCAACCGTTGGGCACCATTTTTGAGTGAATTGCCGAAAGTCAGATTTTTTTTGAAATTGTGACCCCGGGGCTTAGGGATTTTTTCAAAAAACTATTTTTCCGCCGGTTAAGTTCTCGAGGTCTGATTTCTTGTCCTGTGATAAAAAGCCTTCTGATTCAATCGCCAAACCTTTCAGGGGAGAATTTGCCACCGCTGGGCACCATTTTTGAGTGAATTGCCGAAAGTCAGATTTTTTCTGAAATTCTGACCCCGGGGCTTAGGGATTTTTTGAAAAAAATATTTTTCCACCGGTTAAGTTGTCGAGGTCTGATTTCTTGTCCTGTGAAAAAAAGCCTTCTGTTTCGACCGCCAAACCTTTCAGGGGAGCATTTGCAACCGCTGGGCACCATTTTGAGTGAATTGCCGAAAGTCACATTTTTTCTGAAATTGTGACCCCGGGGCTTAGGGATTTTTTCCAAAAAATATTTTTCCACCGGTTAAGTTGTCGAGGTCTGATTTTTAGTCCTGTGAAAAAAAGCCTTCTGTTTCGACCGCTAAACCTTTCAGGGGAGCATTTGCCAGCGCTGGGCACCATGTTTGAGTGAATTGCCGAAAGTCAGATTTTTTCTGAAATTGTGACCCCGGGACTTAGGGATTTTTTGAAAAAAATATTTTTCCACCGGTTAAGTTGTCGAGGTCTGATTTCTTGTCCTGTGAAAAAAAGCCTTCTGTTTCGACTGCCAAACCTTTCAGGGGAGCATTTGCAACCGTTGGGCACCATTTTTGAGTGAATTGCCAAAAGTCACATTTTTTCTGAAATTGTGACCCCGGGGCTTAGGGATTTTTAGAAAAAAATATTTTTCTGCCGGTTAAGTTCTCAAGGTCTGATTTCTAGTCCTGTGAAAAAAAGCCTTCTGTTTCGACCGCCAAACCTTTCAGGAGAGCATTTGCAACCTCTGGGCACCATTTTTGAGTGAATTGCCGAAAGTCACATTTTTTCTGAAATTGTGACCCCGGGGCGTAGGGATGTTTTCAAAAAAATCTTCTTCCGCCGGTTAAGTTGTCGAGGTCTGATTTCTTGTCCTGTGGTAAAAAGCCTTCTGCTTCGATCGCCAAACCTTTCAGGGGAGCATTTGGAACCATAGGGCACCATTTTTGAGTGAATTGCCGAAAGTCACATTTTTTCTGAAATTGTGACCCCGGGGCTTAGGGATTTTTTCAAAAAACTATTTTTCTGCCGGTTAAGTTCTCGAGGTCTGATTTCTTGTCCTGTGATAAAAAGCCTTCTGATTCAATCGCCAAACCTTTCAGGGGAGCATTTGTAACCGCTGGGCACGATTTTTGAGTGAATTGCCGAAAGTCAGATTTTTTCTGAAATTGTGACCCCGGGGCTTAGGGATTTTTGGAAAAAAAATTTTTTCCACCGGTTAAGTTGTCGAGGTCCGATTTCTAGTCTTGTGAAAAAAAGCCTTCTGTTTCGACCGCCAAACCTTTCAGGGGAGCATTTGTAACCGCTGGGCACCATTTTTGAGTGAATTGCCGAAAGTCACATTTTTTATGAAATTGTGACCCCGGGGCTTAGGGATTTTTTGAAAAAAATATTTTTCCACCGGTTAAGTTGTCGAGGTCCGATTTCTTGTCCTGTGAAAAAAAGCCTTCTGTTTCGACCGCCAAACCTTTCAGGGGAGCATTTTCAACCGTTGGGCACCATTTTTGAGTGAATTGCCGAAAGTCAGATTTTTTTTGAAATTGTGACCCCGGGGCTTAGGGATTTTTTCAAAAAACTATTTTTCCGCCGGTTAAGTTCTCGAGGTCTGATTTCTTGTCCTGTGATAAAAAGCCTTCTGATTCAATCGCCAAACCTTTCAGGGGAGAATTTGCCACCGCTGGGCACCATTTTTGAGTGAATTGCCGAAAGTCAGATTTTTTCTGAAATTCTGACCCCGGGGCTTAGGGATTTTTTGAAAAAAATATTTTTCCACCGGTTAAGTTGTCGAGGTCTGATTTCTTGTCCTGTGAAAAAAAGCCTTCTGTTTCGACCGCCAAACCTTTCAGGGGAGCATTTGCAACCGCTGGGCACCATTTTTGAGTGAATTGCCGAAAGTCACATTTTTTCTGAAATTGTGACCCCGGGGCTTAGGGATTTTTTCCAAAAAATATTTTTCCACCGGTTAAGTTGTCGAGGTCTGATTTTTAGTCCTGTGAAAAAAAGCCTTCTGTTTCGACCGCTAAACCTTTCAGGGGAGCATTTGCCAGCGCTGGGCACCATGTTTGAGTGAATTGCCGAAAGTCAGATTTTTTCTGAAATTGTGACCCCGGGGCTTAGGGATTTTTTCAAAAAACTATTTTTCCGCCGGTTAAGTTCTCGAGGTCTGATTTCTTGTCCTGTGATAAAAAGCCTTCTGATTCAATCGCCAAACCTTTCAGGGGAGAATTTGCCACCGTTGGGCACCATTTTTGAGTGAATTGCCGAAAGTCAGATTTTTTCTGATATTCTGACCCCGGGGCTTAGGGATTTTTTGAAAAAACTATTTTTCCACCGGTTAAGTTGTCGAGGTCCGATTTCTTGTCCTGTGAAAAAAAACCTTCTGTTTCGACCGCCAAACCAATCAGGGGAGCATTTGCCACCGCTGGGCACCATTTTTGAGTGAATTGCCGAAAGTCAGATTTTTTCTGAAATTGTGACCCCGGGGCTTAGAGATTTTTTTAAAAAACTATTTTTCTGCCGGTTAAGTTCTCGAGGTCTGATTTCTTGTCCTGTGATAAAAAGCCTTCTGATTCAAACGCCAAACCTTTCAGGGGAGAATTTTCAACCGTTGGGCACCATTTTTGAGTGAATTGCCGAAAGTCACATTTTTTATGAAATTGTGACCCCGGGACTTAGGGATTTTTTGAAAAAAATATTTTTCCACCGGTTAAGTTGTCGAGGTCTGATTTCTTGTCCTGTGAAAAAAAGCCTTCTGTTTCGACTGCCAAACCTTTCAGGGGAGCATTTGCAACCGTTGGGCACCATTTTTGAGTGAATTGCCAAAAGTCACATTTTTTCTGAAATTGTGACCCCGGGGCTTAGGGATTTTTAGAAAAAAATATTTTTCCACCTGTTCAGTTGTCGAGGTCTGATTTCTAGTCCTGTGAAAAAAAGCCTTCTGTTTCGACCGCCAAACCTTTCAGGAGAGCATTTGCAACCTCTGGGCACCATTTTTGAGTGAATTGCCGAAAGCCAGATTTTTTCTGAAATTGTGACCCCGGGGCTTAGGGATGTTTTCAAAAAAATCTTCTTCCGCCGGTTAAGTTGTCGAGGTCTGATTTCTTGTCCTGTGGTAAAAAGCCTTCTGTTTTGATCGCCAAACCTTTCAGGGGAGCATTTGGAACCATAGGGCACCATTTTTGAGTGAATTGCCGAAAGTCACATTTTTTCTGAAATTGTGACCCCGGGGCTTAGGGATGTTTTCAAAAAAATCTTCTTCCACCGGTTAAGTTGTCGAGGTCTGATTTCTTCTCCTGTGAAAAAAAGCCTTCTGTTTCGACCGCCAAACCTTTCAGGGGAGCATTTGCAACCGCTGGGCACCATTTTTGAGTGAATTACCGAAAGTCACATCTTTTCTGAAATTGTGACCCCGGGGCTTAGGGATTTTTTCAAAAAAATATTTTTCCACCGGTTAAGTTGTCGAGGTCTGATTTTTAGTCCTGTGAAAAAAAGCCTTCTGTTTCGACCGCTAAACCTTTCAGGGGAGCATTTGCCAGCGCTGGGCACCATTTTTGAGTGAATTGCCGAAAGTCAGATTTTTTCTGAAATTGTGACCCCGGGGCTTAGGGATTTTTTCAAAAAACTATTTTTCCGCCGGTTAAGTTCTCGAGGTCTGATTTCTTGTCCTGTGATAAAAAGCCTTCTGATTCAATCGCCAAACCTTTCAGGGGAGAATTTGCCACCGTTGGGCACCATTTTTGAGTGAATTGCCGAAAGTCAGATTTTTTCTGAAATTCTGACCCCGGGGCTTAGGGATTTTTTGAAAAAAAATATTTTTCCACCGGTTAAGTTGTCGAGGTCTGATTTCTTGTCCTGTGAAAAAAAGCCTTCTGTTTCGATCGCCAAACCTTTCAGGGGAGCATTTGCCACCGCTGGGCACCATTTTTGAGTGAATTGCCGAAAGTCAGATTTTTTCTGAAATTGTGACCCCGGGGCTTAGGGATTTTTTTAAAAAACTATTTTTCTGCCGGTTAAGTTCTCGAGGTCTGATTTCTTGTCCTGTGATAAAAAGCCTTCTGATTCAATTGCCAAACCTTTCAGGGGAGCATTTGCCAGCGCTGGGCACCATGTTTGAGTGAATTGCCGAAAGTCAGATTTTTTCTGAAATTGTGACCCCGGGACTTAGGGATTTTTTGAAAAAAATATTTTTCCACCGGTTAAGTTGTCGAGGTCTGATTTCTTGTCCTGTGAAAAAAAGCCTTCTGTTTCGACTGCCAAACCTTTCAGGGGAGCATTTGCAACCGTTGGGCACCATTTTTGAGTGAATTGCCAAAAGTCACATTTTTTCTGAAATTGTGACCCCGGGGCTTAGGGATTTTTAGAAAAAAATATTTTTCTGCCGGTTAAGTTCTCAAGGTCTGATTTCTAGTCCTGTGAAAAAAAGCCTTCTGTTTCGACCGCCAAACCTTTCAGGAGAGCATTTGCAACCTCTGGGCACCATTTTTGAGTGAATTGCCGAAAGTCACATTTTTTCTGAAATTGTGACCCCGGGGCGTAGGGATGTTTTCAAAAAAATCTTCTTCCGCCGGTTAAGTTGTCGAGGTCTGATTTCTTGTCCTGTGGTAAAAAGCCTTCTGCTTCGATCGCCAAACCTTTCAGGGGAGCATTTGGAACCATAGGGCACCATTTTTGAGTGAATTGCCGAAAGTCACATTTTTTCTGAAATTGTGACCCCGGGGCTTAGGGATTTTTTCAAAAAACTATTTTTCTGCCGGTTAAGTTCTCGAGGTCTGATTTCTTGTCCTGTGATAAAAAGCCTTCTGATTCAATCGCCAAACCTTTCAGGGGAGCATTTGTAACCGCTGGGCACGATTTTTGAGTGAATTGCCGAAAGTCAGATTTTTTCTGAAATTGTGACCCCGGGGCTTAGGGATTTTTTGAAAAAAAATATTTTTCCACCGGTTAAGTTGTCGAGGTCCGATTTCTAGTCTTGTGAAAAAAAGCCTTCTGTTTCGACCGCCAAACCTTTCAGGGGAGCATTTGTAACCGCTGGGCACCATTTTTGAGTGAATTGCCGAAAGTCACATTTTTTATGAAATTGTGACCCCGGGGCTTAGGGATTTTTTGAAAAAAATATTTTTCCACCGGTTAAGTTGTCGAGGTCCGATTTCTTGTCCTGTGAAAAAAAGCCTTCTGTTTCGACCGCCAAACCTTTCAGGGGAGCATTTTCAACCGTTGGGCACCATTTTTGAGTGAATTGCCGAAAGTCAGATTTTTTTTGAAATTGTGACCCCGGGGCTTAGGGATTTTTTCAAAAAACTATTTTTCCGCCGGTTAAGTTCTCGAGGTCTGATTTCTTGTCCTGTGATAAAAAGCCTTCTGATTCAATCGCCAAACCTTTCAGGGGAGAATTTGCCACCGCTGGGCACCATTTTTGAGTGAATTGCCGAAAGTCAGATTTTTTCTGAAATTCTGACCCCGGGGCTTAGGGATTTTTTGAAAAAAATATTTTTCCACCGGTTAAGTTGTCGAGGTCTGATTTCTTGTCCTGTGAAAAAAAGCCTTCTGTTTCGACCGCCAAACCTTTCAGGGGAGCATTTGCAACCGCTGGGCACCATTTTTGAGTGAATTGCCGAAAGTCACATTTTTTCTGAAATTGTGACCCCGGGGCTTAGGGATTTTTTCCAAAAAATATTTTTCCACCGGTTAAGTTGTCGAGGTCTGATTTTTAGTCCTGTGAAAAAAAGCCTTCTGTTTCGACCGCTAAACCTTTCAGGGGAGCATTTGCCAGCGCTGGGCACCATGTTTGAGTGAATTGCCGAAAGTCAGATTTTTTCTGAAATTGTGACCCCGGGGCTTAGGGATTTTTTCAAAAAACTATTTTTCCGCCGGTTAAGTTCTCGAGGTCTGATTTCTTGTCCTGTGATAAAAAGCCTTCTGATTCAATCGCCAAACCTTTCAGGGGAGAATTTGCCACCGTTGGGCACCATTTTTGAGTGAATTGCCGAAAGTCAGATTTTTTCTGATATTCTGACCCCGGGGCTTAGGGATTTTTTGAAAAAACTATTTTTCCACCGGTTAAGTTGTCGAGGTCCGATTTCTTGTCCTGTGAAAAAAAACCTTCTGTTTCGACCGCCAAACCTTTCAGGGGAGCATTTGCCACCGCTGGGCACCATTTTTGAGTGAATTGCCGAAAGTCAGATTTTTTCTGAAATTGTGACCCCGGGGCTTAGGGATTTTTTTAAAAAACTATTTTTCTGCCGGTTAAGTTCTCGAGGTCTGATTTCTTGTCCTGTGATAAAAAGCCTTCTGATTCAAACGCCAAACCTTTCAGGGGAGAATTTTCAACCGTTGGGCACCATTTTTGAGTGAATTGCCGAAAGTCACATTTTTTATGAAATTGTGACCCCGGGACTTAGGGATTTTTTGAAAAAAATATTTTTCCACCGGTTAAGTTGTCGAGGTCTGATTTCTTGTCCTGTGAAAAAAAGCCTTCTGTTTCGACTGCCAAACCTTTCAGGGGAGCATTTGCAACCGTTGGGCACCATTTTTGAGTGAATTGCCAAAAGTCACATTTTTTCTGAAATTGTGACCCCGGGGCTTAGGGATTTTTAGAAAAAAATATTTTTCCACCTGTTCAGTTGTCGAGGTCTGATTTCTAGTCCTGTGAAAAAAAGCCTTCTGTTTCGACCGCCAAACCTTTCAGGAGAGCATTTGCAACCTCTGGGCACCATTTTTGAGTGAATTGCCGAAAGCCAGATTTTTTCTGAAATTGTGACCCCGGGGCTTAGGGATGTTTTCAAAAAAATCTTCTTCCGCCGGTTAAGTTGTCGAGGTCTGATTTCTTGTCCTGTGGTAAAAAGCCTTCTGTTTTGATCGCCAAACCTTTCAGGGGAGCATTTGGAACCATAGGGCACCATTTTTGAGTGAATTGCCGAAAGTCACATTTTTTCTGAAATTGTGACCCCGGGGCTTAGGGATGTTTTCAAAAAAATCTTCTTCCACCGGTTAAGTTGTCGAGGTCTGATTTCTTCTCCTGTGAAAAAAAGCCTTCTGTTTCGACCGCCAAACCTTTCAGGGGAGCATTTGCAACCGCTGGGCACCATTTTTGAGTGAATTACCGAAAGTCACATCTTTTCTGAAATTGTGACCCCGGGGCTTAGGGATTTTTTCAAAAAAATATTTTTCCACCGGTTAAGTTGTCGAGGTCTGATTTTTAGTCCTGTGAAAAAAAGCCTTCTGTTTCGACCGCTAAACCTTTCAGGGGAGCATTTGCCAGCGCTGGGCACCATTTTTGAGTGAATTGCCGAAAGTCAGATTTTTTCTGAAATTGTGACCCCGGGGCTTAGGGATTTTTTCAAAAAACTATTTTTCCGCCGGTTAAGTTCTCGAGGTCTGATTTCTTGTCCTGTGATAAAAAGCCTTCTGATTCAATCGCCAAACCTTTCAGGGGAGAATTTGCCACCGTTGGGCACCATTTTTGAGTGAATTGCCGAAAGTCAGATTTTTTCTGAAATTCTGACCCCGGGGCTTAGGGATTTTTTGAAAAAAAATATTTTTCCACCGGTTAAGTTGTCGAGGTCTGATTTCTTGTCCTGTGAAAAAAAGCCTTCTGTTTCGATCGCCAAACCTTTCAGGGGAGCATTTGCCACCGCTGGGCACCATTTTTGAGTGAATTGCCGAAAGTCAGATTTTTTCTGAAATTGTGACCCCGGGGCTTAGGGATTTTTTTAAAAAACTATTTTTCTGCCGGTTAAGTTCTCGAGGTCTGATTTCTTGTCCTGTGATAAAAAGCCTTCTGATTCAATTGCCAAACCTTTCAGGGGAGAATTTTCAACCGTTGGGCACCATTTTTGAGTGAATTGCCGAAAGTCACATTTTTTATGAAATTGTGACCCCGGGACTTAGGGATTTTTTGAAAAAAATATTTTTCCACCGGTTAAGTTGTCGAGGTCTGATTTCTTGTCCTGTGAAAAAAAGCCTTCTGTTTCGACTGCCAAACCTTTCAGGGGAGCATTTGCAACCGTTGGGCACCATTTTTGAGTGAATTGCCAAAAGTCACATTTTTTCTGAAATTGTGACCCCGGGGCTTAGGGATTTTTAGAAAAAAATATTTTTCTGCCGGTTAAGTTCTCGAGGTCTGATTTCTAGTCCTGTGAAAAAAAGCCTTCTGTTTCGACCGCCAAACATTTCAGGAGAGCATTTGCAACCTCTGGGCACCATTTTTGAGTGAATTGCCGAAAGCCAGATTTTTTCTGAAATTGTGACCCCGGGGCTTAGGGATGTTTTCAAAAAAATCTTCTTCCGCCGGTTAAATTGTCGAGGTCTGATTTCTTGTCCTGTGGTAAAAAGCCTTCTGTTTCGATCGCCAAACCTTTCAGGGGAGCATTTGGAACCATAGGGCACCATTTTTGAGTGAATTGCCGAAAGTCACATTTTTTCTGAAATTGTGACCCCGGGGCTTAGGGATTTTTTCAAAAAACTATTTTTCTGCCGGTTAAGTTCTCGAGGTCTGATTTCTTGTCCTGTGATAAAAAGCCTTCTGATTCAATCGCCAAACCTTTCAGGGGAGCATTTGTAACCGCTGGGCACGATTTTTGAGTGAATTGCTGAAAGTCAGATTTTTTCTGAAATTGTGACCCCGGGGCTTAGGGATTTTTTGAAAAAAAATATTTTTCCACCGGTTAAGTTGTCGAGGTCCGATTTCTAGTCTTGTGAAAAAAAGCCTTCTTTTTCGACCGCCAAACCTTTCAGGGGAGCATTTGTAACCGCTGGGCACCATTTTTGAGTGAATTGCCGAAAGTCACATTTTTTATGAAATTGTGACCCCGGGGCTTAGGGATTTTTTGAAAGAAATATTTTTCCACCGGTTAAGTTGTCGAGGTCTGATTTCTTGTCCTGTGAAAAAAACCCTTCTGTTTCGACCGCCAAACCTTTCAGGGGAGCATTTTCAACCGCTGGGCACCAGTTTTGAGTGAATTGCCGAAAGTCACATTTTTTATGAAATTGTGACCCCGGGGCTTAGGGATTTTTTCAAAAAAATATTTTTCCACCGGTTAAGTTGTCGAGGTCCGATTTCTAGTCTTGTGAAAAAAAGCCTTCTGTTTCGACCGCCAAACCTTTCAGGGGAGCATTTGTAACCGCTGGGCACCATTTTTGAGTGAATTGCCGAAAGTCAGATTTTTTCTGAAATTGTGACCCCGGGGCTTAGGGATTTTTTGAAAAAACTATTTTTCCACCGGTTAAGTTGTCGAGGTCCGATTTCTTGTCCTGTGAAAAAAAACCTTCTGTTTCGACCGCCAAACCTTTCAGGGGAGCATTTGCAACCTCTGGGCACCATTTTTGAGTGAATTGCCGAAAGCCAGATTTTTTCTGAAATTGTGACCCCGGGGCTTAGGGATGTTTTCAAAAAAATCTTCTTCCGCCGGTTAAGTTGTCGAGGTCTGATTTCTTGTCCTGTGGTAAAAAGCCTTCTGTTTCGATCGCCAAACCTTTCAGGGGAGCATTTGGAACCATAGGGCACCATTTTTGAGTGAATTGCCGAAAGTCACATTTTTTCAGAAATTGTGACCCCGGGGCTTAGGGATTTTTTCAAAAAAATATTTTTCCACCGGTTAAGTTGTCGAGGTCCGATTTCTAGTCTTGTGAAAAAAAGCCTTCTGTTTCGACCGCCAAACCTTTCAGGGGAGCATTTGTAACCGCTGGGCACCATTTTTGAGTGAATTGCCGAAAGTCAGATTTTTTCTGAAATTGTGACCCCGGGGCTTAGGGATTTTTTCAAAAAAATATTTTTCCACCGGTTAAGTTGTCGAGGTCTGATTTTTAGTCCTGTGAAAAAAAGCCTTCTGTTTCGACCGCTAAACCTTTCAGGGGAGCATTTGCCACCGCTGGGCACCATTTTTGAGTGAATTGCCGAAAGTCAGATTTTTTCTGAAATTGTGACCCCGGGGCTTAGGGATTTTTTGAAAAAAATATTTTTCCACCGGTTAAGTTGTCGAGGTCTGATTTCTTGTCCTGTGAAAAAAAGCCTTCTGTTTCGACCGCCAAACCTTTCAGGGGAGCATTTGTAACCGCTGGGCACCATTTTTGAGTGAATTGCCGAAAGTCACATTTTTTATGAAATTGTGACCCCGGGGCTTAGGGATTTTTTGAAAGAAATATTTTTCCACCGGTTAAGTTGTCGAGGTCTGATTTCTTGTCCTGTGAAAAAAACCCTTCTGTTTCGACCGCCAAACCTTTCAGGGGAGCATTTTCAACCGCTGGGCACCAGTTTTGAGTGAATTGCCGAAAGTCACATTTTTTATGAAATTGTGACCCCGGGGCTTAGGGATTTTTTCAAAAAAATATTTTTCCACCGGTTAAGTTGTCGAGGTCCGATTTCTAGTCTTGTGAAAAAAAGCCTTCTGTTTCGACCGCCAAACCTTTCAGGGGAGCATTTGTAACCGCTGGGCACCATTTTTGAGTGAATTGCCGAAAGTCACATTTTTTCTGAAATTGTGACCCCGGGGCTTAGGGATTTTTTGAAAAAACTATTTTTCCACCGGTTAAGTTGTCGAGGTCCGATTTCTTGTCCTGTGAAAAAAAGCCTTCTGTTTCGACCGCCAAACCTTTCAGGGGAGCATTTGCAACCTCTGGGCACCATTTTTGAGTGAATTGCCGAAAGCCAGATTTTTTCTGAAATTGTGACCCCGGGGCTTAGGGATGTTTTCAAAAAAATCTTCTTCCGCCGGTTAAGTTGTCGAGGTCTGATTTCTTGTCCTGTGGTAAAAAGCCTTCTGTTTCGATCGCCAAACCTTTCAGGGGAGCATTTGGAACCATAGGGCACCATTTTTGAGTGAATTGCCGAAAGTCACATTTTTTCTGAAATTGTGACCCCGGGGCTTAGGGATGTTTTCAAAAAAATCTTCTTCCACCGGTTAAGTTGTCGAGGTCTGATTTCTTGTCCTGTGAAAAAAAGCCTTCTGTTTCGACCGCCAAACCTTTCAGGGGAGCATTTGCAACCGCTGGGCACCATTTTTGAGTGAATTGCCGAAAGTCACATTTTTTATGAAATTGTGACCCCGGGGCTTAGGGATTTTTTCAAAAAAATATTTTTCCACCGGTTAAGTTGTCGAGGTCCGATTTCTAGTCTTGTGAAAAAAAGCCTTCTGTTTCGACCGCCAAACCTTTCAGGGGAGCATTTGTAACCGCTGGGCACCATTTTTGAGTGAATTGCCGAAAGTCACATTTTTTATGAAATTGTGACCCCGGGGCTTAGGGATTTTTTCAAAAAACTATTTTTCTGCCGGTTAAGTTCTCGAGGTCTGATTTCTTGTCCTGTGATAAAAAGCCTTCTGATTCAATCGCCAAACCATTCAGGGGAGAATTTGCCACCGTTGGGCACCATTTTGGAGTGAATTGCCGAAAGTCACATTTTTTCTGAAATTGTGACCCCGGGGCTTAGGGATTTTTTGAAAAAAATATTTTTCCACCAGTTAAGTTGTCGAGGTCTGATTTCTTGTCCTGTGAAAAAAAGCCTTCTGTTTCGTCCGCTAAACCTTTCAGGGGAGCATTTTCAACCGTTGGGCACTATTTTTGAGTGAATTGCCGAAAGTCAGATTTTTTCTGAAATTGTGACCCCGGGGCTTAGGGATTTTTTCAAAAAACTATTTTTCTGCCGGTTAAGTTCTCGAGGTCTGATTTCTTGTCCTGTGAAAAAAAGCCTTCTGATTCAATCGTCAAACCTTTCAGGGGAGCATTTGCACCGTTGGGAACCATTTTTGAGTGAATTGCCGAAAGTCAGATTTTTTCTGAAATTGTGACGCCGGGGCTTAGGGATTTTTTGAAAAAAATATTTTTCCACCGGTTAAGTTGTCGAGGTCTGATTTCTTGTCCTGTGAAAAAAAGCCTTCTGTTTCGACCGCTAAACCTTTCAGGGGAGCATTTTCAACCGTTGGGCACCATTTTTGAGTGAATTGGCCAAAGTCACATTTTTTCTGAAATTGTGACCCCGGGACTTAGCGATTTTTTCAAAAAAAACTTCCTCCGGTTAAGTTGTCGAGGTCTGATTTCTTGTCCTGTGAAAAAAAGCCTTCTGTTTCGACCGCCAAACCTTTCAGGGGAGCATTTGCAACCGTTGGCACCATTTTTGAGTGAATTGCCGAAAGTCACATTTTTTCTGAAATTGTGACCCCGGGGCTTAGGGATTTTTTCAAAAAAATATTTTTCCACCGTTTAAGTTGTCGAGGTCTGATTTTTAGTCCTGTGAAAAAAAGCCTTCTGTTTCGACCGCTAAACCTTTCAGGGGAGCATTTGCCACCGCTGGGCACCATTTTTGAGTGAATTGCCGAAAGTCAGATTTTTTCTGAAATCGTGACCCCGGGGCTTCGGGATTTTTTCAAAAAAATCTTCCGCCGGTTAAGTTGTCGAGGTCTGATTTCTTGTCCTGTGAAAAAAAGCCTTCTGTTTCGACCGCCAAACCTTTCAGGGGAGCATTTGCAACCGCTGGGAACCATTTTTGAGTGAATTGCCGAAAGTCACATTTTTTCTGAAATTGTGACCCCGGGGCTTAGGGATTTTTTCAAAAAACTATTTTTTCACCGGTTAAGTTGTCGAGGTCTGATTTTTAGTTCTGTGAAAAAAAGCCTTCTGTTTCGACCGCTAAACCTTTCAGGGGAGCATTTGCCACCGCTGGGCACCATTCTTGAGTGAATTGCCGAAAGTCAGATTTTTTCTGAAATTGTGACCCCGGGGCTTAGGGATTTTTTCAATAAACTATTTTTCTGCCGGTTAAGTTCTCGAGGTCTGATTTCTTGTCCTGTGATAAAAAGCCTTCTGATTCAATCGCCAAACCTTTCAGGGGAGAATTTGCCACCGTTGGGCACCATTTTTGAGTGAATTGCCGAAAGTCACATTTTTTCTGAAATTGTGACCCCGGGGCTTAGGGATTTTTTGAAAAAAATATTTTTCCACCGGTTAAGTTGTCGAGGTCTGATTTCTTGTCCTGTGAAAAAAAGCCTTCTGTTTCGACCGCCAAACCTTTCAGGGGAGCATTTTCAACTGTTGGGCACCATTTTTGAGTGAATTGCCGAAAGTCAGATTTTTTATGAAATTGTGACCCCGGGGCTTAGGGATTTTTACAAAAAACTATTTTTCTGCCGGTTAAGTTCTCGAGGTGTGATTTCTTGTCCTGTGATAAAAAGCCTTCTGATTCAATCGCCAAACCTTTCAGGGGAGAATTTGCCACCGTTGGGCACCATTTTTGAGTGAATTGCCGAAAGTCAGATTTTTTTCGGAAATTGTGACCCCGGGGCTTAGGGATTTATTGAAAAAAATATTTTTCCACCGGTTAAGTTGTCGAGGTCTGATTTCTTGTCCTGTGAAAAAAAGCCTTCTGTTTCGACTGCCAAACCTTTCAGGGGAGCATTTGCAACCGTTGGGCACCATTTTTGAGTGAATTGCCGAAAGTCAGATTTTTTCTGAAATTGTGACACCGGGGCTTAAGGATTTTTTCAAAAAACTATTTTTCTGCCGGTTAAGTTTTCGAGGTCTGATTTCTTGTCCTGTGATAAAAAGCCTTCTGATTCAATTGCCAAACCTTTCAGGGGAGTATTTGCCACCGTTGTACACCATTTTTGAGTGAATTGCCGAAAGTCAGATTTTTTCCGAAATTGTGACCCTGGGGCTTAGGAATTTTTTCAAAAAAATCTTCTTCCGCCGGTTAAGTTGTCGAGGTCTGATTTCTTGTCCTGTGGTAAAAAGCCTTCTGTTTCGACTGCCAAACCTTTCAGGGGAGCATTTGCAACCGTTGGGCACCAATTTTGAGTGAATTGCCGAAAGTCACATTTTTTCTGAAATTGTGACCCCGGGGCTTAGGTATTTTTTCAAAAAAATATTTTTCCACTGGTTAAGTTGTCGAGGTCTGATTTCTAGTCTTGTGAAAAAAAGCCTTCTGTTTCTACAACCAAACCTTTCAGGGGAGCATTTGTAACCGCTCGGCACCATTTTTGAGTGAATTGCGGAAAGTCACATTTTTTTCTGAAATTGTGACACCGGGGCTTAAGGATTTTTTCAAAAAACTATTTTTCTGCCGGTTAATTTCACGAGGTCTGATTTATTGTCCTGTGATAAAAAGCCTTCTGTTTCAATCGCCAAACCTTTCAGGGGAGAATTTGGCACCGTTGGGCACCATTTTTGAGTGAATTGCCGAAAGTCACATTTTTTCTGAAATTGTGACCCCGGGGCTTAGGGATTTTTTCAAAAAAATCTTCTTCCGCCGGTTACGTTGTCGAGGTCTGATTTCTTGTCCTGTGAAAAAAAGCCTTCTGTTTCGACCGCCAAACCTTTCAGGGCAGCATTTTGAACCGCTCGGCACCATTTTTGAGTGAATTGCCGAAAATCACATTTTTTTCTGAAATTGTGACACCGGGGCTTAAGGATTTTTTCAAAAAACTATTTTTCTGCCGGTTAATTTCACGAGGTCTGATTTCTTGTCCTGTGGTAAAAAGCCTTCTGTTTCGACCGCCAAACCTTTCAGGGGAGCATTTGCCACCGCTGGGCACCATTTTTGAGTGAATTGCCGAAAGTCAGATTTTTTCTGAAATTGTGACCCCGGGGCTTAGGGATTTTTTGAAAAAACTATTTTTCCACCGGTTAAGTTCTCGAGGTCTGATTTCTTGTCCTGTGAAAAAAAGCCTTCTGTTTCGACCGCCAAACCTTTCAGGGGAGCATTTGTAACCGCTGGGCACCATTTTTGAGTGAATTGCCGAAAGTCACATTTTTTCTGAAATTGTGACCCCGGGGCTTAGGGATTTTTTGAAAAAAATATTTTTCCACCGGTTAAGTTGTCGAGGTCCGATTTCTAGTCTTGTGAAAAAAAGCCTTCTGTTTCTACCGCCAAACCTTTCAGGGGAGCATTTGTAACCGCTGGGCACCATTTTTGAGTGAATTGCCGAAAGTCACATTTTTTCTGAAATTGTGACCCCGGGGCTTAGGGATTTTTTCAAAAAAATATTTTTCCACCGGTTAAGTTGTCGAGGTCTGATTTCTTGTCCTGTGAAAAAAAGCCTTCTGTTTCGACCGCCAAACCTTTCAGGGGAGCATTTTCAACCGTTGGGCACCATTTTTGAGTGAATTGGCCAAAGTCACATTTTTTCTGAAATTGTGACCCCGGGACTTAGCCATTTTTTCAAAAAAATCTTCCGCGGGTTAAGTTGTCAAGGTCTGATTTCTTGTCCTGTGAAAAAAAGCCTTCTGTTTCGACCGCCAAACCTTTCAGGGGAGCATTTGCAACCGTTGGCACCATTTTTGAGTGAATTGCCGAAAGTCACATTTTTTCTGAAATTGTGACCCCGGGGCTTAGGGATTTTTTCAAAAAAATATTTTTCCACTGTTTAAGTTGTCGAGGTCTGATTTTTAGTCCTGTGAAAAAAAGCCTTCTGTTTCGACCGCTAAACCTTTCAGGGGAGCATTTGCCACCGCTGGGCACCATTTTTGAGTGAATTGCCGAAAGTCACATTTTTTCTGAAATCGTGACCCCGGGGCTTCGGGATTTTTTCAAAAAAATCTTCCGCCGGTTAAGTTGTCGAGGTCTGATTTCTTGTCCTGTGAAAAAAAAGCCTTCTGTTTCGACCGCCAAACCTTTCAGGGGAGCATTTGCAACCGCTGGGCACCATTTTTGAGTGAATTGCCGAAAGTCACATTTTTTCTGAAATTGTGACCCCGGGGCTTAGGGATTTTTTCAAAAAAATATTTTTCCACCGGTTAAGTTGTCGAGGTCTGATTTTTAGTTCTGTGAAAAAAAGCCTTCTGTTTCGACCGCTAAACCTTTCAGGGGAGCATTTGCCACCGCTGGGCACCATTTTTGAGTGAATTGCCGAAAGTCAGATTTTTGCTGAAATTGTGACCCCGGGGCTTAGGGATTTTTTCAAAAAACTATTTTTCTGCCGGTTAAGTTCTCGAGGTCTGATTTCTTGTCCTGTGATAAAAAGCCTTCGGATTCAATCGCCAAACCTTTCAGGGGAGAATTTGCCACCATTGGGCACCATTTTTGAGTGAATTGCCGAAAGTCACATTTTTTCTGAAATTGTGACCCCGGGGCTTAGGGATTTTTTGAAAAAAATATTTTTCCACCGGTTAAGTTGTCGAGGTCTGATTTCTTGTCCTGTGAAAAAAAGCCTTCTGTTTCGACCGCCAAACCTTTCAGGGGAGCATTTTCAACCGTTGGGCACCATTTTTGAGTGAATTGCCGAAAGTCAGATTTTTTATGAAATTGTGACCCCGGGGCTTAGGGATTTTTACAAAAAACTATTTTTCTGCCGGTTAAGTTCTCGAGGTGTGATTTCTTGTCCTGTGATAAAAAGCCTTCTGATTCAATCGCCAAACCTTTCAGGGGAGAATTTGCCACCGTTGGGCACCATTTTTGAGTGAATTGCCGAAAGTCAGATTTTTTTCTGAAATTGTGACCCCGGGGCTTAGGGATTTTTTGAAAAAAATATTTTTCCACCGGTTAAGTTGTCGAGGTCTGATTTCTTGTCCTGTGAAAAAAAGCCTTCTGTTTCGACTGCCAAACCTTTCAGGGGAGCATTTGCAACCGTTGGGCACCATTTTTGAGTGAATTGCCGAAAGTCACATTTTTTCTGAAATTGTGACCCCGGGGCTTAGGAATTTTTTCAAAAAAATATTTTTCCACCGGTTAAGTTGTCGAGGTCTGATTTCTAGTCCTGTGAAAAAAAGCCTTCTGTTTCGACCGCCAAACCTTTCAGGAGAGCATTTGCAACCTCTGGGCACCATTTTTGAGTGAATTGCCGAAAGCCAGATTTTTTCTGAAATTGTGACCCCGGGGCTTAGGGATGTTTTCAAAAAAATCTTCTTCCGCCGGTTAAGTTGTCGAGGTCTGATTTCTTGTCCTGTGGTAAAAAGCCTTCTGTTTCGACCGCCAAACCTTTCAGGGGAGCATTTGGAACCATAGGGCACCATTTTTGAGTGAATTGCCGAAAGTCAGATTTTTTCTGAAATTGTGACCCCGGGGCTTAGGGATTTTTCCAAAAAACTATTTTTCTGCCGGTTAAGTTTTCGAGGTCTGATTTCTTGTCCTGTGATAAAAAGCCTTCTGATTCAATTGCCAAACCTTTCAGGGGAGTATTTGCCACCGTTGTACACCATTTTTGAGTGAATTGCCGAAAGTCACATTTTTTCTGAAATTGTGACCCCGGGGCTTAGGTATTTTTTCAAAAAAATATTTTTCCACTGGTTAAGTTGTCGAGGTCTGATTTCTAGTCTTGTGAAAAAAAGCCTTCTGTTTCTACAACCAAACCTTTCAGGGGAGTATTTGTAACCGCTCGGCACCATTTTTGAGTGAATTGCGGAAAGTCACATTTTTTTCTGAAATTGTGACACCGGGGCTTAAGGATTTTTTCAAAAAACTATTTTTCTGTAGGTTAATTTCACGAGGTCTGATTTATTGTCCTGTGATAAAAAGCCTTCTGTTTCAATCGCCAAACCTTTCAGGGGAGCATTTGGCACCGTTGGGCACCATTTTTGAGTGAATTGCCAAAAGTCACATTTTTTCTGAAATTGTGACCCCGGGGGCGTTGGGATTTTTTCAAAAAAATCTTCTTCCGCCGGTTACGTTGTCGAGGTCTGATTTCTTGTCCTGTGAAAAAAAGCCTTCTGTTTCGACCGCCAAACCTTTCAGAACAGCATTTTGAACCGTTGGGCACCATTTTTTAGTGTATTGCCGAAAGTCACATTTTTTCTGAAATTGTGACCCCGGGACTTAGGGATTTTTTCAAAAAAATATTTTTCTGCCGGTTAAGTTCTCGACGTCTGATTTCTAGTCCTGTGAATAAAAGCCTTCTGTTTCGACCACCAAACCTTTCAGGAGAGCATTTGCAACCTCTGGGCACCATTTTTGAGTGAATTGCCGAAAGTCAGAGTTTTTCTGAAAATGTGACCCCGGGGCTTAGGGATTTTTTCAAAAAAATCTTCTTCCGCCGGTTAAGTTATCGAGGTCTGATTTCTTGTCCTGTGGTAAAAAGCCTTCTGTTTCGACCGCCAAACCTTTCAGGGGAGCATTTGGAAGCATAGGGCACCATTTTTGAGTGAATTGCCGAAAGTCACATTTTTTCTGAAATTGTGACCCCGGGGCTCAGGGATTTTTTCAAAAAAATATTTTTCCACTGGTCAAGTTGTCGCGGTCTGATTTCTAGTCTTGTGAAAAAAAAGCCTTCTGTTTCTACCGCCAAACCGTTCAGGGGAGCATTTGTAACCGCTCGGCACCATTTTTGAGTGAATTGCCGAAAATCACATTTTTTTCTGAAATTGTGACACCGGGGCTTAAGGATTTTTTTAAAAAACTATTTTTCTGCTGGTTAATTTCAAGAGGTCTGATTTATTGTCCTGTGATAAAAAGCCTTCTGTTTCAATCGCCAAACCTTTCAGGGGAGCATTTGCCACTGTTGGGCACCATTTTTGAGTGAATTGCCGAAAGTCACATTTTTTCTGAAATTGTGACCCCGGGGGCGTTGGGATTTTTTCGAAAAAATCTTCTTCCGCCGGTTAAGTTGTCGAGGTCTGATTTCTTGTCCTGTGAAAAAAAGCCTTCTGTTTCGACCGCCAAACCTTTCAGAACAGCATTTTGAACCGTTGGGCACCATTTTTGAGTGTATTGCCGAAAGTCACATTTTTTCTGAAATTGTGACCCCGGGACCTAGGGATTTTTTCAAAAAAATATTTTTCTGCCGGTTAAGTTCTCGACGTCTGATTTCTTGTCCTGTGAATAAAAGCCTTCTGTTTCGACCGCCAAACCTTTCAGGAGAGCATTTGCAACCTCTGGGCACCATTTTTGAGTGAATTGCCGAAAGTCAGATTTTTTCTGAAAATGTGACCCCGGGGCTTAGGGATTTTTTCAAAAAAATCTTCTTCCGCCGGTTAAGTTGTCGAGGTCTGATTTCTTGTCCTGTGGTAAAAAGCCTTCTGTTTCGACCGCCAAACCTTTCAGGGGAGCATTTGGAACCATAGGGCACCATTTTTGAGTGAATTGCCGAAAGTCAGATTTTTTCTGAAATTGTGACCCCGGGGCTCAGGGATTTTTTCAAAAAAATATTTTTCCACTGGTCAAGTTGTCGCGGTCTGATTTCTAGTCTTGTGAAAAAAAAGCCTTCTGTTTCTACCGCCAAACCATTCAGGGTAGCATTTGTAACCGCTCGGCACCATTTTTGAGTGAATTGCCGAAAATCACATTTTTTTCTGAAATTGTGACACCGGGGCTTAAGGATTTTTTCAAAAAACTATTTTTCTGCCGGTTAATTTCACGAGGTCTGATTTATTGTCCTGTGAAAAAAAGCCTTCTGTTTCGACCGCTAAACCTTTCAGGGGAGCATTTGCCACCGCTGGGCACCATTTTTGAGTGAATTGCCGAAAGTCAGATTTTTTCTGAAATTGTGACCCCGGGGCTTAGGGATTTTTTGAAAAAAATATTTTTCCACCGGTTAAGTTGTCGAGGTCTGATTTCTTGTCCTGTGAAAAAAAGCCTTCTGTTTCGAGCGCCAAACCTTTCAGGGGAGCATTTGCCACCGCTGGGCACCATTTTTGAGTGAATTGCCGAAAGTCAGATTTTTTCTGAAATTGTGACCCCGGGGCTTAGGGATTTTTTGAAAAAACTATTTTTCCACCGGTTAAGTTCTCGAGGTCTGATTTCTTGTCCTGTGAAAAAAAGCCTTCTGTTTCGACCGCCAAACCTTTCAGGGGAGCATTTGTAACCGCTGGGCACCATTTTTGAGTGAATTGCCGAAAGTCACATTTTTTCTGAAATTGTGACCCCGGGGCTTAGGGATTTTTTGAAAAAAATATTTTTCCACCGGTTAAGTTGTCGAGGTCCGATTTCTAGTCTTGTGAAAAAAAGCCTTCTGTTTCGACCGCCAAACCTTTCAGGGGAGCATTTGTAACCGCTGGGCACCATTTTTGAGTGAATTGCCGAAAGTCACATTTTTTATGAAATTGTGACCCCGGGGCTTAGGGATTTTTTGAAAAAAATATTTTTCCACCGGTTAAGTTGTCGAGGTCTGATTTCTTGTCCTGTGAAAAAAAGCCTTCTGTTTCGACCGCCAAACCTTTCAGGGGAGCATTTTCAACCGTTGGGCACCATTTTTGAGTGAATTGGACAAAGTCACATTTTTTCTGAAATTGTGACCCCGGGACTTAGCCATTTTTTCAAAAAAATCTTCCGCCGGTTAAGTTGTCGAGGTCTGATTTCTTGTCCTGTGAAAAAAAGCCTTCTGTTTCGACCGCCAAACCTTTCAGGGGAGCATTTGCAACCGTTGGCACCATTTTTGAGTGAATTGCCGAAAGTCACATTTTTTCTGAAATTGTGACCCCGGGGCTTAGGGATTTTTTCAAAAAAATATTTTTCCACTGTTTAAGTTGTCGAGGTCTGATTTTTAGTCCTGTGAAAAAAAGCCTTCTGTTTCGACCGCTAAACCTTTCAGGGGAGCATTTGCCACCGCTGGGCACCATTTTTGAGTGAATTGCCGAAAGTCACATTTTTTCTGAAATCGTGACCCCGGGGCTTCGGGATTTTTTGAAAAAAATATTCCGCCGGTTAAGTTGTCGAGGTCTGATTTCTTGTCCTGTGAAAAAAAGCCTTCTGTTTCGACCGCCAAACCTTTCAGGGGAGCATTTGCAACCGCTGGGCACCATTTTTGAGTGAATTGCCGAAAGTCACATTTTTTCTGAAATTGTGACCCCGGGGCTTAGGGATTTTTTCAAAAAAATATTTTTCCACCGGTTAAGTTGTCGAGGTCTGATTTTTAGTTCTGTGAAAAAAAGCCTTCTGTTTCGACCGCTAAACCTTTCAGGGGAGCATTTGCCACCGCTGGGCACCATTTTTGAGTGAATTGCCGAAAGTCAGATTTTTTCTGAAATTGTGACCCCGGGGCTTAGGGATTTTTTCAAAAAACTATTTTTCTGCCGGTTAAGTTCTCGAGGTCTGATTTCTTGTCCTGTGATAAAAAGCCTTCTGATTCAATCGCCAAACCTTTCAGGGGAGAATTTGCCACCGTTGGGCACCATTTTTGAGTGAATTGCCGAAAGTCACATTTTTTCTGAAATTGTGACCCCGGGGCTTAGGGATTTTTTGAAAAAAATATTTTTCCACCGGTTAAGTTGTCGAGGTCTGATTTCTTGTCCTGTGAAAAAAAGCCTTCTGTTTCGACCGCCAAACCTTTCAGGGGAGCATTTTCAACCATTGGGCACCATTTTTGAGTGAATTGCCGAAAGTCAGATTTTTTATGAAATTGTGACCCCGGGGCTTAGGGATTTTTACAAAAAACTATTTTTCTGCCGGTTAAGTTCTCGAGGTGTGATTTCTTGTCCTGTGATAAAAAGCCTTCTGATTCAATCGCCAAACCTTTCAGGGGAGAATTTGCCACCGTTGGGCACCATTTTTGAGTGAATTGCCGAAAGTCACATTTTTTCTGAAATTGTGACCCCGGGGCTTAGGTATTTTTTCAAAAAAATATTTTTCCACTGGTTAAGTTGTCGAGGTCTGATTTCTAGTCTTGTGAAAAAAAGCCTTCTGTTTCTACAACCAAACCTTTCAGGGGAGCATTTGTAACCGCTCGGCACCATTTTTGAGTGAATTGCGGAAAGTCACATTTTTTTCTGAAATTGTGACACCGGGGCTTAAGGATTTTTTCAAAAAACTATTTTTCTGTAGGTTAATTTCACGAGGTCTGATTTATTGTCCTGTGATAAAAAGCCTTCTGTTTCAATCGCCAAACCTTTCAGGGGAGCATTTGCCACCGTTGGGCACCATTTTTGAGTGAATTGCCGAAAGTCACATTTTTTCTGAAATTGTGACCCCGGGGGCGTTGGGATTTTTTCAAAAAAATCTTCTTCCGCCGGTTACGTTGTCGAGGTCTGATTTCTTGTCCTGTGAAAAAAAGCCTTCTGTTTCGACCGCCAAACCTTTCAGGGCAGCATTTTGAACCGTTGGGCACCATTTTTGAGTGTATTGCCGAAAGTCACATTTTTTCTGAAATTGTGACCCCGGGACTTAGGGATTTTTTCAAAAAAATATTTTTCTGCCGGTTAAGTTCTCGACGTCTGATTTCTAGTCCTGTGAATAAAAGCCTTCTGTTTCGACCGCCAAACCTTTCAGGAGAGCATTTGCAACCTCTGGGCACCATTTTTGAGTGAATTGCCGAAAGTCAGAGTTTTTCTGAAAATGTGACCCCGGGGCTTAGGGATTTTTTCAAAAAAATCTTCTTCCGCCAGTTAAGTTATCGAGGTCTGATTTCTTGTCCTGTGGTAAAAAGCCTTCTGTTTCGACCGGCAAACCTTTCAGGGGAGCATTTGGAACCATAGGGCACCATTTTTGAGTGAATTGCCGAAAGTCAGATTTTTTCTGAAATTGTGACCCCGGGGCTCAGGGATTTTTTCAAAAAAATATTTTTCCACTGGTCAAGTTGTCGCGGTCTGATTTCTAGTCTTGTGAAAAAAAAGCCTTCTGTTTCTACAACCAAACCTTTCAGTGGAGCATTTGTAACCGCTCGGCACCATTTTTGAGTGAATTGCCGAAAATCACATTTTTTTCTGAAATTGTGACACCGGGGCTTAAGGATTTTTTCAAAAAACTATTTTTCTGCCGGTTAATTTCACGAGGTCTGATTTATTGTCCTGTGATAAAAAGCCTTCTGTTTCAATCGCCAAACCTTTCAGGGGAGCATTTGGCACCGTTGGGCACCATTTTTGAGTGAATTGCCGAAAGTCACATTTTTTCTGAAATTGTGACCCCGGGGGCGTTGGGATTTTTTCAAAAAAATCTTCTTCCGCCGGTTACGTTGTCGAGGTCTGATTTCTTGTCCTGTGAAAAAAAGCCTTCTGTTTCGACCGCCAAACCTTTCAGGGCAGCATTTTGAACCGTTGGGCACCATTTTTGAGTGAATTGCCGAAAGTCACATTTTTTCTGAAATTGTGACCCCGGGACTTAGGGATTTTTTCAAAAAAATCTTCTTCCGCCGGTTAAGTTGTCGAGGTCTGATTTCTAGTCTTGTGAAAAAAAAGCCTTCTGTTTCTACCGCCAAACCATTCAGGGTAGCATTTGTAACCGCTCGGCACCATTTTTGAGTGAATTGCCGAAAATCACATTTTTTTCTGAAATTGTGACACCGGGGCTTAAGGATTTTTTCAAAAAACTATTTTTCTGCCCGTTAATTTCACGAGGTCTGATTTCTTGTCCTGTGGTAAAAAGCCTTCTGTTTCGACCGCCAAACCTTTCAGGGCAGCATTTTGAACCGTTGGGCACCATTTTTGAGTGTATTGCCGAAAGTCACATTTTTTCTGAAATTGTGACCCCGGGACTTAGGGATTTTTTCAAAAAAATATTTTTCTGCCGGTTAAGTTCTCGACGTCTGATTTCTAGTCCTGTGAATAAAAGCCTTCTGTTTCGACCGCCAAACCTTTCAGGAGAGCATTTGCAACCTCTGGGCACCATTTTTGAGTGAATTGCCGAAAGTCAGAGTTTTTCTGAAAATGTGACCCCGGGGCTTAGGGATTTTTTCAAAAAAATCTTCTTCCGCCAGTTAAGTTATCGAGGTCTGATTTCTTGTCCTGTGGTAAAAAGCCTTCTGTTTCGACCGCCAAACCTTTCAGGGGAGCATTTGGAACCATAGGGCACCATTTTTGAGTGAATTGCCGAAAGTCAGATTTTTTCTGAAATTGTGACCCCGGGGCTCAGGGATTTTTTCAAAAAAATATTTTTCCACTGGTCAAGTTGTCGCGGTCTGATTTCTAGTCTTGTGAAAAAAAAGCCTTCTGTTTCTACAACCAAACCTTTCAGGGGAGCATTTGTAACCGCTCGGCACCATTTTTGAGTGAATTGCCGAAAATCACATTTTTTTCTGAAATTGTGACACCGGGGCTTAAGGATTTTTTCAAAAAACTATTTTTCTGCCGGTTAATTTCACGAGGTCTGATTTATTGTCCTGTGATAAAAAGCCTTCTGTTTCAATCGCCAAACCTTTCAGGGGAGCATTTGCCACCGTTGGGCACCATTTTTGAGTGAATTGCCGAAAGTCACATTTTTTCTGAAATTGTGACCCCGGGGGCGTTGGGATTTTTTCAAAAAAATCTTCTTCCGCCGGTTAAGTTGTCGAGGTCTGATTTCTTGTCCTGTGAAAAAAAGCCTTCTGTTTCGACCGCCAAACCTTTCAGGGCAGCATTTTGAACCGTTGGGCACCATTTTTGAGTGAACTGCCGAAAGTCACATTTTTTCTGAAATTGTGACCCCGGGACTTAGGGATTTTTTCAAAAAAATCTTCTTCCGCCGGTTAAGTTGTCGAGGTCTGATTTCTAGTCTTGTGAAAAAAAAGCCTTCTGTTTCTACCGCCAAACCATTCAGGGTAGCATTTGTAACCGCTCGGCACCATTTTTGAGTGAATTGCCGAAAATCACATTTTTTTCTGAAATTGTGACACCGGGGCTTAAGGATTTTTTCAAAAAACTATTTTTCTGCCGGTTAATTTCACGAGGTCTGATTTCTTGTCCTGTGGTAAAAAGCCTTCTGTTTCGACCGCCAAACCTTTCAGGGGAGCATTTGGAACCATAGGGCACCATTTTTGAGTGAATTGCCGAAAGTCAGATTTTTTCTGAAATTGTGACCCCGGGGCTCAGGGATTTTTTCAAAAAAATATTTTTCCACTGGTCAAGTTGTCGCGGTCTGATTTCTAGTCTTGTGAAAAAAAAGCCTTCTGTTTCTACCGCCAAACCATTCAGGGTAGCATTTGTAACCGCTCGGCACCATTTTTGAGTGAATTGCCGAAAATCACATTTTTTTCTGAAATTGTGACACCGGGGCTTAAGGATTTTTTCAAAAAACTATTTTTCCGCCGGTTAAGTTGTCGAGGTCTGATTTCTTGTCCTGTGAAAAAAAGCCTTCTGATTCAATCGCCAAACCTTTCAGGGGAGCATTTGCAACCGCTGGGCACCATTTTGGAGTGAATTGCCGAAAGTCACATTTTTTCTGAAATTGTGACCCCGGGGCTTAGGGATTTTTTCAAAAAAATATTTTTCCACCGGTTAAGTTGTCGAGGTCTGATTTTTAGTTCTGTGAAAAAAAGCCTTCTGTTTCGACCGCTAAACCTTTCAGGGGAGCATTTGCCACCGCTGGGCACCATTTTTGAGTGAATTGCCGAAAGTCAGATTTTTTCTGAAATTGTGACCCCGGGGCTTAGGGATTTTTTCAAAAAACTATTTTTCTGCCGGTTAAGTTCTCGAAGTCTGATTTCTTGTCCTGTGATAAAAAGCCTTCTGATTCAATCGCCAAACCTTTCAGGGGAGAATTTGCCACCGTTGGGCACCATTTTTGAGTGAATTGCCGAAAGTCACATTTTTTCTGAAATTGTGACCCCGGGGCTTAGGGATTTTTTGAAAAAAATATTTTTCCACCGGTTAAGTTGTCGAGGTCTGATTTCTTGTCCTGTGAAAAAAAGCCTTCTGTTTCGACCGCCAAACCTTTCAGGGGAGCATTTTCAACCGTTGGGCACCATTTTTGAGTGAATTGCCGAAAGTCAGATTTTTTATGAAATTGTGACCCCGGGGCTTAGGGATTTTTACAAAAAACTATTTTTCTGCCGGTTAAGTTCTCGAGGTGTGATTTCTTGTCCTGTGATAAAAAGCCTTCTGATTCAATCGCCAAACCTTTCAGGGGAGAATTTGCCACCGTTGGGCACCATTTTTGAGTGAATTGCCGAAAGTCAGATTTTTTTCTGAAATTGTGACCCCGGGGCTTAGGGATTTTTTGAAAAAAATATTTTTCCACCGGTTAAGTTGTCGAGGTCTGATTTCTTGTCCTGTGAAAAAAAGCCTTCTGTTTCGACCGCCAAACCTTTCAGGAGAGCATTTGCAACCTCTGGGCACCATTTTTGAGTGAATTGCCGAAAGCCAGATTTTTTCTGAAATTGTGACCCCGGGGCTTAGGGATTTTTTCAAAAAACTATTTTTCTGCCGGTTAAGTTTTCGAGGTCTGATTTCTTGTCCTGTCATAAAAAGCCTTCTGATTCAATTGCCAAACCTTTCAGGGGAGTATTTGCCACCGTTGTACACCATTTTTGAGTGAATTGCCGAAAGTCACATTTTTTCTGAAATTGTGACCCCGGGGCTTAGGTATTTTTTCAAAAAAATATTTTTCCACTGGTTAAGTTGTCGAGGTCTGATTTCTAGTCTTGTGAAAAAAAGCCTTCTGTTTCTACAACCAAACCTTTCAGGGGAGCATTTGTAACCGCTCGGCACCATTTTTGAGTGAATTACGGAAAGTCACATTTTTTTCTGAAATTGTGACACCGGGGCTTAAGGATTTTTTCAAAAAACTATTTTTCTGTAGGTTAATTTCACGAGGTCTGATTTATTGTCCTGTGATAAAAAGCCTTCTGTTTCAATGGCCAAACCTTTCAGGGGAGCATTTGGCACCGTTGGGCACCATTTTTGAGTGAATTGCCGAAAGTCACATTTTTTCTGAAATTGTGACCCCGGGACTTAGGGATTTTTTCAAAAATATATTTTTCTGCCGGTTAAGTTCTCGACGTCTGATTTCTAGTCCTGTGAATAAAAGCCTTCTGTTTCGACCGCCAAACCTTTCAGGAGAGCATTTGCAACCTCTGGGCACCATTTTTGAGTGAATTGCCGAAAGTCAGAGTTTTTCTGAAAATGTGACCCCGGGGCTTAGGGATTTTTTCAAAAAAATCTTCTTCCGCCGGTTAAGTTATCGAGGTCTGATTTCTTGTCCTGTGGTAAAAAGCCTTCTGTTTCGACCGCCAAACCTTTCAGGGGAGCATTTGGAACCATAGGGCACCATTTTTGAGTGAATTGCCGAAAGTCAGATTTTTTATGAAATTGTGACCCCGGGGCTCAGGGATTTTTTCAAAAAAATATTTTTCCACTGGTCAAGTTGTCGCGGTCTGATTTCTAGTCTTGTGAAAAAAAAGCCTTCTGTTTCTACCGCCAAACCTTTCAGGGGAGCATTTGTAACCGCTCGGCACCATTTTTGAGTGAATTGCCGAAAATCACATTTTTTTCTGAAATTGTGACACCGGGGCTTAAGGATTTTTTCAAAAAACTATTTTTCTGCTGGTTAATTTCACGAGGTCTGATTTATTGTCCTGTGATAAAAAGCCTTCTGTTTCAATCGCCAAACCTTTCAGGGGAGCATTTGCCACTGTTGGGCACCATTTTTGAGTGAATTGCCGAAAGTCACATTTTTTCTGAAATTGTGACCCCGGGGGCGTTGGGATTTTTTCAAAAAAATCTTCTTCCGCCGGTTAAGTTGTCGAGGTCTGATTTCTTGTCCTGTGAAAAAAAGCCTTCTGTTTCGACCGCCAAACCTTTCAGAACAGCATTTTGAACCGTTGGGCACCATTTTTGAGTGTATTGCCGAAAGTCACATTTTTTCTGAAATTGTGACCCCGGGACTTAGGGATTTTTTCAAAAAAATATTTTTCTGCCGGTTAAGTTCTCGACGTCTGATTTCTAGTCCTGTGAATAAAAGCCTTCTGTTTCGACCGCCAAACCTTTCAGGAGAGCATTTGCAACCTCTGGGCACCATTTTTGAGTGAATTGCCGAAAGTCAGATTTTTTCTGAAAATGTGACCCCGGGGCTTAGGGATTTTTTCAAAAAAATCTTCTTCCGCCGGTTAAGTTGTCGAGGTCTGATTTCTTGTCCTGTGGTAAAAAGCCTTCTGTTTCGACCGGCAAACCTTTCAGGGGAGCATTTGGAACCATAGGGCACCATTTTTGAGTGAATTGCCGAAAGTCAGATTTTTTCTGAAATTGTGACCCCGGGGCTCAGGGATTTTTTCAAAAAAATATTTTTCCACTGGTCAAGTTGTCGAGGTCTGATTTCTAGTCTTGTGGAAAAAAAGCCTTCTGTTTCTACCGCCAAACCTTTCAGGGGAGCATTTGGAACCATAGGGCACCATTTTTGAGTGAATTGCCGAAAATCACATTTTTTTCTGAAATTGTGACACCGGGGCTTAAGGATTTTTTCAAAAAAATATTTTTCCACTGGTGAAGTTGTCGAGGTCTGATTTATTGTCCTGTGATAAAAAGCCTTCTGTTTCAATCGCCAAACCTTTCAGGGGAGCATTTGCCACCGTTGGGCACCATTTTTGAGTGAATTGCCGAAAGTCACATTTTTTCTGAAATTGTGACCCCGGGGCGTTGGGATTTTTTCAAAAAAATCTTCTTACGCCGGTTAAGTCGTCGAGGTCTGATTTCTTGTCCTGTGAAAAAAAGCCTTCTGTTTCGACCGCCAAACCTTTCAGGGGAGCATTTTCAACCGTTGGGCACCATTTTTGAGTGAATTGCCGAAAGTCAGATTTTTTCTGAAATTGTGACCCCGGGGCTTAGGGATTTTTACAAAAAACTATTTTTCTGCCGGTTAAGTTTTCGAGGTCTGATTTCTTGTCCTGTGATAAAAAGCCTTCTGATTCAATCGCCAAACCTTTCAGGGGAGAATTTGCCACCGTTGGGCACCATTTTTGAGTGAATTGCCGAAAGTCAGATTTTTTTCTAAAATTGTGACCCCGGGGCTTAGGGATTTTTTGAAAAAAATATTTTTCCACCGGTTAAGTTGTCGAGGTCTGATTTCTTGTCCTGTGGTAAAAAGCCTTCTGTTTCGACTGCCAAACCTTTCAGGGGAGCATTTGCAACCGTTGGGCACCATTTTTGAGTGAATTGCCGAAAGTCACATTTTTTCTGAAATTGTGACCCCGGGGCTTAGGAATTTTTTGAAAAAAATATTTTTCCACCGGTTAAGTTGTCGAGGTCTGATTTCTAGTCCTGTGAAAAAAAGCCTTCTGTTTCGACCGCCAAACCTTTCAGGAGAGCATTTGCAACCTCTGGGCACCATTTTTGAGTGAATTGCCGAAAGCCAGATTTTTTCTGAAATTGTGACCCCGGGGCTTAGGGATGTTTTCAAAAAAGTCTTCTTCCGCCGGTTAAGTTGTCGAGGTCTGATTTCTTGTCCTGTGGTGAAAAGCCTTCTGTTTCGACCGCCAAACCTTTCAGGGGAGCATTTGGAACCATAGGGCACCATTTTTGAGTGAATTGCCGAAAGTCAGATTTTTTCTGAAATTGTGACCCCGGGGCTTAGGGATTTTTTCAAAAAACTATTTTTCTGCCGGTTAAGTTTTCGAGGTCTGATTTCTTGTCCTGTGATAAAAAGCCTTCTGATTCAATTGCCAAACCTTTCAGGGGAGTATTTGCCACCGTTGTACACCATTTTTGAGTGAATTGCCGAAAGTCAGATTTTTTCCGAAATTGTGACCCTGGGGCTTAGGAATTTTTTCAAAAAAATCTTCTTCCGCCGGTTAAGTTATCGAGGTCTGATTTCTTGTCCTGTGGTAAAAAGCCTTCTGTTTCGACTGCCAAACCTTTCAGGGGAGCATTTGCAACCGTTGGGCACCATTTTTGAGTGAATTGCCGAAAGTCACATTTTTTCTGAAATTGTGACCCCGGGGCTTAGGTATTTTTTCCAAAAAATATTTTTCCACTGGTTAAGTTGTCGAGGTCTGATTTCTAGTCTTGTGAAAAAAAGCCTTCTGTTTCTACAACCAAACCTTTCAGGGGAGCATTTGTAACCGCTCGGCACCATTTTTGAGTGAATTGCGGAAAGTCACATTTTTTTCTGAAATTGTGACACCGGGGCTTAAGGATTTTTTCAAAAAACTATTTTTCTGCCGGTTAATTTCACGAGGTCTGATTTATTGTCCTGTGATAAAAAGCCTTCTGTTTCAATCGCCAAACCTTTCAGGGGAGCATTTGGCACCGTTGGGCACCATTTTTGAGTGAATTGCCGAAAGTCACATTTTTTCTGAAATTGTGACCCCGGGGGCGTTGGGATTTTTTCAAAAAAATCTTCTTCCGCCGGTTACGTTGTCGAGGTCTGATTTCTTGTCCTGTGAAAAAAAGCCTTCTGTTTCGACCGCCAAACCTTTCAGGGCAGCATTTTGAACCGTTGGGCACCATTTTTGAGTGTATTGCCGAAAGTCACATTTTTTCTGAAATTGTGACCCCGGGACTTAGGGATTTTTTCAAAAAAATATTTTTCTGCCGGTTAAGTTCTCGACGTCTGATTTCTAGTCCTGTGAATAAAAGCCTTCTGTTTCGACCGCCAAACCTTTCAGGAGAGCATTTACGACCTCTGGGCACCATTTTTGAGTGAATTGCCGAAGGTCAGATTTTTTCTGAAAATGTGACCCCGGGGCTTAGGGATTTTTTCAAAAAAATCTTCTTCCGCCGGTTAAGTTGTCGAGGTCTGATTTCTTGTCCTGTGGGAAAAAGCCTTCTGTTTCGACCGCCAAACCTTTCAGGGGAGCATTTGGAACCATAGGGCACCATTTTTGAGTGAATTGCCGAAAGTCAGATTTTTTCTGAAATTGTGACCCCGGGGCTCAGGGATTTTTTCAAAAAAATATTTTTCCACTGGTCAAGTTGTCGCGGTCTGATTTCTAGTCTTGTGAAAAAAAAGCCTTCTGTTTCTACCGCCAAACCTTTCAGGGGAGCATTTGTAACCGCTCGGCACCATTTTTGAGTGAATTGCCGAAAATCACATTTTTTTCTGAAATTGTGACACCGGGGCTTAAGGATTTTTTCAAAAAACTATTTTTCTGCCGGTTAATTTCACGAGGTCTGATTTATTGTCCTGTGATAAAAAGCCTTCTGTTTCAATCGCCAAACCTTTCAGGGGAGCATTTGCCACCGTTGGGCACCATTTTTGAGTGAATTGCCGAAAGTCACATTTTTTCTGAAATTGTGACCCCGGGGGCGTTGGGATTTTTTCAAAAAAATCTTCTTCCGCCGGTTACGTTGTCGAGGTCTGATTTCTTGTCCTGTGAAAAAAAGCCTTCTGTTTCGACCGCCAAACCTTTCAGGGCAGCATTTTGAACCGTTGGGCACCATTTTTGAGTGTATTGCCGAAAGTCACATTTTTTCTGAAATTGTGACCCCGGGACTTAGGGATTTTTCCAAAAAAATATTTTTCTGCCGGTTAAGTTCTCGACGTCTGATTTCTAGTCCTGTGAATAAAAGCCTTCTGTTTCGACCGCCAAACCTTTCAGGAGAGCATTTACGACCTCTGGGCACCATTTTTGAGTGAATTGCCGAAGGTCAGATTTTTTCTGAAAATGTGACCCCGGGGCTTAGGGATTTTTTCAAAAAAATCTTCTTCCGCCGGTTAAGTTGTCGAGGTCTGATTTCTTGTCCTGTGGTGAAAAGCCTTCTGTTTCGACCGCCAAACCTTTCAGGGGAGCATTTGGAACCATAGGGCACCATTTTTGAGTGAATTGCCGAAAGTCAGATTTTTTCTGAAATTGTGACCCCGGGGCTTAGGGATTTTTTCAAAAAACTATTTTTCTGCCGGTTAAGTTTTCGAGGTCTGATTTCTTGTCCTGTGATAAAAAGCCTTCTGATTCAATTGCCAAACCTTTCAGGGGAGTATTTGCCACCGTTGTACACCATTTTTGAGTGAATTGCCGAAAGTCAGATTTTTTCCGAAATTGTGACCCTGGGGCTTAGGGATTTTTTCAAAAAAATCTTCTTCCGCCGGTTAAGTTGTCGAGGTCTGATTTCTTGTCCTGTGGGAAAAAGCCTTCTGTTTCGACCGCCAAACCTTTCAGGGGAGCATTTGGAACCATAGGGCACCATTTTTGAGTGAATTGCCGAAAGTCACATTTTTTCTGAAATTGTGACCCCGGGGCTCAGGGATTTTTTCAAAAAAATATTTTTCCACTGGTTAAGTTGTCAAGGTCTGATTTCTAGTCTTGTGAAAAAAAAGCCTTCTGTTTCTACCGCCAAACCTTTCAGGGGAGCATTTGTAACCGCTCGGCACCATTTTTGAGTGAATTGCGGAAAGTCACATTTTTTTCTGAAATTGTGACACCGGGGCTTAAGGATTTTTTCAAAAAACTATTTTTCTGCCGGTTAATTTCACGAGGTCTGATTTATTGTCCTGTGATAAAAAGCCTTCTGTTTCAATCGCCAAACCTTTCAGGGGAGCATTTGGCACCGTTGGGCACCATTTTTGAGTGAATTGCCGAAAGTCACATTTTTTCTGAAATTGTGACCCCGGGGGCGTTGGGATTTTTTCAAAAAAATCTTCTTCCGCCGGTTACGTTGTCGAGGTCTGATTTCTTGTCCTGTGAAAAAAAGCCTTCTGTTTCGACCGCCAAACCTTTCAGGGCAGCATTTTGAACCGTTGGGCACCATTTTTGAGTGTATTGCCGAAAGTCACATTTTTTCTGAAATTGTGACCCCGGGACTTAGGGATTTTTTCAAAAAAATATTTTTCTGCCGGTTAAGTTCTCGACGTCTGATTTCTAGTCCTGTGAATAAAAGCCTTCTGTTTCGACCGCCAAACCTTTCAGGAGAGCATTTACGACCTCTGGGCACCATTTTTGAGTGAATTGCCGAAGGTCAGATTTTTTCTGAAAATGTGACCCCGGGGCTTAGGGATTTTTTCAAAAAAATCTTCTTCCGCCGGTTAAGTTGTCGAGGTCTGATTTCTTGTCCTGTGGGAAAAAGCCTTCTGTTTCGACCGCCAAACCTTTCAGGGGAGCATTTGGAACCATAGGGCACCATTTTTGAGTGAATTGCCGAAAGTCAGATTTTTTCTGAAATTGTGACCCCGGGGCTCAGGGATTTTTTCAAAAAAATATTTTTCCACTGGTCAAGTTGTCGCGGTCTGATTTCTAGTCTTGTGAAAAAAAAGCCTTCTGTTTCTACAACCAAACCTTTCAGGGGAGCATTTGTAACCGCTCGGCACCATTTTTGAGTGAATTGCCGAAAATCACATTTTTTTGTGAAATTGTGACACCGGGGCTTAAGGATTTTTTCAAAAAACTATTTTTCTGCCGGTTAATTTCACGAGGTCTGCTTTATTGTCCTGTGATAAAAAGCCTTCTGTTTCAATCGCCAAACCTTTCAGGGGAGCATTTGCCACCGTTGGGCACCATTTTTGAGTGAATTGCCGAAAGTCACATTTTTTCTGAAATTGTGACCCCGGGGGCGTTGGGATTTTTTCAAAAAAATCTTCTTCCGCCGGTTAAGTTGTCGAGGTCTGATTTCTTGTCCTGTGAAAAAAAGCCTTCTGTTTCAACCGCCAAACCTTTCAGAACAGCATTTTGAACCGTTGGGCACCATTTTTGAGTGTATTGCCGAAAGTCACATTTTTTCTGAAATTGTGACCCCGGGACTTAGGGATTTTTTCAAAAAAATATTTTTCTGCCGGTTAAGTTCTCGACGTCTGATTTCTAGTCCTGTGAATAAAAGCCTTCTGTTTCGACCGCCAAACCTTTCAGGAGAGCATTTGCGACCTCTGGGCACCATTTTTGAGTGAATTGCCGAAAGTCAGATTTTTTCTGAAAATGTGACCCCGGGGCTTAGGGATTTTTTCAAAAAAATATTTTTCCACTGGTCAAGTTGTCGAGGTCTGATTTCTAGTCTTGTGGAAAAAAAGCCTTCTGTTTCTACCGCCAAACCTTTCAGGGGAGCATTTGTAACCGCTCGGCACCATTTTTGAGTGAATTGCCGAAAATCACATTTTTTCTGAAATTGTGACACCGGGGCTTAAGGATTTTTTCAAAAAACTATTTTTCTGCCGGTTAATTTCACGAGGTCTGATTTCTTGTGCTGTGAAAAAAAGCCTTCTGTTTCAATCGCCAAACCTTTCAGGGGAGCATTTGCCACCGTTGGGCACCATTTTTGAGTGAATTGCCGAAAGTCACATTTTTTCTGAAATTGTGACCCCGGGGCTTTGGGATTTTTTCAAAAAAATCTTCTTCCGCCGGTTAAATTGTCGAGGTCTGATTTCTTGTCCTGTGAAAAAAAGCCTTCTGTTTCGACCGCCAAACCTTTCAGGGGAGCATTTTCAACCGTTGGGCACCATTTTTGAGTGTATTGCCGAAAGTCACATTTTTTCTGAAATTGTGACCCCGGGGCTTAGGGATTTTTTCAAAAAAATATTTTTCCACCAGTTAAGTTGTCGAGGTCTGATTTCTAGTCTTGTGAAAAAAAGCCTTCTGTTTCGACGGCCAAACCTTTCAGCGGAGCATTTGCAACCGCTGGGCACCATTTTTGAGTGAATTGCCGAAAGTCAGACTTTTTCTAAAATTGTGACCCCGGGGCTTAGGGATTTTTTCAAAAAACTATTTTTCTACCTGTTAAGTTGTCGAGGTCTGATTTCTTGTCCTGTGATAAAAAGCCTTCTGTTTCGACGGCCAAACCTTTCAGGGGAGCATTTTCAACCGTTGGGCACCATTTTTGAGTGTATTGCCGAAAGTCAGATTTTTTTCCGAAATTGTGACCCTGGGGCTTAGGAAGTTTTTCAAAAAAATCTTCTTCCGCCGGTTAAGTTGTCGAGGTCTGATTTCTTGTCCTGTGGTAAAAAGCCTTCTGTTTCGACTGCCAAACCTTTCAGGGAAGCATTTGCAACCGTTGGGCACCATTTTTGAGTGAATTGCCGAAAGTCACATTTTTTCTGAAATTGTGACCCCGGGGCTTAGGTATTTTTTCAAAAAAATATTTTTCCACTGGTTAAGTTGTCGAGGTCTGATTTCTAGTCTTGTGAAAAAAAGCCTTCTGTTTCTACAACCAAACCTTTCAGGGGAGCATTTGTAACCGCTCGGCACCATTTTTGAGTGAATTGCCAAAGTCACATTTTTTCTGAAATTGTGACCCCGGGACTTAGGGATTTTTTCAAAAAATTATTTTTCTGCCGGTTAAGTTCTCGACGTCTGATTTCTTGTCCATTGATAAAAAGCCTTCTGATTCAATCGCCAAACCTTTCAGGGGAGCATTTGCCACCGCTGGGCACCATTTTTGAGTGAATTGCCGAAAGTCAGATTTTTTCTGAAATTGTGACCCCGGGGCTTAGGGATTTTTTCAAAAAAATCTTCTTCCGCCGGTTAAGTTGTCGAGGTCTGATTTCTTGTCCTGTGGTAAAAAGCCTTCTGTTTCGACCGGCAAACCTTTCAGGGGAGCATTTGGAACCATAGGGCACCATTTTTGAGTGAATTGCCCAAAGTCAGATTTTTTCTGAAATTGTGACCCCGGGGCTTAGGGATTTTTTCAAAAAAATATTTTTCCACCGGTTAAGTTGTCGAGGTCTGATTTCTTGTCCTGTGAAAAAAAGCCTTCTGTTTCGACCGCCAAACCTTTCAGGGGAGCATTTTCAACCGTTGGGCACCATTTTTGAGTGAATTGCCGAAAGTCAGATTTTTTCTGAAATTGTGACCCCGGGGCTTAGGGATTTTTTGAAAAAAATATTTTTCCACCGGTTAAGTTGTCGAGGTCTGATTTCTAGTTTTGTGGAAAAAAGCCTTCTGTTTCGACCGCCAAACCTTTCAGGGGAGCATTTGTAACCGCTGGGCACCATTTTTGAGTGAATTGCCGAAAGTCAGATTTTTTCTGAAATTGTGACCCCGGGGCTTAGGTATTTTTTCAAAAAAATATTTTTCCACCCGTTAAGTTGTCGAGGTCTGATTTCTAGTCCTGTGAAAAAAAGCCTTCTGTTTCGACCACCAAACCTTTCAGGAGAGCATTTGCAACCTCTTGGCACCATTTTTGAGTGAAATGCCGAAAGTAAGATTTTTTCTGAAATTGTGACCCCGGGGCTTAGGGATTTTTTCAAAAAAATCTTCTTCCGCCGGTTAAGTTGTCGAGGTCTGATTTCTTGTCCTTTGGTAAAAAGCCTTCTGTTTCGACCGCCAAACCTTTCAGGGGAGCATTTGGAACCATAGGGCACCATTTTTGAGTGAATTGCCGAAAGTCAGATTTTTTCTGAAATTGTGACCCCGGGGCTTAGGGATTTTTTCAAAAAAATCTTCTTCCGCCGGTTAAGTTGTAGAGGTCTGATTTCCTGTCTGTGATAAAAAGGCTTCTGTTTCAACCGCCAAACCTCTCAGAGGACCATTTGCAACCATTTGGCACCATTTTTGAGTGAATTGCCGAAATCAGATTTTTGATGAAATCTCGTTCTACGGATGAAGTTGTCGAGGGCTGCTTTCCTGTCCTGCGATAAAAGGGCTTCTGTTACCCCGCCAAAGCTCCCAGGTGGTGCCAAACTGTTGCAAATTCTCCCCTGAAAGGTTTGGCGGTGGAAAAAGAAGCCTTTTTATCATAGGAAATGAAATCAGCCCTCGAAGACAAAACCCGTGAAAAAAAAATTTTCTAAGCCCCGTGGTCACAATTTCAGCAAAAATCTGAAATTCTCCAATTCACTCAAAAATCGTGCCAAAGGTTTTGAGGTGGAAACAGAAGCCTTTTTATCACAGGAAATGAAATCAGCCCTCGACAACTTAATGTGTGGGAAAAAAAATTCTAAGCCCCGGAGTCACAATTTCAGCAAAAATCTGAAATTCTACAATTCACTCAAAAATCGTGCCAAACTGTTGCAAATTCTCCCCTGAAAGGTTTGACGGTGGAAACAGAATCCTTTTTATCATAGGAAATGAAATCAGCCCTTGAAGACAAAACCTGTGAAAAATAAATTTCTAAGCCCCGGGGTCACAATTTCAGCAAAAATCTGAAATTCTCCGATTCACTCAAAAATGGTGCCAAGCTGTTGCAAATTCTCCCCTGAAAGGTTTGGCGTTGGAAACAGAAGCCTTTTTATCATAGGAAATGAAATCAGCCCTCAAAGACAAAACCCGTGAAAAAAATTTTTTCTAAGCCCCGGGGTCACAATTTCAGCAAAAATATGAAATTCTCCGATTCACTCAAAAATGGTGCCAAGCTGTTGCAAATTCTCCCCTGAAAGGTTTGGCGGTGGAAAAAGAAGCCTTTTTATCATAGGAAATGAAATCAGCCCTTGATGACAAAACCCGTGGAAAAAAAAATTTCTAAGCCCCGGGGTCACAATTTCAGCAAAAATCTGAAATTCTCCAATTCTCTCAAAAATGGTGCCAAACTGTTGCAAATTCTCCCCTGAAAGGTTTGGCGGTGGAAACAGAAGGCTTTTTGTCATAGGCCAAGAAATCAGCCCTCGAAGACATAACAGGTGAAAAAAAATTTTCTAAGCCCCGGGGTCACAATTTCAGCAAAAATCTGAAATTCTCCAATTCACTCAAAAATGGTGCCAAGCTGTTGCAAATTCTCCCCTGAAAGGTTTGGCGGTGGAAAAAGAAGCCTTTTTATCATAGGAAATGAAATCAGCCCTCGACAACTTCACGTGTGAAAAAAAAATTTCTAAGCCCCGGGGTCACAATTTCAGCAAAAATCTGAAATTCTCCAATTCACTCAAAAATGGTGCCAAGCTGTTGCAAATTCTCCCCTGAAAGGTTTGGCTTTGGAAAAAGAAGCCTTTTTATCATAGGAAATGAAATCAGACCTTGATGACAAAACCTGTGAAAAAAATTTTTTCTAAGCCCCGGGGTCACAATTTCAGCAAAAATCTGAAATTCTCCAATTCTCTCAAAAATGGTGCCAAACTGTTGCAAATTCTCGCCTGAAAGGTTTGGCGGTGGAAACGGAAGGCTTTTTATCATAGGAAAAGAAATCAGCCCTCGACAACTTCACGTGTGAAAAAAAAATTTTCTAAGCCCCGTGGTCACAATTTCAGCAAAAATCTGAAATTCTCCAATTCTCTCAAAAATGGTGCCAAACTGTTGCAAATTCTCCCCTGAAAGGTTTGGCGGTGGAAACGGAAGGCTTTTTATCATAGGAAAAGAAATCAGCCCTCGACAACTTCACGTGTGAAAAAAAAATTTCTAAGCCCCGGGGTCACAATTTCAGCAAAAATCTAACATTCTCCAATTCTCTCAAAAATGGTGCCAAACTGTTGCAAATTCTCCCCTGAAAGGTTTGGCGTTGGAAACAGAAGCCTTTTTATCATAGGAAATGAAATCAGCCCTCAAACACAAAACCCATGGGGAAAAAAATTTTCTAAGCCCCGTGGTCACAATTTCAGCAAAAATCTGAAATTCTCCAATTCACTCAAAAATCGTGCCAAAGGTTTTGCGGTGGAAACAGAAGCCTTTTTATCATAGGAAATGAAATCAGCCCTCGATAACTTCACGTGTGAAAAAAAAAATTCTAAGCCCCGGAGTCACAATTTCAGCAAAAATCTGAAATTCTCCAATTCACTCAAAAATCGTGCCAAACTGTTGCAAATACTCCCCTGAAAGGTTTGGCGTTGGAAACAGAAGCCTTTTTATCATAGGAAATGAAATCAGCCCTCGACAACTTAACCTGTGAAAAAAAAAATTCTAAGCCCCGGGGTCACAATTTCAGCAAAAATCTGAAATTCTCCAATTCACTAAAAAATGGTGCCAAACTGTTGCAAATTCTCCCCTGAAAGGTTTGGCGGTGGAAAAAGAAGGCTTTTTATCATAGGAAATGAAATCAGCCCTTGATGACAAAACCCGTGAAAAAAAAATTTTCTAAGCCCCGGGGTCACAATTTCAGCAAAAATCTGAAATTCTCCAATTCTCTCAAAAATGGTGCCAAACTGTTGCAAATTCTCCCCTGAAAGGTTTGGCGGTGGAAACAGAATCCTTTTTATCATAGGAAATGAAATCAGCCCTTGACAACTTCACGTGTGAAAAAAAAATTTCTAAGCCCCGGGGTCACAATTTCAGCAAAAATCTAACATTCTCCAATATTCTCAAAAATGGTGCCAAACTGTTGCAAATTCTCCCCTGAAAGGTTTGGCGGTGGAAACAGGAGCCTTTTTATCATAGGAAATGAAATCAGCCCTCGAAGACAAAACCCGTGAAAAAACATTTTTCTAAGCCCCAGAGTCACAATTTCAGCAAAAATCTGAAATTCTCCAATTCTCCCCTGAAAGGTTTGGCGGTGGAAAAAGAAGCCTTTTTATCATAGGAAATGAAATCAGCCCTTGATGACAAAACCCGTGAAAAAAAAATTTTCTAAGCCCCGGGGTCACATTTTCAACAAAAATCTGAAATTCTCCAATTCTCTCAAAAATGGTGCCAAACTGTTGCAAATTCTCCCCTGAAAGGTTTGGCGGTGGAAACAGAAGCCTTTTTATCATAGGAAATGAAATCAGCCCTCGAAGACAAAACCTGTGAAAAAAAAAATTTCTAAGCCCCGGAGTCACAATTTCAGCAAAAATTTGATATTCTCCAATTCTCTCAAAAATGGTGCCAAACTGTTGCAAATTCTCCCCTGAAAGGTTTGGCGTCGTAAGCTGCCAAAAATCTTTTTTTGAAAAAATCCCTAACCCGCCAGGTCAGAATTTCACAAAAAATCTGACGTTCTGCAATTCACTCAAAAATGGTGCCAAACTATAGCAAATGCTCCCCTGAAACGTTTGGCGGTGAAAACAGACCGGTTTTAATCCTAAACTAAGAAATCAGGCTTGACGCCGTAAGCTGCCGAAAATCTTTTTTTTGAAAAAATCCCTAACCCGCGCGGGGTCAGAATTTCACAAAAAATCTGACGTTCTGCAATTCACTCAAAAATGGTGCCAAACTGCTGCAAATGCTTCCTGAAAGGTTTGGCGGTGAAAACAGACCGGTTTTTATCCTCGGCTAAGAAATAAGGCCGCGACGCCGTAAGCTGCGGAAAATCTTTTTTTGAAAAAATCGCTAACCCGCCAGGTCAGAATTTCACAAAAAATCTGACGTTCTGCAATTCATTCAAAAATGGTGCCAAACTGTTGCAAATGCTCCCCTGAAAGATTTGGCGGTGAAAACAGACCAGTTTTAATCCTAAACTAAGAAATCAGGCTTGACGCCGTAAGCTGCCGAAAATCTTTTTTTTGAAAAAATCCCTAACCCGCACGGGGTCAGAATTTCACAAAACATCTGACGTTCTGCAATTCACTCAAAAATGGTGCCAAACTGCTGCAAGTGCTCCCCTGAAATCTCTGGTGGTGAAAACAGAAGGGTTTTTATCCTAGGCTAAGAAATCAGGCCTCAACGCCGTAAGCTGGGAAAATCTTTTTTTGAAAGAATCCCTAATCTTACCTGACGTTCTGCAATTCACTCAAAAATGGTGGCAAACTGTTGCAGATGCTCCCCTGAAAGGTTTGGCGGTGAAAACAGAAGGCTTTTTATCCTAGGCTAAGAAATCAGGCCTTGACGATTTATGCTGCGGAAAATCTTTTTTTGAAAAAATCCCTAACCCACGGGGTCAGAATTTCACGAAACTTCTGACGTTCTGCAATTCACTCAAAAATGGTGCCAAACTTTTGCAAATGCTCCTTGAAAGCTCTGGCGGTGAAAACAGAAGGGTGTTTATCCTAGGTGAAGAAATCAGGCTTCGGCGATTTAAGCTGCCGAAAATCTTTTTTTGAAAAAATCCCTAACCCACGGGGTCAGAATTTCACAAAAAATCTGACGTTCTGCAATTCACTCAAAAATGGTGCCAAACTATAGCAAATGCTCTCCTTAAACGTTTGGCGGTGAAAACAGACCGGTTTTAATCCTAGGCTAAGAAATCAGGCCTTGACACCGTAAGCTGCGGAAAATCTTTTTTTGAAAAAATCCCTAACCTGCGGGGTCAGAATTTCACAAAAAATCTGACGTTCTGCAATTCACTCAAAAATGGTGCCAAACTGTTGCAAATGCTCCCCTGAAAGCTTTGGGGGTGAAAACAGAAGGGTTTTTATCCGTGGCTAAGAAATCAGGCCTCGACACCATAAGCTGCCGAAATTTTTTTTTTAAAAAAATCCCTAACCCGCGGGGTCAGAATTACACAAAACATTTGACGTTCTGCAATTCACTCAAAAATGGTGCCAAACTGTTGCAAATCATCCCCTGAAAGCTTTGGCAGTGAAAACAGATGGCTTTTTATCCGAGGTTAAGACATCAGGCTTCGGCGATTTAAGCTGCGGAAAATCTTTTTTTGAAAAAATCCCTAACCCTCAGGGTCAGAATTACACAAAACATCCGAAATTCTCCAATTTACTCAAAAATGGTGCCAAACTGTTGCAAATTCTCCCCTGAAAAGTTTGGCGGTGGAAACAGAAGGCTTTTTATCATAGGCCAATAAATCAGCCCTCAAAGACATCACCTGTGAAAAAAAATTTTCTAAGCCCTGGGGTCACAATTTCAGCAAAAATCCGAATTTCACAAAACATCTGACATTCTGCAATTCACTCAAAAATGGGGCCAAACTGTGGCAAATGCTCCCCTGAAAGATTTGGCGGTGAAAACAGAAGGCTGTTTATCCTAGGCTATAAAATCAGGCCTCGACGCCGTAAGCTGCGGAAAATCTTTTTTTGAAAGAATCCCTAACCCACGGTGTTAGAATTTCACAAAACATCTGACGTTCTGCAATTCACTCAAAAATGGTGTCAAACTGTTGCAAATGCTCCCCTGAAAGATTTGGCAGTGAAAACAGAAGGCTTTTTATTCTAGGCCAAAAAATTAGGCCTTGACGCCGTAAGCTGCGGAAAATCTTTTTTTGAAAAAATTCCTAACCCGCGGGGTCAGAATTTCACAAAAAATCTGACATTCTGCAATTCTGCAAGCCGGTTGGAACTGGTTCAGACGGGCAGTAACCGGTCCAAGCCGGTTGGAACTGATGCAAACCAGTTTGAACTGGTCCAGACGGGCTTGAACCGGTCAAAGCTGTTTCGGAACTGGTCCAGACCAGTTGGTACTGGTCATAGACGGTTTGGACCAGTCCAAGCAGGTTGGAACAGGTTCAAACTGGTAGAAACTGGTCTAAGCCAGATGCAACAGGTCCAGACCACTACGAACCAGTCAAATCTGGTTTTAACTGTTCCAAGCTGGTCGGAACTGGTGCAGACCTGTTGGAACCGGTCGAAGCCAGTTTAAACCGGTTTGAGCCGGTCAGATCTTGTCAAGACCGGTTTGAACCTATCCAAGCCGGTTTGAAGCGGTCCAAGTCAGTCGGATCAGGTCCAGACCAGTTTGAACCGGTCGAAGCCGCTTGGAACCGCTTGAAGCCGGTTGGAACTGGTTCAGACTTATTGTTATCGTTATAGATATCCATAACCATAACCATAAAAATAGTGATAGCGATAGCGATATGCATAACAATATTGATAACGATAAGTTAGCTGTAAGTTCGTTATTGATATCGATTTCGATATCATTATCGTTATCGTTTTTGATATCGTTATCAATTATTGTTATCAATTATCATTATCTTTATCTTTAACCAGTCAAAGCCGGTTGGAACCAGTCGAAGTATGTTAGAACTGGTTCAGACTGGTAGGAATCGAACCAAGCCGGTTTGAACCTGTCCAAGCTGGTAGGAACGGGTCCAGACCAGTTGGGACTGGTCCAGGCCGGTAACTTTAACCATAATGATATTGACATCGACCGGTTTGAACCGGTCTAAGCCGCTTGGAACTGGTTCAGACTTATCATTATCAATATCATTATCATTATCAATTTCAGTATGGATATTGTTATCAATATAGTTATCAATATCCATAACCATAACGATATCGATACCGATATCGATATTCATAATGATATCGAAGCTGGTTCAGACTGGTAGTAACCGGTTCAAGACAGTCGGAACTGGTGGAGTCCAGTTGGAACCGGTCGAAGTCGGTTGGAACTGGTTCAGACTTATTGTTATCAATATCATTATCGTTATCGATTTCAGTATTGATATAGTTATCGATATCCATAACGATAACAATATCGATATCGATAATGACTTGGTATAAGTAACTTGGTATAAGTTCGTTATACCAAGTAACTTGGTATAAGTTCGTTATTGTTATCGATGTTGATGTCAATGTCAATATCATTATCGATATCAATAATGATAACGATAACTTGTCCAGACCGGCTTGAACCGGTTGAAGATGGTTGGAACCTGTCAACGCCGATTAGAAGTGGTTCAGACTGGTAGGAACTGGTCCAAGCAGGTTTGAACCGGTTGAAGCCGCTAGGAACTGGTTCAGACTTATCGTTATCAATATCATTATCATTATCGATTTCAGTATGGATATTGTTATCAATATAGTTATCAATATCCATAACCATAACGATATCGATATCCATAATGATATCGAAGCTGGTTCAGACTGGTAGTAACCGGTTCAAGACAGTCGGAACTGGTGGAGTCCAGTTGGAACCGGTCGAAGTTGGTTGGAACTGGTTCAGACTTATTGTTATCAATATCATTATTGTTATCGATTTCAGTATTGATATAGTTATCGATATCCATAACGATAACAATATCGATATCGATAATGACGTGGTATAAGTAACTTCGTTATTGTTATCGATGTTGATGTCAATGTCAATATCATTATCGATATCATTATCAATAATGATAACGATAACTTGTCCAGACCGGCTTGAACCGGTTGAAGACTGTTGGAACCTGTCAACGCCGATTAGAAGTGGTTCAGACTGGTAGGAACTGGTCCAAGCAGGTTTGAACCGGTTGAAGCCGCTAGGAACTGGTTCAGACTTATCGTTATCAATATCATTATCATTATCGATTTCAGTATGGATATTGTTATCAATATAGTTATCAATATCCATAACCATAACGATATCGATATCCATAATGATATCGAAGCTGGTTCAGACTGGTAGTAACCGGTCCAAGCCAGTCGGAACTGGTGGAGTCCAGTTGGAACCATGTTAGGGGGCATTCGGCACAGAAACATGTGTGTATACCTTTAAGAAGTTTCTGGGATTAATTGGCTGCAGGTGGCCGTTGCTATAAAGGAAAAAAGCTGAGTTTTGTGGCCTGCCTGCAGGAATAACACCCACCAAAGTTTGTGTTTATTGTTTTGTAATAAAGTCTTCGTTTTAGTTTGGGTTTTTACACCTATGTCTCCTGGAGTCACTCTGTCCTCTGCCACCGGCTGAAAATCCCCCTCCAACAAACCAGTCGAAGCTGGTTGGAACTGGTTCAGACTTATCATTATCAATATCATTATCATTATCAATTTCAGTATTGATATAGTTATCAATATCCATAACCATAACAATATTGATATTGATAATGACTTGGTATAAGTAACTTGGTATAAGTTCGTTATACCAAGTAACTTGGTATAAGTTCGTTATCGTTATCATTATCGCTATCGATGTCGATGTCAATATCATTATCGATATCATTATCGATTATCGTTATCAATAATGATAACGATAACTGGTCCAGACCGCATTGAACCGGTCGAAGACGGTTGGAACCTGTCAAAACCAGTTAGAAGTGGTTCAGCCTGGTAGGAACCGGTCCAAGCAGGTTTGAACCGGTCCAAGCTGGTCGGAACTGGTGCAGACCAGTTGGAACCGGTCGAAACCGGTTTGAACCGGTTCAAGACAGTTGGAACTGGTCCAGACCGGTTGGAACCAGTCGAAGCCGGTTGGAACTGGTTCAGACTTATCGTTATCAATATCATTGATATGAATATTGTTATCGTTATCCATAACCATAACGATATTGATATCAATTTCCATAACAATATCGATAATGATAACGATATCGATAACGATAACGATAAGTTAGGTATAAGTTCATTATCAATGTCAATGTCGATATCGTTATCGATTATTGATATTGTTATCGATAACAATAATAATAACAACTGGTCCAGACCGGCTTGAACCCGTCGAAGCCAGTTGGTACCAGTTGAAGCTGGTTAGAACTGGTTCAGACTGGTAGGAACCGGTCCAAGCCGGTATGAACCAGTTCAAGCCGGTCGGATCTGATCCAGACAGGTTTGAACCGATCGAAGCCAGTTGGAACCGGTTGAAGGCGGTTGGAACAGGTTCAGACTTATCGTTATTGTTAACAATATCAATATGGTTATTGATATCGGTATCAGTCTCAGTCTCAGTATCGGTATTGATAACCATAACAATATCAACAACGATCTCGATATCCATAACAATAGCGATAATGATATTGTTATTGTTTATGATATCGATAACGATTTATATGATATCAATACAGTGGTGCCTCGCAAGACGAAATTAATTCGTTCCGCAAGTTTTTTCTTCTTGCGAGTTTTTCTTCTTGCGAAGCACGGTTTCCCATAGGAATGCATTGAAAATCAATCAATGCGTTCCTATGGAAACCGCCTTCAGACCAGGTCCGGGGACAGTCTGTCCCCCGACCTCTTCTGAAGGCTGGGGGGGGGGACAAGGGCTTTTCTTCCCACCGCCTGCCTTCAGAAGGCTGTTCTGAAGGCTGGCGGTAGGAAGAAAAGCCCTTCTCCCCACCTCCCGCCCCGCAAGCTCCGGGGACAGGAGGGCTTTGCTGCCGACCGCCAGCATTTTAAAAGCCCCCGGGACAGCGGAGACTTCTCCGCTGTCCCGGGGCGATTTTAAAATGCTGGCGGACGGCAGCGAAGCCTTTGCTGCCGACCGCCAGCATTTTAAAAGCCCCCGGGACAGCGGAGGTCTTCTGAAGGCCGGCGGTGGGCGAAAGTCTTTGCTCCCCCCTGCCTGCCTTCAAAAGCCATCCGGGATAGCGGAGAAACGCGCTGCTCTTCTCCGCTATCCCGGGAAGGCAGGCGAGGGGGAGCAAAGACTTTTGCCCCCCGCCGGCCTTCAGAAGAGGTCCAGGACTTCTTCTGAAGGCCAGCGGTGGGCGAAAGTCTTTGCTCCCGACGGCCAGCATTTTAAAAGCGGTCCCGGATAGCGGGAAAGCGCAGCGCGCTTCCCTGCTATCCCGGACCGCTTTTAAAATGCTGGCGGTGGGGAGCAAAGCCTTTCGGCCCCCGCCGGCCTTCCTGGGCCTCTTCTGAAGGCTGGAGGGGGGCGAAAGGCTTTGCTCCCCACCGCCAGCATTTAAAAGAGGTCCCCGGAGATTTCCCTATGGGCTTTCTTCTTGCGAAGCAAGCCCATAAGGAAATTCGTCTTGCGGAACGACTCAAAAACGGAAAACTCTTTCGTCTTGCGAGTTTTTCGTTTTGCGAGGCGTTCGTCTTGCGAGGCACCACTGCATTGATAACGATAACGATAAAGATCGGTATAAGTTCATTATCGATAACGATATTGATATCTATAACCGTCACGATAACGATATCGATATCCATAATGATATCGATAAACAATATCGATATCCATGACGATAAGGATAAAACATATCCATATCCATAACAATATCAATATTGACTACAATAACGATATCAATAACGATAACGATAAGTTAGGAATAATTTCGTTAACGTTAAAGTTATCATTTTCAATATCGATTATCATTATCAATTATCATTATTGATATAGATAATAATAACAATAATGATAACCGTTATCTAATACAATATCGATAACTATATTGATGAAATTGATAACGATAAGGATAATGATATCCATAACGATAAAGATATCCATGACGATATCGATATCAATAACGATATTGATATCTATAACGATATTGATAACGATTGATATTGATAATGAAAACGATAGGTATAATTTCGTTATCGATAACGATAACTATAATGATATCGATAAGGATAAGGATGATATTGATAAACGATATCGATATCCATAACAGTAAGGATAAAATATATTGATATGCAAATGATATCGATATTGATAACGATATCAATATTGATATAGATATTGATAACAATAACAATAACGATAATCGTTATAGATAACAATATTGATAACAATATTGATAATGGTAACTTTAACCATATCAGACTTATCGTTATCGATTTCAGTATTGATATCGTTATCGATAAAGTTATCGATATCCAACCGGTCCAAGCTGGTCTGGACCAGTTATCATTATCATTCTCAATAACGATAATCCATAACGATAACGATATCAATATCGATAATGATAAGTTAGGTATAAGTTCATTATCAATGTCAATGTCAATATCATTATCATTATCGTTATCGATTATCGTTATTGATAATGATAACGATAACTGGTCCAGACTAGCTTGGACCATTCAAAGCCGGTTGGAACCAGTCAAAGCCAGTTAGAACTGGTTCAGACTGGTAGGAACCAGTCCAAGCCGGTTTGAAGCCGGTTGGAACCGGTCAAAGCTGGTTGGAACTGGTTCAGACGGGTAGGAATCGGACCAAGCCGGTTGGAACCGATCCAAGCTGGTCAGAACTGGTGGAGACCAGTTGGAACTTGACAAAGCCAGTTGGAACCGGTCCAAGCCGGTTGGAACTGGTTCAGACTTATCGTTATCACTATCATTATTGTTATCAATATCGATATTGATAACGTTATCGATATTATTACCGTATTTTTCGCTCCATAGGGCACACCTGACCATAGGGCGCACCTAGTTTTAAAAAAGGGAAACGTTGACAGCTATGGGTGGAATGTGTCCAGAGCCCTTACCACATTCTAAAAATCCATCAATATACAGCAGTGACAATATTGTAGAAACTATAATGCTGTGGCTAAATAATGCATTACACACAAAACTGCAGCCAAGTTGATGCATTAAAAAACACCATTAAAATATGGACTATCTCCATGTTTCACAATCTGAAAACATTCTTCTTCTTTCCTGTAGTATTATTATTATGCATAAGCACTCACAGGATACTAAAAACTGAGAAAAATTATCACTTTAAATAACAGAACAAAGGAGGAGCTGTTTAGGTTTCAACTACATTGATCCACAAAGAAAACTAAAGGGGGTATGGTGCTTTAAGTGGTGGATTGGGCCCTCAACTCAGCCATTGAAGGAATGAGTTTCTATGCAGTCAGTCTGAAACGGGACCCAAAATCCTCATTTTTCCTCCTCCAACGGAGCATTTCTAAAATGCATTAATTTGAGCTCTTGAGTCAATGTATAAACAGAAAGCCAGCTGTATAAACAAGTGCTCAAAGCCCTCTCTTTTATCAGTCCGTGACGGCAATGGATGGCCTTGCCAGTTCTGTGGAGCAGGGATGGCACGTCTGGGTCTTATCTTACATCCTGACCACAAAGATGCACAGACCTTGTCAGATCTGACAAGAGACCCGGGAACGGTGCCAGGAGTGTTCTTAGAGTTGGTGACCTCTTGCCCCAAGATAAGAGTATAGGAACAGGAAGAACCTTTTGTGGTCAAGAGTACCGGAACCGGAATATTTGTTTATGGTCATGGATGCCAACTTGCGTGTATGAGCTGACGTGGTTGGATTCCTGGGGAAGGGGGGAGAGGGTGCCTGGAGGATATATATACTGCATGAAATTTCTCATTTTTTTGGACTTGCCGTGAACTGACCACGAAAGTGCCTTCTGCTATCCGGAGAGCAGAATGAACTCTTTCTCTGAATCAACCTCGGTGTCATTTGACTTCCTTTCTCCCTCCCGGGAGCAAAGCAGACTCCACCAGTCGGTAAAGTCTAAGAAGGCTACACCATGAAGCTTCCTGGGTAATCTTGGGCCTCTCAGCCTAACCCAGGCTTCCTCAACCTCGGCCCTCCAGATGTTTTGAGACTACAATTCCCATCATCCCTGACCACTGGTCCTGTTAGCTAGGGATGATGGGAGTTGTACTCCCAAAACATCTGGAGGGCCGACGGTGAGGAAGCCTGGCCTAACCCTATCTCACAGGTTGTTGTGAGGATGAAATTGAGAGGAGGAGAACCATTTACATCACCTTGAGAGGAAAAGTGGGATATAAATAATAAATAGTATGGGGGGATCTACACACAGGGGGAGGGATGTGCTATTAAAAAGTCAGAAATCAAACCGTTATAACAAAAGGAAAAAACCGCTATGGGAAATTGCGTAGAATTTTCTTTTATTCTCTGGTGCCATCTGGTGTTGCATGTTTATAATGCATTCAAAACTGTGTTTCCTTACTAATGTAACGTGGCCGACTGTTCACTAATGGTAGGGTTGCCATATTTCAAGAAGCAAAAATCTGGACACAAAAAGTTGTTGTTATGTACTGAGTTGAATAGGATCCAAAATGCAGCAGTCTGATTGGTCCTAGGACAATAGGATTCAGAATGCAGCAGTCTGATTGGTCCTAGAACAATAGGATTCAGAATGCAGCAGTTCTGATTGGCCCTAGAACAACAGGATCCAGAATGCAGCAGTCTGATTGGTCCACAGGAGCCACCCGATCCAGCTCCAGGTGGAAGTGAATCCGCAACCTGATTGGCCTACAGGAGAATCCCGGAATTAGCCAATCATGTGAGGCCCATTCTGTAAATAATGTATATAAAGCAGATACTGTGGGGGAACTTCCATTCCTCCTCACCACTATGAGCTGAATAAAGAGCATGAAATCCACTCTCGACTCCGAGTATATTTCAGTTGTTGAGACTTTTTTCTCTTTCGGAAAGTCATTAAGCTTTTTTGTGCAAAGTTTCAAAAACCCGGACATTTTGCCGATTTTCCGAAATTCCCCCCGGGCGCTATTTCTGTCACTGGCAACCCTAGCTAATGGGGATTTCTGCCTTTAGAAAAGATGGAATTGGTCAGGTTCAACAAACCACACTTTCTCATCATATAGTCTCCTGACCAGTTCCCTCCCTCTCTCCCCCTCCCTCCCTCTGCAAAATTTCCGTTAGGCAGTCTCCTGACGGGATTGCTTTAAAAAAATAAATGAAGTGCAACCTTGGGGACTATGAACTTGATCAGAAACACACAGGAGAGGGGTGCTTAACCTGTTCCCCTCTGACTATTTTTTTAAATTATTATTAGCTCAGAAGCTATCTCTCAGCATCTTTTCCTCATGGGGCTAGAGAGAGTAACTAGTAATAGATCAGGCACACTCCCACCTGCAGTTCCTCAGCTCAAATTCACACCACACTCAGTTATTTCCATTTTTTAAAATGACACAGCGTTGGTTTGCCACTCAACATCTACTTTAGGGAGAAGAGCGAGTGAGAAGCAGAGCACAAAGATTTTTTGTCCATGTCCTGCTTTGACCTTTACTTAATCTGCCTAGTGTTCTCTTAATAACGTGTTTTCATATTATACAGTAGTAAATAGATCATCTGGGATTCAATTCAATTTTTGAGAAAATAGTAAAGATTCCCACCCCTACCCCTGGGCCTGAGATCAGCTGTAGTGACCTACATAGGACCAGGAAGAACACACACACACACACACACACACACACACACACACACAAAATATTGCATTCACATGTTAAAGGGTACCATGTACCCCCCAATTCCAGATTTTTCATGGATGGAGCCTTAACTTTGAAATCTGGTTCTGGCACTGAGCTTTCATGAGCCGCAACTCATATTAAGTGCCAACTCTCACATCAGTGATGCATTCTAAGAACTGATATTATTTATTATTTAGTCATTAAAAATATTTATATACTGCTATATCATAAAACTCTATCACAGTGGTTTACAACGATATAAAAACATAAAACCAAAGAATGAAATCATAAAAGTTAAGAACAAGTTAAAAGCAAAATAAATTAAAAGCAAACATCAACAGACCTTTGTGGGGGAATGTACCCTTAACTGCCTGCATGGGCCTGGCAGAATAAAAAAAAGTTTTCAGCCGCCATTTAAAAGTCAGCAGAGAAAGGCCCCGGAAATGCTCCCCTCATTAAGAAAAAAATATTTTCAAGGTGGCTTACACATCAAACAATAAATACAGAGTAAGACAACAATGACAGTTTTGGAATGCAGAACAAAGCCACACAGGTAAAACTCAGCAAGCACATGCTGCTTGTGCAAAAAAAGGAAATAATTCCTGGATGCCAAGATCCAAGTTTGGGGCAAGTCCTCTTTGGTTAGAGATCCCCAGCAGAGATTTAAAATCGGAAAATATGCAGCAAAGTAAAGCATGGAAATATAGGCTGTGAAACCTTTAAAATGTGCCCCTCCAAGTGAATTCTAAAATGCCCCCTTAAAAGATTTCTTTTCAGAGTTTCCCTCTTCCCCCAGCATAGGAAAAGATGGTGCATTTGATAAGTTTAAAAAATGGTTTACTAACAAGCTCTTCAAAGGTCAGATTCATGTACTTCAGGATTATTGCACAGGCAACCATTTCAAACCTCTTCATACACTGAGCTTCACAAACTGGGGGGGGGGGGGGACAGGGACGGGACAAAAGCTTGATTACCTAGTTCCTTCACAGAGGAGGGGAAGTGGACATAGCCAAGCCTGGCAGGACTGCTTAGTCTATGGTATTAACCCCTTCATGTATTAATTAGCCTTAAGCATGTTGGTTATATGAAGCTGGTTATCCCACACACATTAGAAAAGATGGACCATTGGCCATTTAGACCTACGTAAATATCGAAGTGGGACGCGGGTGGTGCTGTGGGTTAAACCACAGAGCCTAGGACTTGCCGATAAGAAGGTCGTGGTTCCCGTTGGGGTGAGCTCCCGTTGCTCAGTCCCTGCTCCTGCCCACCTAGCAGTTCGAAAGCATGAAGTGCAAGTAGATAAATAGGTACCGCTCTGGCGGGAAGGTAAACGTCATTTCCTTGCGCTGCTCTGGTTCGCCAGAAGCGGCTTAGTCATACTGGCCACATGACCTGGAAGCTGTACGCCGGCTCCCTCGGCCAATAAAGCGAGATGAGCGCTGCAACCCCAGAGTCGGTCACGACTGGACCTAATGGTCAGGGGTCCCTTTACCTAATGGTCAGGGGTCCCTTCGTACTTTTATCAAAGTACGAAGCATGCTTTGGCATGCCAAAGGCATGGGTTCCATCTTGGAATGGAACAAAGCTTCCCCAGGCAAATGAGTACAGAGACCAAAAGCACATGCCAAATTACTTATTTTAAAGTTGAGTTTAGATACAGGGCTGGGGGTAGGAATATGGGGAAACCAATCATTTGGGCTCCTGTGTTTTTCCAGTTACTAAGAAGCACACAGTGGCACTGTGACAATCCTTAACATGTGGTTTAGCTCAGGGAAGTAGCCTCTAAAGACATGCTTAAGGACAGGAAAAGAACCACCCCTTTATGCATTTTGAGGGGATGTTTCATCTGCAACAGAAAGAAGGTGATGTGTTCTGTATTCTCTTTAAACATTTCCCCACACCCATAGCTCCCTAATGCAATTTGTGGATAGGAAACAATGCAATGGAGTTTCATGTGTGTGGGGGGGGGACACACACACGGAGACAAGAGTTTCATTATTCTTCCACTGCATGGCAGCAGAGCACCTCAGAAAATCAACAGAGATTAATTCAGCTAGCAGTGCTTAAGCGACTTCTTGAAGATGAGAAGTCATACAGGCATTGAATAGACTCCCATAACCTCTGTCCCTGCGTTGTTTGTAACACATACGCAACACACCTTCGGTTTTCTGGCATGGGACTTGAAATCAGATTACACCCACAGCCCCCTTTCAAGTCAGATATTCAAGGCAGTTTATGTTCGCAGCGATAAAGAAAGAAGATGAACCATTCTGCCTGAAACCTACTGCTGCTTGGAGTGCCGTGGTGAAGTCAAACAGCACCAAAGTGAATTCTCCAGGGCGCAAGCCAGGGAAGTGTGGTCTGGTTGGCCCAGATAACAAGACCTCCCTCTCAGCTTCACTGATGTGGTCCAAAGGAAAGCAGGGCAAAATGTTCTGGCTTCGGGGACAGCTCGTGAAGCCTCCCCAGGGCAGCGGGATGAAGGCACCCTGCTGCCCTGCAGAGGCTTTGCACAGCTAACCCCAAGCTAGAACAGCAAGAGGGAGCGCTGTGCAGTGCTCCCTCTCCCTGTTCTGGCTTCTGGCTTAGCCGCGCAGCCTGCATTCGCTCCATAAGATGCACACACATTTCCCCTTAATTTTTGGAGGGGGGAAAGTGAGTCCTATAGAGCGAAAAATGCGGTATATACAACGGAAGTTCCCAGCAGACTGTGCTGGAAGTAAACAGACATGTGACCTACAACAACTCCACATGCCTGTTCTAAAGGTGGAGCGGAAACTCAATATCCTAACGCTGGGAAGGTAAGTGCAACGGCTGGGGCTTGGGCTGGGAGGTGGGGAGGAGAACTACTTGCCCCCCTCACCTCTTCTTCCAGCTCCTCCCCCCAGCACCACTTCTCCGGCTCACCACAAGGTCTGAGGGACAGTGGATCGGCCCGCTGCTAAAACAATTTGCTGACCCCTGCTCTACAGCATGTGCAGAAAACACCTTCTTGACCGTTGGACCCAATGTTGATCACGTCTGCTCAATCCACCGGAGCCTGTCTTCCCATTCAGGTGAAGTCCCTGACTCGCTGAGGGTTTGAGTCCCATTGGATTGGTGGTGGACTCTCCTTCCATGGAGGTTTTTAAGCAGAGGCTGGATGGCCAGCTGTCACGTATGATTTACTTGAGATTCCTGCATCACAGGGGGTTGGACTAGATGACCCTCGGGTCCCTTCCACCTCTACGATTCTATTATTCTATAATTCACTCTACATCCTCAGACATGAATTAAGGTGGGTGGTGATGAACAGCTTGTCACCAGGCAACCCCCCCCCAACCCCATTTGATTTAAAACAGCCACTACAGAGCAGTATAATGTTTAGCTACCTTCCACCACTATCATGGAATAGTAGTCTCATGCAAAGTAGGTATGCTGTTGACAGATGGCACCCAATGGCATGCAGGGATATTGCAGCACCCTTCTTCAGAGTACAGTCATGCCTTGAAAGTCGAACGGAATCCGTTCCAGAAGTCTGTTCGACTTTCAAAACGTTCAAAAACCAAAGCACGGCTTCTGATTGCCTGCAGGAAGCGCCTGCAGCCAATCGGAAGCTGCGGAGGCCCCGTCAGGTGTGCAGCTTCCAAAAATAGTTCGCAAACCGGAACAGTTACTTCCAGGTTTGCGGCGTTCAGGAGCCAAAACATCTGAGTACCAAGGCATTCGGGATCCAAGGTATGACTGTATAAGAGTTTTGCTGCATCAGAACATTTTCTCCACAAAGCATGCTCAGTGTTGCATTCCTCCCTAATAGCAGGGCTTTCTTCCCCAGCCAGCATTTTATTGCTAATATCTCCTAATACAATCTTCACGTGCAATTTTGCCTAAACATAAATATTTTCTATGTTTTCCCCCAACATATGCTGGTTTGGTTTTTGGTTTTTGGCACATTTTTGGTGAGAGGACTGCACCACAAAATGCAAAGAAGCATCGATTTCGAAGGCTAGCTCTGTTTCAATTCACATTTCGTTTCAAGACGTTTCAGGAATTAGGTAGGTTTGATGCAAACCTTGGCCTAAGCCAAGCTGAATTTCTGCCCCGTTCCTTTCTAGGATGTAATAATTGTTTTTCCTCTGTCTTTTACATTCTGCCTCTTCTCTTCTCTATTCGAGATCTCCGTCCTCCTAGCCATACGCAGAGAGGAGCCCTGGAGATGTGCAGAGAGATCCAGCAGAGAGGAAGGAACAAGAGACACAGGACTCAAAGCCAGCAATTGAATGTTAATAGATTTTGTGGTTTGGCATGTATTATTCAGATTTGCAATGACAGAATGTCGAGGATGGACTTATGAACAGGTAAGGCCTGTTTCCTGTCTCTTACGATTATTTCTTGTCTTCTCTTACGTTACACCTAGGAAAAAGCGAAAGGCAACCAAAATCTGAATTAGGAATGGGGAAAAAATATTTATAGTGCTGTTGGATGGGAAGGGTTGGGGTAGTACATGCCGACCTCCCACCGTAAATTTCTCCCTATATTTGAGGTCCTGCTCCTGCCTGCACAGGGTGATATACACATTGAGTCTCTGCTCACGTGATTGGTACTTTTTATTTTTGCAGCCACAGATCGTGCCATCAGGGCCCTTGTGAAGTGACTCACCATAGCAAATAGTCACAGAGGGAAGGGCCTGACGCAGAGGGCAACAGTTTGAGCATCTGCGTTCACTCGATGGGTTTTCCTTTAGGAGCCTCCTTGTAATTTTTGCTTTCTTTGCTGAATAAAGAAGCTTCACTGCAAGATAGCCTGGATTCTCTCTCTGTCTCCCTGACCCACAAATGACCTGTCTGCTCTGTGACACTGGCAAGCTGAGATTCTTGTGCTGATGGAACAATCAGAAGAGCACACTAAGTAGAAGAATTGAAGCATTGCCTCACCCCTTGCCATTCCCCGCTCCCCCTCTTTCCCCCGCTTTTCTTCCTAACCTAACACTGTATGCAACACTAATAATAATAATAATAATAATAATAAAGTTTCATTTTTAATAAACGAATAAAATTTTGTTTTTCACATAAATTCTTCCTCACATGAGCTGGACAACTTCCCGCCCTTCCCGCCTCATGGTTACCTTAAATTCTTACTAAATCATCACATTTATACTTTTTCCTATTTACCTTACAGTGGTACCTCAGGTTAAGTACTTAATTCGTTCCAGAGGTCCTTAACCTGAAACTGTTCTTAACCTGAAGACCACTTTAGCTCATGGGGCCTCCCGCTGCTGCTGCACCGCCGGAGCATGATTTCTGTTCTCAGCCTGAAGCAAAGTTCTTAACCCGAGGTACTATTTCTGGGTTAGCGGAGTCTGTAACCTGAAGCGTATGCAACCTGAAGCATATGTAACCCGAGGTACCACTGTACTTCCATGCCATTTGTCACATTTTAAATAAATCTAAAAAGGTAGATTCTTCAACCTTAAAAGGTAAAGGACCCCTGACAGTTAAGTCCAGTCACAAACAACTCTGGGGTTGCAGCACTCATCTCACTTTACTGGCCACGAGTGCCGACGTTTGTCCGCAGACAGTTTTTCTGGGTCTTGTGGCCAGCATGACTAAGCCGCTTCTGGCAAACCAGAGCAGCGCACGGAAAAGCCGTTTTACCTTCCCGCCGGAGCGGTACCTATTTATCTACTTGCACTTTGACGTGCTTTTGAACTGCTAGGTTGGCAGGAGCAGGGACCGAGCAACGGGAGCTCACTCCGTCGCGGGGATTTGAACCGCCAACCTTCCAAACAGCAAACCCAAGGCTCAGTGGTTTACACCACAGCGCCACCCGCATCTTCAACCTTACAAGCTTTTGAAAAAGTCCTGCTGGTGTTGTTAATTGTTTACAATTGCACTTCAGATATTGTATAAATTTACCCCAGTCTTTTTGGAAAGTTTGATATTGCTGGTTTCAGATTTTCCTGGGCAACTTCACCAGTTCTGCATATTCTATTATCTTCGTCTGCCATTCTTCAATAGTTGGTAATTCCTGGTGTTTCCATTTTTGGGCTATCAAAGTCCTTGCTGCAGTAGTTGCATACATAAATAATTTTTGGTCTCTCCTAGGTATTTCTTCCCCTACTATATCCAGTAAAAATGCTTCTGGTTTTTTAACGAATGTACTTTGGTACATTTTCTTTAACTCATTATATATCAAATCCCAGAAGATTTTTACTTTACTGCAAGTCCACCACATATGGTAGAAGTTTCCTTCTTTTTCTTTAACACTAACGTCTCACAACAAACAAAACTGATCTGTAGAATACACAGTTTGTAAAAAGAGACAAGGCACGTATTTTTGTAAGGTAAGAAATCTTTAATAAAAATATATTCAAAAAGAAGAAAAGGACACTGCTGAATTTCCAACTCCTTTGACTTCCCATCCACCCTTCCGTGGATACTTCCTTCTGCCTTTGACTGGACTTAACTGTCCAGTAGTCCTTTACCTTTACCTTTTTTTAGCTGCTTAAGCACAATGTGGCATGATCTTCTCCTTGCTACACCTGCTTTATAAGAGGATGGTTTTGTACTACTAGCTTCAATGTACTATAGCAATCAAGAAATGTAATGATCTGCAACCCACCGCGGATGTTTTCATTACATTAGTGACTATCAGTTTGATGAGAACCCCTCTTTAATGAATACCTGACAAGGAAATCATTCAAAAGGAACGGTTTGACTTGACAGAAGCGAATTTCATATAATGTTTATGAGGTAAAAATATTCAGCAATTAGACTTTAAAAACCCCCACAAAAAACCCAGTGGGGTGTCACTATGAACCAATCATTCGAAATTATGAAGATCTCAAATTTTCTTTTAGCGTGGTGCACTAATTAAAAATGTTGGGGGTCAAGGTGGGCCGTATAATAAACTTTCCCCACTCTGTTACCAGCAATATGTTATGAAAATCGTGAGCTCTAGGCTGAGAAAGGCCTACTGCTCAATAAATGGGATATATTTAGAAGGAAGTTAGTAGACTGAATCAGTCTTTTTTTGTTTTTTGTTTATATTTTCAAATTTATATATTTCATTAGTTTTACAATCAATTTAACATTTCAAAATTTGACTTGCTTCCCCCTCTTTCTGTGCTTCCTTAAATCCATCCCCCCCATCTTCTGCATATCCAAATTCATTTACCTTGCTCATTTCTTTATCTAAGGTAAATATATACTCTTATAAAACTGCAGATTACATTAATCCCGCTAATGTTTTTATCTGTTTCCAATTTATCTGTAAATATTCAATAAACTATTTCCATTCGTTTATAAAAGTTGGTTAACTTGATTTCTTATTCTTCTGGTAAGTTTCGTCATTTCTGCATATTCCATAAGTTTTTGTATCCATTCTTCCTTTACTGGGACTTCTGGTTCTTTCCACTTTTGGACAAGCATCATTCTTGCTGCTGTAGTAGTATACATAAATAAATTTCTATACAATTTTAGGCAGTTCTGTCCCTATAATTCCCAAAAGATTGAATCAGCCGTAATGCATATCTCTGCTAACACACCACAGTTTAGCACTGAATATATTTTACTAAACCTCAGATATGCAGATGACACAACCTTGATGGCAGAAAGTGAGGCGGAATTAAAGAACCTTTTAATGAGGGTGAAAGAAATATGGTCTGAAGCTAAACATCAAAAAAACGAAGATCATAGCCACTGGTCACTTCACCTCCTGGCAAATAGAAGGGGAAGAAATGGAGGCAGTGAGAGATTTTACTTTCTTGGGCTCCATGATTACTGCAGATGGTGACAGCAGTCACGAAATTAAAAGACGCCTGCTCCTTGGGAGAAAGGCGATGACAAACCTAGACAGCATCTTAAAAAGCAGAGACGTGACCTTGCCAACAAAGGTCCATATAGTTAAAGCCATGGTTTTCCCAGTAGTGATGTATGGAAGTGAGAGCTGGGCCATAAAGAAGGCTGATCGCCAAAGAATTGATGCTTTTGAATTATGGTGCTGGAGGAAACTCTTGATAGTCCCATGGACTGCAAGAAGATCAAACCATTCTGAAGGAAATCAGCCCTGAGTGCCCACTGGAAGGACAGATCCTGAAGCTGAGACTCCAATACTTTGGCCACCTCATGAGAAGAGAAGACTCCCTGGAAAAGACCCTGATGTTGGGAAAGATTGAGGGCACAAGGAGAAGGGGACGGCAGAGGACGAGATGGTTGGACAGTGTTCTCGAAGCTACCAGCATGAGTTTGACCAAACTGTGGGAGGCAGTGGAAGACAGGAGTGCCTGGCGTGCTCTGGTCCATGGGGTCACGAAGAGTTGGACACGACTAAACGACTAAACAACAACATATTTTACTAAATGAATGGGCAGTTTTTCCTATTCAAGTAGTGGGAGAATGCTTTTAAACAGATGTTTCTGTGAAAAGGCTATAGCACTGTTTGCTTGATCGATACTAAGCTCCTGTTTTAGTTATGGAAAGAAAGGCCAATGCGATGGGACACCTAACCGTGCAGTTGAGTCGTGTTCCGTAAATGCTGCTTGTTCAAAGGATCAAGTGTCCTTGTTACAGCAAATCCTTCTAAAATCTGCTTCTCTCTGAGCGGAGCTTGTGCACACAGACTGGGAATGGGGTGGGTGGGAAGTCACAAGCATTGGGAATCCAAATTAAAACTGGATATTAAAGGATGACTCTGTCAGGTCCGAGCATGGCGGATGTCACAGGAGCGATAGGCAAGCTCACTGACCAAATAATCAGAGGTCATCACCGCTATCAGCATGGATTGTCCCCCTGGTTTTGATAGGCTGGGCACCATTCAATAATAAACAAGGGACAAAGGGATGAATAGAGAACAGGGAAGTTCAGCAAGCTCAAAGAAAAAGCTCTGCAGCACTCAGGACAATTCCTGGGCAATGGGCAGCACACTCCAATAATTTCAACAGCCTTCTCCCCATCAACAACATGGACCATTATGTCTCCTGGCCACCTTTTACTCAACCTTCAATGAGTTGGTACTGAGTTCCTCCTGAAAGTGGCCCAAGGTCCACCAGTGGGTTTGGGAAACACCAAACTCAGTCCTCATAATCTGGGTTTAGATACCTCCATGAAACTATTAACTATGCCTTCCATGGATGCTTAATAATAATAAGGTAAAGGTACCCCGACCCTTAGGTCCAGTCGCAGACGACTCTGGGGTTGCGTGCTCATCTCGCTCTATAGGTTGAAGGAGCCGGAGTTTGTCTGCAGACAGCTTCTGGGTCATGTGGCCAGCATGACTAAGCTGCTTCTGGCGAACCAGAGCAGCACACGGAAAGGCCGTTTACCTTCCCACCGGAGCAGTACCTATTTATCTACTTGCACTTTGACGTGCTTTCGAACTGCTAGGTGGGCAGGAGCTGGGACCAAGCAACGGGAGCTCACCCCGTTGCGGGGGTTCGAACTGCCAACCTTCCGATCAGCAAGCCCAAGGCTCAGTGGTTTAGACCCCGCCCATCTGACTGGGTTTCCCCAGCCACTCTGGGCGGCTCCCAACATAATATTAAACAGAATAAAACATCAAGCATTAAAAACAACCCTAAACAGGGCTGCCTTCAGATGTCTTCTAAAAGTCAAACGTTATTCAAAGGTAGCCCCATGTAGAGCGCATTGGAGTGGCCTAAGCTACCTGTAGTTGAGATTCCTTACTGAGTCTTGGGAGAAAGTGCTGGGCTATACAGACAAGACACTACAGGCAAATGTAAGATTTTCATAGGTGAATATGCTCTTGAACTATATACCCATTGTATGGAAGTTGACAACAGCAGAAATGGATTCTATGAGCCCTAATGGTGGCCAAGAGATTGATACCAATGAATTGGAAGAATAGAGATACAATTCCCCTTGATCAATTAGCTCGTTTCCCTGAAATTTAAAAACCAAATATTGTTGGCAGGATCCCTTAGGGAGTTTGCAAAACAATTGTACATGTATTTCATACACTTACATATTTTTCAAGTAAGTGTACAGGAACAGCCAGACGCTGGCAGGAACATGAGTGAGTTTTCCACCATTCTCAACAGGTGGTCTAATGCTATGTGTTCACAGTTACTGGCACATGACAGTGGTGTTGTCTCTGCCTAGGAGCTCATAGAAAGGGAACTATTTTCATTTCATTCTCTATATGGTGGTGAGATTGAAGTAAGTCGATTCTGCCAGGGTTATATTTCTCAGGCAGAACAAAACAGGACCATTCAGTTAAGCCGAGTTTGCAGGCTTGCTTATTTACGGATTTGTCTGCTTGCAAAAATTTTATGTCAAGGCATTTTGCAATCTAAAGTGACGGCTTGCAATCTGACAGCTGCAACATAAAAGGAAAAAGGGCTGCGGAGGGAAGAGGGAAACAAGCAATGGCAGGTACTGTCTTGCCAAATGCAAGGTGGTTCTTTAAAAATGAGATTCAGAAGCAATACAAAAGATAAGTGAGTGAGAAGATTAAAGATTTTATTCTGAACAGCAAGCAATATATAGATACAAAGCAAGCACTTTGAAGCCCTCAGGAAGTGGTGAAGTGACTCCCCTAGGCAGTCGGAGAGCCAGTGTGGTGTAGTGGTTAAGAGCGGTAGTCATGTAATCTGGTGAACCGGGTTCGCATCTCTGCTCCTCCACATGCAGCTGCTGGGTGACTTTGGGCCAGTCACACTTCTTTGAAGTCTCTCAGCCCCACTCACCTCACAGAGTGTTTGTTGTGGGGGAGGAAGGGAAAGGAGAATGTTAGCCGCTTTGAGACTCCTGAAGGGGAGTAAAAGGCGGGATATCAAATCCAAACTCTTCTTCTTTAGTTTGCATGGCCCCACGGCCAATCAGTCCGTGCACGAGCTTCAAAGACACTCTGCCCACAACCATCTGATTTATAGATAGCTAGATAGCTAGCCTGTGTGGCTTGCCTGACTGGCTATGTGCAGATCATTCATTAACCACCTCCTCCCAGTGCCTCACTTTCTCGAAACAATGTCTAACATCAAAGAAGGTACTCATCACTATCTCTTCCTCCTACCTGCTTAGGACGTGAAAGGCTGTTCTCATGCCATCTGTTATGTACTGAGTTGAATAGGATCCAAAATGCAGCAGTCTGATTGGTCCTAGAACAGTAGGATTCAGAATGCAGCAGTCTGACTGGTCCGCAGGAGCCACCCAATCCAGCTCCAGGTGGAAGTGAATCCACAACCTGATTGGCCTACAGGAGAATCCCGGAATTAGCCAATCACATGCAGCCCATTGTGTAAATAATGTATATAAAGCAGATATTGTGGGGGAACTTCCATTCCTCCTCACCACTATGAGCTAAATAAAGAGCATGAAACCCACTCTCGACTCCAAGTATATTTCACCATCAAAGAACTTAAGAGACAAGGAGAGGGGGAAGAAACAGAGGCAGGAAGAGGGCAACCATGTCAGATCACTAACTCCTCGATATTGTTGTAAACAAAATCTTCCCTTTTTCCCTTATGCGGTATCCAAGAGCCCGTATGGAGTCCTTACGTGGGTTCCCTATTCGTAGGAGAAAATAACAGAGGCCAACCAGAGAATATTGAGAAGCAAAGCAACTAGTAAGCCTGATCTTTATTGATCTGTTGCAACAGGGTGCTCCCCTCACACGCAGGAAGACGGAGGAGGACCCTGAACAAAGGTGTGGCCGCCCTTATATAGACGTTTTAAATTCTCTGCCCTGGAGCTCAAGACCATCCCTCCATACATCATACATACATCACAGAAGGGGTGTAACCCAAGACCATCCCCCACAAACATCATACCTACATCACAGAAAAGGTGGTCTACAACAGAAATTTAAATGTTGTTGTTTTTCCTGTCTGCCAGGTTATCTGATAATGCCTTATCTGATTGCCTTTCCTGGTAGTCTTACCATTCCTTTAAAACAGTCATTACCCAATTCTTGAGACAATGGGAAGGTTCCCTCACCCACTCCCTCCTTGCAAAGAAAACATTTGGTCAGTTTGGGAGTCAAAATGGGTTCAGGACGGTCTTCATGTGCTGCTCCAGACATGTGGTTTATATATTTATGTACGTGTTTGCTTGGTACATTTATGAACATTTATTACATATCTAAGATCTTAAAGGTCCGTATAGTTAAAGGTCTGTATAGTTAAAGCCATGGTTTTCCCAGTAGTGATGTATGGAAGTGAGAGCTGGACCATAAAGAAGGCTGATCGCCGAAGAATTGATGCTTTTGAATTATGGTGCTGGAGAGGACTCTTGAGAGTCCCATGGACTGCAAGAAGATCAAACGCATCCATTCTTAAGGAAATCAGCCCTGAGTGCTCACTGGAAGGACAGATCGTGAAGCTGAGGCTCCAGTACTTTGGCCACCTCATGAGAAGAGAAGACTCCCTGGAGAAGACACTGATGCTGGGAAAGATGGAGGGCACAAGGAGAAGGGGGGAACAGAGGACGAGATGGTTGGATAGTGTTTTCGAGGTTACCAGCATGAGTTTGACCAAACTGCGGGAGGTAGTGGAGGACAGAGGTGCCTGGCGTGCTCTGGTCCATGGGGTCACGAAGAGTCGGACACGACTAAACGACTAAACAACAACAACAAAAGATCTTAAAATTCTTATAACAATATACAATTTATCTTCCAGATACATTGCCCATACAGGTGCCAGCTCTCACATCATATGGCACAAAGGTAACATAAACCAGCTCGGATGGTCAATGCGGGACATAGTTCTGGGAGAGGAGAGGCTAGTTTTGGTCTTTCAAATTTCAGCGGTCCCTTTTGTGTGGCCCACCTCTTCCCCTTCTGTTCTGCTCAATTCACTATGTCAGGGACTTCCAACAACCAATAGACTGCTATCTACTCACAGTATAAAAAAACTGACAGTGATCTACTCATGTGACAATGGAACTACCATTCAATGCTAGTGAACTACCATTGTCATAAAAAGACTGGCAGTGATCTCACCAAAATTATGGAGCTTTTTTTTAGTAAGCCAAAGTTTTTTGCTTTTTTGTAAGAAGTTCGCTGAGGGGCCAGAGATCAACCAGGATCTACCAGGAACACCCCCACAATCTACCAGTAGATTGCGATCTACCTGTCGGACTATGTCATAGTTGCGACGTCCTGTGCTTGGTGCCCATTGCGGCAGAACCTGTTGTGCTGCCCTAAATTCACCTCTGAGCTAATTGGTTGTTGGGCTTAGCCAGGGCAATGGAGGAGGTGGGACTTCATATATTCACCTCTCCCTCTGTAGCAGCCAAGTAGAATGGCTCTTTATGGAGTTTGGGGAGAGGAGGAGCCAAATGGCACTTGATCCAACCAGGTTGTTGGTCTGTGCTGCCTCACGTGACTCTCAAAAGCAGCCAGAGGCATGCGACTGAGCAATGTGGAGCAGAGAAGGCTGATCTGAACGGGCCTTTGGTTCGTAACTGTGTGAACAGCCGTCTCCTCAAGAATTTCTTTGCTGCCAGACAAGAAAACGAGCACAAGTCCTTGCTCATCCGGAAAAGAATCTTCTACATTTCTCTTGCTAAGCATCTATCTTGCCAGCAGCAACCGGCGAGGAAACAGATTCAGACTTGCCAGGGATGGCTCTCAGCAGCCTCTGAGAAGTGTGGAGTAGCCAAGGAGAGCCCTTAACTCCTACCTACCAGGACAAACGTCGGCTCCCTCGACCAGTAAAGTGAGATAAGCTCCACAACCCCAGAGTCGTTCACGACTGGACTTAACTGTCAGGGGTTCTTTACCTTTTCCTTCACCAGGATCCTGAGTCAGCATCTGCAGGAAAATTCAATTTCCCTGCCTTCACCCACTACCAATAATAATAATAATAATAATAATAATAATAATAATAATAATAATAATAATCTTTGTATGCCACCCATCTGGCTGGGTTTCCCCAGCCACTCTGGGCAGCTTACAGCATATATTAAAACATATCAAAACATCAAACATTAAAAACATCCCCAAACATCTAAATCTTCAAAAAGTCAGATAGTTGCTTATTTCCTTGACATCTGATGGGAGGGTGTTCCACAGGGTGGGTGCCACTACTGAGAAGGCCCTCTGCCTGGTTCCCTGTAACCTCATTTCTCGCAGTGAGGGAACCGCCAGAAGGTCCTCAGGGATGGACCTCAGTGTCCAGGCTGAACAATGGGGGTAGAGATGCTTCTTCAGGTATACAGGGCCAAAGCTGTTTAGGGCTTTAAAGGTCAGCATCAACACTTTGAATTGTGCTCAGAAACACACTGAGAGCCAATGTAGATCCTTTAAGGTCAGTGCTATATGGTCCTGAAGGCCACTCCCAGTCACTAGTCTAGCAGCCGCATTCTGGATTAGTTGTAGTTTCTGGGTCACCTTCAAAGGTAGTCCCACGTAGAGTGGGTTGCAGTAGTCCAAGCGGGAGATAACCAGAGCATGTACCACTCTGGCGAGACAGTCTGCAGGCAGGTAGGGTCTCAGCCAGCGTAGCAGATGGAGCTGGTAGACAGCTGCCCTGGACACAATTGACCTGCATCTCCATGGACAGCCATGAGTCCAAAATGACTTCCAGGCTGCGAACCTGGTCCTTCTGGGGCACAGTTACCCCATTCAGGACCAATTATATATCACAATCATCTAATATATGTGGGCAGACAAGTGTTTGGAGAACTGTATAAATCTTAAAACCTTTTGGGTGCACCTAGGTCTTGGCTGGAGGGGAGGTTATAATCTTTTCCTGCCCCTCCTTGGTGAAGGGTATCTTGTTAAAGGGATCCGGGAAAAGTGGCTTCTGTCCGATGCCCAGGTGGGGACTAGGGCCATAGCACTCCTGCAACAAGGAGCCATCGGGGCTACCCCTATTTGATGTTGGTCATAGGCCCCCCTCAAGCTGTAGTTTACCCTTAGATGCACTGTCGGCAGACGGGCTGGAGTGGAATAATTTGTGTGTGTTTTTGTTTTTTAAAATATTTTTTATTTATACTTTTAAGATATATACATTTCACTGATTTTACCATAATTTTGACATTTTAAAACTTGACTTCTCCCTCTTTCTGTGCTTCCTTAAATTTATTTTTAATATCTTCTGCATATCCAAATTCACTTAACTTACTCATTTATTTATCTCCTTTAAATATATACTCTTACGTAATTGCAGGTTATTACAATAATCCTGCCAGTGTTTTTATCTGTTTACAATTTATCTGTACATATTCAATAAACCATTTCCACTCTTTTATAAAAAGTTTGTTATCTTGATTTCTTATTCTTCCAGTAAGTTTTGCCATTTCTGCATATTCCATAAGTTTTTGTATCCATTCTTCCTTTGCTGAGACTTCTTCTTTCCATTTTTGGGCAAATAACATTCTTGCCACTGTAGTAGCATACATGGATAAGTTTCTATACAATTTAGGTAGTTCTGTCCCTATAATTCCCAAGAGAAAGGCTTCTGGGTTTTTTTACAAATGTTATTTTGAACATCTTTTTCATTTCATTGTACATCATTTCCCAGTAAGCCTTAACCTTACTGCAAGACCACCACGTATGATAAAAGGAACCTTCTTACTCTTTACATTTCCAACACTTATTTGATTTAGTAGAGTGGAATAATTTGGCTTCACCCAGTGTCTGTGCCAAACCATTCATATCTGTAGCCATTAAAGTTGTGGCCTATTTGAACCCATAAATCTATATGCCGTTGTCTTGTCTGGTTATTCACTCCCTAGGGAACTGTGTGGTCACGGGGTCTTGACATGTCCCTGTGTTCATCAGAGAAATGTTAGATGGTATGTTCTTGTGTGTTTGTGAAAGGTGACATCATCATCATCGCCATATTTCAGAGGCTGGCTCTCATAAGTTGACTGCTGTCATCTGAGGAAGAAGAACTCTATTACTACTAATAATACATTTCCTGAAATTCTTGAAAGACATGAAGAATGCCAAAATGCAAACTCCCGAACCTCCCTGAAGCCACCCAAATAATATTCCAGCTTAGACTGAGTAGCATCCTAGCCGGATAAGGTCATGTCTAATTAAAGTCGCGAGGAATCTCCGAGGACATTTGCCTTTTCACGTCTTGCAAAACCTAGCTATACTTAGCTTCCAACTTTCAGAGGCTTTTTGAAAGACTGCTTACCTGCAGACCCTAAGAGGACTAGGTATCTAAATATAATTTCAAAATAAATGGTATTCCCCCTAGTGCAAGAATCAATCCGGCACCAATTAAGATTTTGCTGGGGAAATAAAGCAGCGAAAGAATGGACCTGATGAGGAGACAGGCAGGCACAGGAAGAAATCTCTTGAGAGGAGAGGAAGGAGGAGATTCCCCTCTGAGCAGATGCCTCAAAGTCCTGAAGAATAATCACGACTCAGGAGGAGCAATACTGCCCCAGTGTCAAGGTAGGTGGGTTGCCAAGGTAACAGCATCCCACCTTCCTTTGTGACATCTCTTGCTGCTGGCTTAAAAACCACCAACCACAGATATCCAGTGTGGGTTAGCCAGAGGGAGTCAGGAGGTGATGGAGAGGAGGAGAGATTAGAGAGTTCTATTTTTGTCTACTTTTTACTTCTTCTTTTTTCACTTCTGTATTTATTTTATTCTTTATTTATTGCTTCTGTATTTATTTTAGTCTTTCTTTTATTTTTTGTTTTCCCCCAATGTAAACCTTCATTTATTTTGTGTACACTTTTCTTTTTATATACCTTGTGTGTATATTTTGTGTACGGTTGTTTTAGACAGAGATTTAGGATTAGGGGTAGAGGTAGGATTAGGGGTTGGGGTGAAGGTTAAGTGGGCATTCTAGGTAGATTTAGATACTGCAAAGCGGTCATCCAGGAGAAACTTCCAGCATGTTCAAAATGTAAGTAGGATTTCTACTGCTTCTCTTCATATCCTGGAGTGATGACCTGGGACCCCGCTCCCTTGGGAGTGACTAAGTCAGTCACCCGACTCATTTGCTGAGTCCAGAAAAGATTGAGTGAGTAAAAATGAGTGGCAGGCAATGGCACCGTCTTGTACCCAATATTGAGGGGGCCCAACGTTACACACACGCAACGTCACACATGCAACGTGTGGCTCATGCACATCATCAACATTTTTATTATTTATTGAATTTATATACCTGCCTATACCCAGAGGTCTCAGGGCGGTTCACAGAATAAAATCAAGATATAAAAGATATAAAACCACAAAATGCATAATAAAAATAAAAACAACAACCCAACAGCCCCCACCAATAAAAACACATTTTAAAAGGGCATAGGATGTCAATCAGATCAACCAAAGACCTGGTTAAAAAGGAACGTTTTTGCCTAAAAGTGTGTAATGAAGGGGCCAAAGGCTTTCACATCTGGCTTGCTCACTAGCCTGATACAGAATTCTAACAGGCTCACCTCACCAATCCCACCTTAATACATTTGTCATTTTGCTTAATATACTAAGAAAGATTACGATAATCCCTTGGGGGAGCTGGAGGGTTAGGGAACGGGAACAGAGTTGTTTTTATTTGGCAAGGCCACTAAATCTCCAAACCAAGCCACTAGTCCTTATTACTACTCAGAGGAGGAGGACACAGATCGAATACCTGACTAAATTCTATTTTCTGAACAGTCGCTTTCCTTGTGAGAGGTGAACCCCAGCCTATACCATTTCCAGACTGATGAGTGCACAGCTTAATGAATGCCACAAATCCTTATGATTGAATGAAATGCTTCTGATTATTTACATGTTTACTTTAATAAATATGGCTCTGATTAAACAACAGCTCCTGATTGTGAAGCCGAGATGGTTCGTCATTGGCATGCTGCTTTTGAGAAAAATCTGTGCAGCTGCTTGTCAGTACTATTTTTGGCTATACTGTGTGTGGGGAGCAGAGTAGCTGATCTGGCTATCTGCCTAGAAGGGGCCTTGCAGGTAAAGGAGTGGCTTGGAGACCTTTAAGGGGTATGAATCACGGCGTGATAATAGAATCTCTTTCTGAATTTATTTTTAAAAAGCTTACAAAAGCACCACTTGCAAAAAAAACAAACAAACCTAGAGCTACTGATAGAAGCCATGCATAATATAAAACCAAATGAAATTTGTCAAACTGAGAGCCCCTTTTTTCTCTTCCCCAACTGAAAAACTTAAAATTAAGCTGGATATTAAAATGCATCTTATTGCCACAGGCAGTTGTAGATCGTCGTTTTGCATTCATAGCATTGCACAGACCAGCAAAGCCAGCAAACCCTGCGTACTGGAATGACTCTACCAGTCCACGTTGGCCATTGGATCATTGAACCATGATGGTGGTGTTTCTCAGAGAAAAAACTTGCTCCTTGCTAATTTGCTTCTATGTAGGACTTTGCCTACATTCAAGTTTTGAAATGGCTCCTTGGGTATCACTGAGGGGATGGGGAGCTGTTACTGCACTCCAACTGTCAGGGAGCTGACAAGGAGAGCAGGTTGTTCACAGACCAGAGAAAGACCAGTGAAACCACTTGGCTAACTTGCAGCTAGTTTCTTTATGAAGGAAGCAGAACAAAGAACACATGGAGACTTAATAATAATAATAATAATAATAATAATAATAATAATAATTATTATTATTATTATTATTATTATTATTTATTTGTACCCCGCCACTCTGGGCGGCTTCCACAAAGACCAAAAATACACTAATATGTCATACATTAAAAACTTCCCTGAACAGGGCTACCTTAAGATGTCTTCTGAATGTCAGGGCGGGCGCCACTACCGAGAAGGCCCTCTGTCTGGTTCCCTGTAGCTTTGCTTCTTGCAATGAGGGAACCGCCAGAAGGCCCTCGGCATTGGACCTCAGCGTCCGGGCAGAACGATGGGGGTGGAGACGCTCCTTCAGGTATACTGGGCCGAGGCTGTTTATGGCTTTAAAGGTCAACACCAACACTTTGAATTGTGCTCGGAAATGTACTGGGAGCCAGTGTAGGTCTTTCAAGACCGGTGTTATGTGGTCTCAGCGGCCACCCCCAGTCACCAGTCTAGCTGCCGCATTCTGGATTAGTTGTAGTTTCCGGGTCACCTTCAAAGATAGCCCCACGTAGAGCACATTGCAGTAGTCCAAGCAGGAGATAACTAGAGCATGCACCACTCTGGCATGTTGCTCTTGTCTAGATGAAGTTGCCCAGACTGCCCATTTCCCTCCCCATCCCTCTGTGTCAGGTCCATCTCTCTGTCTACGGTTTGGGTCTGCCTGTCTCCCTGATTGGTTGATGTCCAATAGATGCATTGTTCTGGGCGGGGGCTGCCTTACAGGCTGTCAGCAAAGAAGCTGTCAGAGTGGCTCTGCTGTAGAGCTGCCAAGTCTGATTCCTGTCCCTGCCCTGTGTTGGGGCACTTGCCTGTTTCCTTCTCTTCATCATCCTTCAAGCTCCCTGCCTCCAGTAGTTCCCAGATCATCCCCTCCTTTGGGCTGTGGCCGGTTTCCACCCGCCAGGAGCCAGGATCCAATTCCTCTCCCTCTTTGCTTCCCCTGGGGGGCTCTTGGTCAGGCAGCTTCCACCACTCCTCCTCAGCCAGCCAGCCCCTGACATCAACTCCCAGCAGCCCACATAATATGACCCTATGGTCAGGGATGATGGGAGCTGTAGTCCAACAACAGATACCCCATCGTTGGGCTAAACTAAGAGCGCTAAAAGCAGTTTTGTGGTAGTAAAACAATTGGTTCATCTTCAAACTTAGTATGCAGCAGCACTGCCCATATTGAAATAGACCTGCACCAGCAAAGATTTGTTCAAAAGTCAGTGGTGTGAAGGAATACTTGCATGGTTTAACAAAAGCTGCTCGTTGGGCTTAGAATTTTAATTCTAAAGTCTCTCAGGTTTCCTTTACCGTTCAGCTAGTCAGCCTGAATATCTCTGTGACATCAGAGTAGTTAAGCCAATAGCAATTAAAAGGACAATGACAGTGTTGTGTAAAAGCTGAGGAAACGGATGTTTATATATATGAAGATTCACAGCATTTGGAAACACTGGATGAAGAGAATAGGGCCCCAAAGAGGAACTCAAATAAAGGTCAGTTTTGCTCTTTAACTAGGGGTGGGATGAAATTCTGTTCAGTTCACCTCCTTCCCAAGCCACACTTCTCTGAGTTTTGCGATGCAATTCTCTAATAATAAAAAAATATGTGTTCATAAAATGTATACATTTAGGGAAGTGTGCTGAACATGTGTGCATTCTAAAAAATTGTATTCTGTTAGGGAGATGTTGCTTGCCAAGATGTGTATGTGAGGCACAATTGCGTACAGAAATATTCACATCAGGAGAATATCTGCACTAAAGTGTTGACAATTTTTGTGAAGTCTTTCTTTTTTTAGTTAAAAACAAAACCAATGCAGAAAAGTAGCAAATGGAATTTAGCATTGAAAAACCAGAAGGACTCAAAATGGATAGATTCACCAATAATAATAATAATAATAATAATAATCCCCTCTGTGACAGGATTGATGGAGATACACTACTGCTAGCCCATAGTCTCAGACTTTTGCTGACATGGATATGTAGCTCTGTTAGAATCCCTGAATCCCCTCTAGGAGCAAAATTTCACCAAGAAAGTGGCATCCATGGGCAGGAAGAAAACGAGACCTTCCGAATTTCTGCTCAAGGTAAAGAGGAAAGGCCTGGCTTTTTAACGGCGGCAACTTGGTTTTAGCAGCTTACAGAGACGAGGAGAAGAGTGGTGGCATTTTCATTGTTCCAAATCCATGGGGCATTGGTAGAAAAGTTAGCAGTTGTGAAGCGGCAAACAGCTGCATGGACAGGTATTCAGGAAGGATGATTCAGTGTGACCAGGCAGGGGCGAGAGCTGTGTGAGTAGGACTGGGTACGCACAAGTGGTGGTGGGTGGTTATGACTGAGTATCACCACAGAGGAGCAAATTAGAATGATGTGTCAGAGCAAAAGAAGAGAGACCGGGTGTTATTCGGCAGCAGTTGACTCCTGTGGAGATAGGTACTTGACCCGGCACAGAGACACAAAAGCAGATTTTTAAAATCGAAACCATCATCCAGATTTTTGATGATGTTATTTCCCCATACGTTCTAACCATCGCTCATTATCAAGTGCAGTCCCTATTTTCTGGTTCCTGTCCTTGCTGAATCACTTGCACATAAGAAAGAGACCCGTCAGGTAAGCTCAAAGGCCCATCTAAGTCCAACTTCCAGACCTCACAGATGCCTATGGGAAGCCCACAAACAAATGCTCCTTTCTTCATCAGAGACAGTACTTTTTTCATATTTTTTTTTAAAAAGGTTTAGGGATACTCTCATTTTGATTCAAGAAAATCACCATTTTATAGTTCAAATCGGAGGAAATAAATACAGTAAATGGACCAAAGTATAAAGAACATGCTACAAAAGAGGCTTCTTGTGAGACCACAGGGACATTGCTATGCCTGACAACAAATCCAAATTATTGGATTCTTTTGCCCCATCTTTTTGTGCCTGCCAAACAGCCGTGTCATGATAATATTTTATTCTCTTGTTAATTATGCTGTTTTAAATGTGCATTTTATAGTTTGACTTCACTTAGCAATGTTTTTTAAAAAAAAATGTTTAAGATGTTTGTTGTTGTTGCTAACTTTGTTTGTGTTAAGTATGCATTCTGTAGCTGACCTCCTTTGTAATGTTTTATTTTGAAATCTTTAGGTTAATATTTTAGTTTTCTGTTAATTATATCACTTTGACTGTATACCCTATATTTGACTTTCTTCAGAAATGTTTGATTCAAGATTGCTTTATTGATGTTTTAATAAGTTGCAAACCGCTTTGAGATTTTTCTTAAAAATATAAAGCGGTATAGAAATGTAATAAATAAATAATAATAAATAAGTTACCTCCACATTGCACACTGCTCCGCACATTAAACACTCACTTCCATCTGAGACTCAGGAAACACCGGGAAATGAAGGAAATGAAGCCGCCATCAGAGATGGTAACAATGAAACTGACCAATCACTGTGCTAGATTCTAACTCCTACTTCACACATTAAATGCTCGCTTCCGTCTGAGACTCAGGAAACACTGTGACAGGAAATGAGACCGCCATCGGGGGCAGCAACAGAACTGACGATTCACCACGCTATTCAACGGAACTGATGATTCACTGTGCTAGAGAAGAAACTTTTTAAAAATAATAATAGTTGCTTCTCCCGTTAGATTCACAAAATGCTTACGGGCACATGTACCCCTGTTGTCTTCCCAGAAAAATCACTGATCAGAGAAATGTTGGGGGGACACACCTCTATTTTCATTGAAGAAATGTTGGAGGGTATGGAATAGGGTGTCCCTATTTTCATTGGGAAAGTGTTGGAGTGTATGTTCTTCTTTGGTGGAGACCCGGTGCCATTTTATTATTTCGCCTCAGGTTCCAAAACGCCTTGGGCCAGCCCTGTCTGTGAACCAGGTTCCCAGACTAGAACTCCCATCTTCCCAAAGGCCATACCTGACTGGGGCTGCTGGGACTTGGAGTCCAAAGCTTCTGAAGGGCACTTGGTGAGGGATATTTGCTTTTATTATCGATATATTTGTGACTTGAATGAGAATAAAAACACATTTGGCCTTGCAGAGGCTTTTTGAGGGAGAAGAACAACAATGCCACAGTGGGAGGCCTGGGCTGTGAGCGCCTCTGACAAAAACAACACCTAGGCTTACATCAGGAAATCAAAGCTTTTGTGAAAAGGATTTTTTTAAAAAAAATTAAAAACCAACATCCGAGGCGAGCAGGCATCGCTTTGGCCCTAGTCCTGCTTACTCACAGGATACATCACAACTTGGAATGAAAACGGGGGCTGTAAACGCTCAGCCTCTGCCGCATTTTAAATAGCTTTGTTCCAGATTAAGCGATCATTGTAATTAAAGTGAAGCCGACTGTCACCCAAATTGAAGCTACCAAATTGCAGGTCTGAGAGGTGATGCAGAAGCAGGTATCCAGCTGCCTGGCAATCCAAAGGCATAAATGAAACTTTCGAGTTTGCATCCGTTGAGAGCATCATCAGGTTGGAATCCGCACAGGAAACGGAAGTGGAGAGGTTCCTGGTAAACTGGGCACGTCCATTTTGAAAAAAGAAGCCCAAGAGGCTCAGTGGTTTAGACCACAGCGCCACCCGCGCCCTTTACCCGCCGATCAGTATAGACAGTGAACAGGTAAACGGAGCCGTGATCTGATTCAGGATAAAACAGCTTCCTAAACTCAAAAGGCCTTTTCACGTGTACCTAATTTAGTTGCATTTCCTAATGCAATTATCTCATTAATACACATGACTAAATTAGGACCTGTTGCCTTCGTCCATGGAGTTTTCTTGGCAGGGATACTGGAGTGGCTTGCCGGTTCCTCCTCCAGCAATGGCAAACCTAGACAGCATCTTAAAAAGCAGGGACATCACCTTGCCAACAAAGGTCCGTATAGTTAAAGCTATGATTTTCCCAGTAGTGATGTTTGGAAGTGAGAGCTGGACCATAAAGAAGGCTGATCGCCAAAGAATTGATGCTTTTGGAGGACTTCCGGGTTGGCGCCATTGTTTAATGGCGGATTCCCTCCGAGCTCCGGAGGGAATCGGCTCCGTAGCGTCTGGGTCTGGCCGCTGCGGCGAAGCGGGGACCCTTAAAATCACAGGCGCGGATGCCTGTGAACACAGAGACTCGGCGGGCACCATTTGCGCCCCCCCAATCCGCGACGGAGCCTTTTTAAAGGCTTCGGAACGGAGGCAGGGTGAGGCGTGGTGCTGAGAGTACTCCCTTGCCTACGGAGTGAAGCCGCAAGCCATTGACAGAGAGCGCCAACTTCTTTCAAGACCGACTGGACTCTAAAATATAAACCCGTGAGTAATACGGAGATTGGAACGTTAAAAAATTTTAATTTTGGATCTGGAACGAGCGGGAAGGGGCTAAAAAGGAAGTCACCCCCCCCTCTTTGTAAACAATTTAAAGCAAAGGACTGGGCAACTAAGGTCGAGAGAACCTGTTTTTTAGTGAAAAGATCTTGATTTCACGGTTTTGACACTATAAGGATTTACTGGAGGATAAAAAGAATTTGGGGACTGGAATTTCACCCCCCCCGAGACCCGGGAACGCCCCAAGAGAAAGTCTGTTGTATGGAAGATTTTGACAGCTGTCAAGAGAGCTGCTAGTCAGCTAGTTGCCAGCTGGAAAAAGAGAACATTGTTTCTGCTGTTTTTGCTGGTTCACTTGGTACAACTTTGTTGAAAACAACGAGGGCTGATACAAAATAACTGGACTTTTGGTTTTGAGTTGAAAGGAACATTAAGGAACTAAAATCCCCCTAGAGGGGTAATAGGGATACTACATTACAAAAATGACTGGAGTACGTAAATTCCAAGCAGAACTGGACAGAACACTCGCTCTCTTGGGAAACTTGAAAGATGAATACAATGTTTTGTCTACAAAGGTATCACTACTACACTGGAAAGTAAACAACAGTTTTGAGCCTGATAAGGACTTGAAACAGGAAGCCTACTTAACTGAACAAATAAATGAAACTGAAAGTGCAGAAATGATGGAGCAAGGTGCTGTTTTTGAAGAAAATGAAGGAGAAGTAGGAGATGTGCAGGAGTTAAAGGAGAGTTACAATATGAGGCCTGACATGATGATAAAAAAGGACAATAAAAATTGGATGTGGAAAGCCTGGTCTGAATGGGAGCCTGGAAAATGGAGAGATCTCCCTTGGAGGAGATCTGAAGACCTGAGGATTATAAATCTGCGGCAGGTGAAAGCTGGAGCCTTGGGGACATCTGGATCTGTAAGAAATTTGAAACAAGAGTTGGAGCCCCCCACAGGCTTTGCTTTTAAGTATGGAAGACTGGCTGGAAGCAACAAGGATTCTGCTGGGCCGGAGCCCCTCCGAGACTTGGGGTTTAACATTAAGGACCATCAAAGAGACCGGCAGAAAGGAACTGAGAGAGATAAAAGGGCCTCAGATGTGAGGTCTCCAGGCTAAATAAATAACATAAAGACTGATGGACATTGGTCGGGGACTGGAACCGGGAAAAGGGTGGGTGGAGGTTGGGAATCCAAAGGGCACATAAGGATAATTTGTTTTCTTTTTTTTTATTTTTAATTAGTGGTAAGGAAATTGGGTAAATCGTGGAAGGGAAATTTTGGTCGACTTTAGGAAAAAGGTTTAAGAACAACTAATGAGGTATAAGTATTGATGTGTGTTTTTAATAAGGTAAAATTGGTTTCTTCTTTTTTAAATTAAGTGAAAATAAGATCGTTAAAAATAAATGGAGGAAATGGAAAAAAGAAGCAAAGTAAAAAAAATGGTATGTTAGAATAAATGTATAAGTTAAGGCAAAGAAATAAGTTAAGGACTTGCTGAACTGACAATTTAAATTGGAATACAAGAAGGGGAGGTGTGAGGAAGTCTGAGAAATAAGGTTAAGAACAATAAGTATTAGTAATTTTATGTGTTTTTTCTATTTTTCTTTTGTTGTTTAATTTTGTTATGTATTTTTGTATTTTTCTTTTGTTCTGTTTATTTTTTGTTCTTGTTTGTTTCTTGAAAATGCTAATAAATATTTAATAATAATAAAAAAAGAATTGATGCTTTTGAATTATGGTGCTGGAGGAGACTCTTGAGAGTCCCATGGACTGCAAGAAGATCAAACCTATCCATTCTTAAGGAAATCAGCCCTGAGTGCTCACTGGAAGGACAGATTCTGAAGCTGAGGCTCCAATACTCTGGCCACCTCATGAGAAGAGAAGACCCCCTGGAAAAGACCCTGATGTTGGGAAAGATGGAGGGCACAAGGAGAAGGGGACGACAGAGGGCGAGATGGTTGGATAGTGTTCTCGAAGCTACCAGCATGAGTTTGACCAAACTGCGGAAGGCAGTGGAGGACAAGGGTGCCTGGCATGCTCTGGTCCATGGGGTCACGTAGAGTCGGACATGACTAAACAACAACAACAAATTAGGACCATGAATTTCAGTGGGTTTACTCTGAGTAAAACCATTCTTCTCCTTATATACTCTTGTACATATGCCCGTTTCCACTGTTCTGGTTAGAATCTGATAGTTGTGAGCATTTCCCCCCTAAGAAGGCATTTTATATAGATTTCTATGGAGTAGTCAGTTCCAAAACGAACACGGCTATTTATGACAACCAGATCGTAAGCATTTCTTACCACCTACAGCTTTAATCTGTTTATTATACACGCTGTGCTTTTTCGTGTTAATAGGGAGAGTGAGCACCGCTGCGGCTAATAGTTAACTCAATTGGTGAGTGTTAACAGCACCGCAGCCAACATGAGGCCAGTGAAAAACAAGGAGATGTTCGCGTGCTCAGAGGAAGCTTAATTTGCAGAAGTACAAAAGGTAGTTAAACATCTCAAAATAGTACAAAAAAAGGTGGCTGGGGTAACAACAACAACAACAACAACAACAACAACAACAACAACAACAACAATTTGTTGTTATCCAATGCTCAGTAGCCATGGGATGTTGAATGTGAATTGGAAAATAAAATGTATGTTGTGCTGGGGAACAGAAAACAACTGGAATGCCTTGCTTCTGCCCCTACGGGTTATATTATCCTGAGGGGTAAGGATGGGGAAATCTGTCAATTTTGGTTCTCTCAGCTTTTCTCCAACCTCAGATTCAGTCCTCTACATTTCTGCAGCAATTTGCAATTTTTAAAAACAATCCTTATAAAATTCTTCAATGTTTTACGGTGAATTTCTTCTCATAAACACACACACACACACACACACACATATATAGTTTGGACTAATGACATTTCTTCAAGCCGTTTCCCCTAACATAATGCTTTTCCGTATGTCATTTTCACAAATATATATTTGGTTTTTAGGCACACTTTCTCCTAAAACATGCATTTTTGCAAACACTGGCTGGAGAATTCTGCACCGGAAAATTCAGATAAGTGCAAATTTCAAAGCCCGGCTGCGTTTTAGTTCGCATATCGTTTCGGAAAGCACAAATCTGATGGTTTCAGCCTTAAATGCACACTGAGTCACATCTCTCCCCCTAAGGAGGATATAGTTGGCTAGCTTAAACCCAGAATGAGCACCCATGTTGTCGAGTGATGATACACGCCATTATTTTGTTGCAGGTCCTGATTGCCAAAACTAAGTACTCAAAATCACAAAACCTATGTACTTTTGTAGGTCTGATCCTGCCCAATAGAGGGTGTCCTTACACGTATTTTCTTTCCTTGGTGTATATAAAAAGAGCAGGCACACTGACTGTATTCTTGTTCCTAAACCTAATCCAGGATAAGATTCCTGGGAAACTGATTTTGCCAGTGTGCTGCAGGAGTTGTCTTGGTTGCCCAGTGCTGATTGGCTGGTAGCTGTGATGTCACAATCCCCATTGTTCCCATGAACAACCTGCAAGCTATTTTGAAGAAATTCATTCCTGGGTGTGTTTTAAAAAGAGAAAGAACGAACTTTCCCTTGCTTGAACGTACAAATATACTTTCGGCTTGCTTGAAGCACTGCGGGGGGGGAGCAGCAAAGCACATTGTTGATGTTTGATGCTTTATTATTATTTTTATGTGTGTTGGAAGCTGCCCAGAGTGGCTGGGGCACAAATAAAAATATATTATTATATACATTATTATTATTATTTCAGGAAGGATTGTCTCCCAGCCCGACGTGGAAATGTCAAGGATTCGAATCTGGGACCATCTTCATGAAAAGTAGGTGCTCTTCAACCAAGCAGTGGCCCTTTCTCAAAGTCAGAAGCCTTCCTAAGGGGAAACGTTCAATAATGTTGGGAGTTGGGAGATGCCAGACCCCTTTAATCCCTGGATCCAGCAAGTATTAAAAGATAAGCCTGCTAATTCTGGGAAATAGTCAAGCTAGACTTTGGGAGGGGGGTTATGAGGTTGTTTTTGTTTTGATTATGTATTTTGTGGTTTTTCCACTGTGATTTTATCCTGTGAATTGCCTTGAGATCTGCGGGTATAGGGTAGTATACAAATGTTAATAATAATAACAATAACAATAATAATAATAATAATAATAATAATAATAATAATAATAATGACTGAAGAAATGTACTTCTGCTTTCAAGAGGTTTTTTTTTAGTTTTTCATTACAAAATTGTCAAAGTAAATGTTCTGTCAGTCAGCAAATGTTACCTCTGTATAAACTCTTACCTTTCAGTTATTACATTGATATACATTTTTTAAAAAAAATATACATTTTATTTTAAATATATACATTTTATTTTAAATATATACATTTTATTTTAAATATATACATTTTATTTAAAAAATATAAAGAGCCCGATCCAGGCCATGCAAAGCATTTCCCCAAGACTATAACCCTAAGCATACCTGCCAGGAAATTGGGTTAGGTTTGCATTTCAATGCAACCCTACCTAATTTGCACTTTGTCAGCAAAGGTTGCTAGGTTCTTAGCCAGAGCAGTTAAAATAAGATCCATTATCTGACCGTTGACTCAGGACCCTAAACTGTGTTTTTATATTTAATTCCCATTTTCTTCCGTGTATATTGTAATGTTCTCTTGTTGCTATGGCCATCGGCTGAGGCGAATAAAGTTTCTTTGTCAAACAAGACATTAAGCAAAACACAAGCTACCATTAGGAATTTGCACTTCTCGAAATTTTGCAAGAGAAGCTATCCACCCCGAAAAAATGTGTACAAAGGTGCGTTTATTAGGGGAAAGTGTGCATTAAAATGCTTACGTGCAAAAAATAACCTGCAAAGATACATTATATTAAGGAAATTTGTTTGCAAAAGAAGTGTATTAAGCAAAATTGAATAAAAAAATTGTATTTTAGGAAAAATGTGCCATGAAATGCAATATTTTGTGCGACTCTTTTTTTAAACTGCAAACTGATGCAGAAATATGATGCAGAAACTGATTTTAAGATTGGAATAATTAGAAATGGCAAGAAACCAAGACTGAGCTATCGGTCCATCCTCACACAAACCTGAGAGACAAGTTCCAATGAGCACAAGTGAGTAAGACTTCAGCGTAAGACAAAGTGCATAGGATTCCTCTTTAAGTTCTACTTATCTGAGCAAGAGTTTGACTATCCTATTGAAAATGATGAGTCTTAGCAGTGCTTAGCCTTGGCTGGATCATGCCCTAATTCTCAGAAATATAGGGAAGGTTTGATTTACTGAGTTTGGGCTTCTTTAACAACAGCTCAAAGCATCCCAACAATAGCAAAACATGAAAAAGGTATTAATTACATTTTACTCAAAATATCTGTAGGAATTCAAGTTTCAGTGGAACACAGAAGCACATTTCCTCCCCTCAGAGATATCCTGGGCTCTTTTTTAAATCTTCATCTTTCATCCTTTTTCTTTCTTTTTTAAAAAAGTTTCTAACCCTCTTCCATAAGGAAATATAAGGGAGTAACCAGTGCCGGATTTACGTATAAGCTAAACAAGCTATAGCTTAGAGCCCCACTCTCTTGAGGGCCCCCAAAAAATCTAAAGGGGAAAAACCTGGGTGTACTTTGATAAAATACATATTTTGTTATGTGCAAATGGCTTTAGATACCTCTTAGGTCCATAAATTACCATATGGCATATATTCAACACAAAAAAGTGACGATTTGTTGTTGACAAAGGACAGCTGGACATATAAAGGGCCCCATTACCTTCAGTAGCTTAGGGCCTCATCAAACCTAAATCCGGCCCTGGGAGTAACATGCTTTACTCTATTCATCTGCCCACATCCTGGTGTTCTGGCCAAGGTACTAAGGTGAGAGAGAGAGATAAATGCTGAAACTACGGAACTATATATAACCATCATCATCATCATCATCATCATCATCATCACCCATCTGACTGGGTTGCCCTAGCTACTCTGGGCGGCACTCAACATAATAAAAGACAGCAAAATGTTAAACATTAAAAACTTCCCAATACAGGGCTGACTTCGGATGTATTTGGAAAGTAGTGTAGTTGTTTATATGGGGCAGCACCCAGCGTCAGACAAGTGTATTCCTGTGAAGGGATCTTTCACCCCCTTTCTCTCCTCTTCTTCCCTGCAGTCACAATCTCCAAATTTGCTCAGATTTTGGGTGCATATTGGAAGAATCTGTTCTTCCATTGCTGTCCCTTCTGCAGGCAAACCGGCATCATTTTGTTTTGCCCAATTTCTTTTTTTTTAAAATAATTTTTATTAACAAACCAATCAAATCACATTAGTTCCAAATTACAGAGCCAAATTTTAAATTTTTGTTGGGGGTGCCCATGCTTCGAGCTCAGAAAGGAATCCAATCATTTCTATTGCTGCTGCTTTGATGTTCACAGTTCTGTCCAAATAATGTTCACAGTTCTATCCATTCCTCTCTTTTTTGTTTTCCTCATCTCTTGTTGTTTTCGTATATTTTTCCTTTCTTTGTGACCTCTGATAGTCTCCACAAGTGAGTTGAAAACAAGCATTTTTATATTCCTGTGTGGATTTTTCCATTCATCCATATTCAGACAGCAGACGCATTTCATCACTTCCATAGAAAACAATCTTAACGTCTGCTCATTTTCAGATGCGCCTACTTAGGATTTTGCTCTTTGATTCAACTCACCCTGCATGTATTCTGAAGTTCTCCCACCAAACCAATTTCTGATTAGGTCTGCAGAGGCCCTTGGCTACTGACCAGCAAAGAACTTTGATTACTGTGAACTGATTAGTTTCCATTAGTTTACGGGTTGTAATGTATTGTTTTACGTCAAGTTCATAGTTTTTTCGCTTTTAAAAAAGAAGAAGCTATAATTAATGAAAGTTAGAATGATGTTGGACTGGAAAGTAAATGGTTACTATTAGTAATGGTTAAGACAAGGAGAATAAGGAAGATTAACTTAAACTTAAAGTAAAACAAGGGAAGATTTGCTGAACAATTGACTAGAATCTGGAATACAGAAAAGGGAGGCATGAGGAAGTCGGGGAAGAAAGGTATATGAAATTAAGGTATGAAATGGTACTTGTTTTTTGTTTTGTTGTTGTTTTTGTTTGGTTATGTATTTGATGTTTTTATGTTATGTTTGTGTGATTATAAAAACTGTTTAATAAAAAATATTTAATAAAAAAAAAGAAGAAGCTATACAAGACCATTTTCAAGTTCTCTTGATTATTAAGTTTGACCCGGAAGTGTCTCCGGACAGCGCTGGCCCCCAGCCTCTTAAGTGAGATGGGCGCACAACCCTAGAGTCTGTCAAGACTGGCCCGTATGGGCAGGGGTACCTTTACCTTTACCTTTATATATATACTGTTAAGCATAAGAACATCTCTATTGTTTCTCTACCAATAGGGTCGTCTGTCGTGAACATGTGTGCAATAATGATAAAAAGGTCTATTTTCTGTTCCGTTTGCACATAACCCTAAAAAATAGGACATTATTATATTATATTATATTATATTATTGTTGCAATTTCCCCAGAAATACCCCAAGTAGCCTGAAAAAAATAACCCTTCCAGCATTTCAACAATTTTTACATTCTTAGCAGTACCCCAGAAAATCTTAGAGCTACAATAAGAACATTTCTGCGTCATAGGGGCAGGGTCCAAGAACTGGCATACTACCACATCCTTTTGCAGTGAGTAATCTCAGGTGTTACTTCCAGGGTAGGTTTGCACAGACAAGTGGGTATAACATGTTGTTCCCCACCGGAAGCAATGAGTGATGGGCTTTAATAGTGAGAAGGGAACAGATACGAACCATCAAGTACAATATTGATGGGGAAAAGAATCCTATCCATGTAAATTTCACCTGGGGCTCTGCAGTGAAAATCTTGGCATTGGGCCCCCTTGGTAGAAATGAACTATTCCCATGACTTTGGTTATTGTGGACTGAGGCTTTCTACTGTTTTCTTTTGCAGTTTAGAACCAGATATTAATGATGTGGTAATGGAATTTTCTTAGATACAAAATTATTCTACAGTTGCTTCAGGCACCAGCTCTCTCCTCCTGGTTCTCGGCTCTGAACAACTTGCTGTGAACAATGACTCTCTCTCCAGACAGGTGTAGTTTGACTCTTAAAAGCCAAATGCACTTAAACACCTGGTTGTTTTCCTATTTATCTGCTGCTTTTATGGCTGCACTTTTCAAGGATTGCCGGTTTGTTTTCTGTATTCCATTTATCTTCATTTTTGTTCTTATGAGTTCCCTCGAGCTTAGCGATGAGGCAGGATATAAATGAATGGATGAATAATGCCGCGATCCAACTGAAGCAGAGTTTGGCTAACCTGAGGCCTTCCTGGTGTGCTTGGATTCCTGCTGCCATCACCCCCAGCCAGCATAGCCAATGATTGGGGGAGCTGTAGTCTGGAAACATCTGAAGGGCCACAGGTTCTCCACCTCTGAGCGAAATGATTTTTGCCCCATGGATTTCGGGATGGGAGAGTGCTTAACTTTCCTTCTGAAGTCAATGGGGGGCTGATGTTTTGATTTGATTGAGTGGAACAAACAAAGAAAGCAATTAAAGGGGGGGAACCCTGTCAACACACCCACATACCTCATTTTTGTTGAGATCTTGCATTTCTTCTGAAGTCCCACATTGATCACATGGCTCGCTGTTCAACGACGGCCTTTTCCCCCTGAAAAACAAATGGAGATCAGCTTGTTTTGCGCTGCATTTTCAAGCAAATGGAACTGCCTCCTCTTGTCGTGCTCGCCGCGCCTCAGAAGAGCATTGCACATAAATGCCGGGAGATTTCTTTTTAAATGAGCTTTTTTAAAACAAAAAAAAAACCCCAGAAAACAAAAAAACAAGCTCTCCATCTGAAACTCCATCTGAAAATCATTTGACTATTATAGCCATTTCACTAACTACTTAATTACAGCCATCTATCTACGTCTGTCTCACCCTGACACCCACAGATGCATCCGCCCACAGAGATCTACCCACGCAAACCTCCTCTCTGACTCATGTGACGAATGGTTGTCAAAAAGAAAAGGGAAAACAGAGGAAAGAAAGAAATCCCCCACTCCCTGCCAAACGCAAACACATTCTTCAAACGTATGCTGTTTCCTTTTTATCTCTTTCCGTGTGTTTCTGTGAGTCATCCGATCGGTCTCTGATCTAAACCCAGGAGACGAGAACCTACATGTACGCGGCAATTGCGTGCATTTGGCTTAGATTATTGGTGGTTGTGCAGCCACCTTAGAAAACGCAAGCAGCTAATATTCTGAAATTCTCACTCCACCCCCATCGAAAGCATAGCCTTTAAGAAGTGCCGTTTTTACTCTGGAAGATTGTGAAGAAAATATCGGAGAACTGCCATGAAGCAAGAAAATCTGAAATATAGGTGCACTCTCTCTATACACACACAGATCTCAATAATTACTAGTATTTAAGAACATAAGAACACAATAAGAACTTGCTGGATCAAGTCCACAGCTCAACTTGTCCAGCATTTTGTTCTCACAGTGGCTGACCAAGAACAGCCTTATACTCCGTAAATTTGTCCAATTCTCTCTTAAAGCCATCCGAATTCGTGGTCCTAACCAACTACTGTGGGACTGAGCTGTCAGCGACTCCCGGCTGGTTGCCCAGGAAAGTATAAAGACAAGGGAAAGTTTCTTACCATCCTCTTTTATTTCAAACCTTACAGAGAGAGGCTGTAGAACCCAGCCTCTTGGATAATGGCGTCGCAAGGGAATCTCCACACACCCCGTCTCTCCTACGTCCTCATTCGTCATCATCATCCCCTTCTCTACGGGTGCTGCTATGTGCCCACTGTCTTCAAGCTCTTTGCTCTCCTACTTCTAAGGCTCGCCGGGTTCTGGGAGATGGTGGGTCTGAAATGCTTTCTAAAGACACCGTGTGAGTCAGCTGCCATTCAGGTCCTGCCTCCTCCTCTCCCATGATTTCCCAGCTTTTCCCCTCATCTGCCTCTGAGCTGTGACCTCCTTCAACCTCCTGTTGAAAATCTAAACTGTCTTCCTCTTCGTCCCCCCTGGAAGGGTCAGGATGGGGAGGCAGTCTCCACCATTCCTCCTCTGCCCAGTCCCTGACACATTGCTTAACTATGCACTGCATGAAATCATACTGTCAGGGGCTAAGGAGCAGAAGCACAGGGGAGAGAGGAAATGGAGAGCGAAGGGGAGGAATCCGAGGGTAGCGTAGGGGAGTATGACAGTGACCCAAGAGATTCCATGAGCTTCTCCAGCGAATCAGAAGATTCCCAGAAGGGGGCGCCGATGGTCAGGGCAAGGGGGGTCCCAGGGGGGACGCACCAGAAGCAAGGGGCCAGCGGGGACTCCCAAAGCAGCAGCGGGGGATCAGGACCAGCTTCCCCACCAGAGCGTAGTGGGGGGGAAGAGTCACATGTGTCAGGACCAGCGTCTCCTCCAGCAGGGAGAGAAGATGAGTCAGGGCTGACCACGCCTCCATCGGAAAGTGGGGAAACGAAGGGGAGGTCAGTTCCAGCTAGCCTCCACGAAGGGGGGAGCAGTGACAGCAGCAGTGAAACGGTCAGGAGGAAAGTGGCAGGCTGGGCGCGCGTGCCAAGTTCAAATGTACAGGCGCGCGGGACAGCAGGAAACCCGGATTGGGAACCAGGTCCTAAAGCCCGACGGAGGGAGGGGGAAGAGTCAGGGGACTCAGCGTCAGAAGAGTCTAGGAAGGGAGAGACCCCGACGGACAGGCGGAACCAGAGGAGGAAAGAACAAAGGAAGAGGTGGAGCAAGGCTAGAGTCTTAAACTGGTGTCAGGGGGGAGGAGATTCAGACGGAGCTTCGGCGGTCTAGAGTTTGAGACGTAGGGTTGCACGCTGCGGCTGTGAAAGTGAAACTGAACTTCAATAAAGACTTTTATACTTAACAACGAAGCGGCCTTGGTCCTTTGTGAGCTGGGACCTCGGGCAGCTCTGACACATACTTTCTTTTCTCTGTCCAGAATCTTCCAGCTTCAAGGGATGCCCATGAGTTCTAGTGTTCCTCTACCCACCCTCTCCATGCCATACCAAATTTTATAAACTTCTGTCAGGTTACGGTTCAAATCCCCGCGACGGGGTGAGCTCCCGTTGCTCGGTCCCTGCTCCTGCCAACCTAGCAGTTCAAAAGCACGAAGTGCAGGTAGATAAATAGGTACTGCTCCGGCGGGAAGGTAAATGGAGTTTCTGTACGCTGCTGTGGTTCGCCAGAAGCGGCTTAGTCATGCTGGCCACATGACCCGGAAGCTGTACGCCGGCTTACTCGGCCAATAAAGCGAGATGAGCGCCGCAACCCCAGAGTCGGCCACGACTGGACCTAACGGTCAGGGGTCTCTTTACCTTTACCTTACTAAAGAGAAGTTAAAACTTAAGTTGACCAGAGTGGTCAGGGCAACTCAGTCAGATGGGCAGGGCACAATAATCGTCGTCGTCGTCATCGTCATCATCATCATCATCATGAAGGTGACTTACAACATCCCAGTCCTAAGCAGTTTTACGAAAAAAAGCAAGTTCCATTAAACCAATATATTACACTACTTTCCTTTCTCTTTCCCCACTCCTTTCCCCCACTTTTTAAAATTCCTCTCATTTATCACATTATTTCTTTTTAAATGAAAATCTTTCAATAAAATATCAATTAAAAAACCCTGAATGGGATACATGTGAGTTAATATATACATATATCATTAGAATCGCAGCGTTTAGAATGTACAGTGGTACCTCTAGTTACGAACTTAATTTGTTCTGGAGGTCCGTTCTTAACCTGAAACTGTTCTTAATTAGAGGCGTGCTTTCGCTAATGGGGCATCTTGTTACCTCTGCGCTGCCAGCACACGATTTCCGTTCTCATCCTGGAACAAAGTTCTCAACTCAAGGTAACTCTTTCAGGTTAGCGGAGTTTGTAACACGAAGCATTTGTAACCTGAGGTGTTTGTAACTCAAGGTACCACTGTACTGGCTTAGTACTTTTAATCAGGCATAATTTTCTGGCTTGAAACCCAAATGGGATTTAAGAACGATACAATTGTGCTGTCAATAGTGCATGGTCACTTTGTTGAGTAAGCCTGAGCAATTTTTAGACTCATCAAATGGATTGAGGCCCACCAGCCAGGGATGGTGGCCCCACCGGTCTTGAGAAAAATCAGTTTTTCTGCCGGCCTGTGAATGCAAAACAAAATTTAAAAGGGTGTGCCAAGGAGTTTCGAGCATTTGGAAGTCACAGAACATGGTCTGTGTGCTGCATTCATTGTGTGCCACAACTCGCGGGTCACAAGTTCTGCAGACCTGCTGTCCAGGCCCACTCACAACACCTAGCAGAGATGGAGGCATGCAGGTTCATACCACCTGCTTGGTCCAATAAGGCTCTTCTTTTAGAAGACCTACAACAACAGTTGCCTGCTAAACACATGCCTGTTAAAAAATATAATGGGTCAAGCAGCCTTGAGAAATTAAAAACACCATGACAAGTCCAAATCTGCAGGCTAACAAGCTATTCTGCAACTGCAGAAGTGGAAGGATGAAAAGAGAGAATAATTTTGGTAATGGGGCCAGTTAGCATCCAGTCATGATATACTCAAGGAACTTAAAAATGGAAAGTGTAATGCTGGTGGTCAACAAAAGAGGTTTAAAGACTCTCTCGAGGCAAATCTTTAAAAATGTAGTATAAACACCGACAACTGGGAAACACTGGCCTGCGAGTGCTCCAGTTGGAGAACAGCCTTTACCAAAGGTGCCATAGGCTTTGAAGACGCTTGAAATCGGGACGAAAGGGAGAAACATGCTAAGAGGAAGGCACGCTTGGCAAACCTTCATCATGATCAACTCCTGCCTGGAAACCTATTCCCCACTGTGGAAAGACGTGTGGATCCAGAATTGGCCTCCACGGTGACTTTCAGACTCACTGTTAAAACTGTGTTCATGGAAGACAATCTTACTTGGCTACAAGTGACTGCCAAAGCAGAAGAAGACTCAAGGCTTTGAGTACAAGTCAAGTAGTTATGGATTTAAAGTTATGTGCACCATGAGTTCAGTCTTCTCTGCTATGCTGAAATGCATTGCTTTTCTGTTTTAATTACAGATAAATGTGCAGATATTCTCCTGCATTATCATATGCAAATATTGTGCAGATCTCTGCCCTCTGTAGTGCTGTATGTGTGTGGCATTTATTTTTATTTATTTTTTGACAATGCATCAGCTTAGCTAGTTTGCTTCCATTTGTCAGGACTGCCAGGATGAGTCCAACCTACTTGCGCCTCCGTCAACCTCGTATACACTTTCCCCAAGGAGTAAGTCCCATTCAACTAAACAGGACTTACTTCTGGGCATAAAAACAACCGAAATTAGACACTTGAGGGCAGGGCCTCCTTTTGCTCCAACAAAAAGAGATGGCAAATGTCTCGCTGGTCTCTAAATAGGCTTGGCATCTCCTGCTGGATTCATGTATCAGATGTGGCACTCAGGATTAAAGAAATTAAACAGGGCCAGATTAACTGCTAGGCTAATGACCACTACATTCACAAAGTGACTCCCAGCCACTGCCCCATAAGATTTCAGTGCATGCAATCTCCACAAAGGCACATGTTCACCCTAAACTCACTCTTGCTACTTCCCTTTCTGCATGGCAGGTGACTGGTGCAGATGAGAGTCATCTGCAGAACCTACATGATTCAGGCTCCATATACACTACGTATACAGTGGTATCTCGGGTTACATACGCTTCAGGTTACATACGCTTCAGGTTACAGGCTCCACTAACCCAGAAATATTACCTCAGGTTAAGAACTTTGCTTCAGGATGAGAACAGAAATCGTGCAGCGGCGGCGCGGCAGCAGCAGGAGGCCACATTATCTAAAGTGATGCTTCAGGTTAAGAACAGTTTCAGGTCAAGAACGGACCTCTGGAACGAATTACGTACTTAACCTGAGGTACCACTGTACATGGAAAGCACATTCAAAGCATGTTCTCTTCCATAAAGCATTCTGAGCACTGAAGTTTACGCCGCACAGAGTTACAATTCCCAGCAACTCTGAAACAAACCAGAGAACAACGTCACCTAGCAAGGCCATTTCAGATTAAAGCTGGTTGGAGTGGGTGGGGGTTTTATTAATTAATTAAAAGATTGGTAACCAGCTTTCTGACTAAAACTTTCCAAGGTGACTAATAAAACATATTATAATGAACATGAAAACATACTTCAAGGACTGCCTCTTTCCATATGAACCTACCCAGACCCTGAGATCATCTTCTGAGGCCCTCCTTCATGTGCCTCCTCCTCAAGAGGTCCAGATGGTGGCAACACGAGAATGGACCTTCTCTGCAGTGGCTCCCTGTCTGTGGAATGCTCTCCCCAGGGAAGTTTGCCTGGCACCTTCATTATACACCTTTAGGCGCCAGGCAAAAACATTCCTCTTTAACCAGGCCTTTGGCTGATTGACATCCAATAGCCTTTTAAAATGTGTGTGTGCGTGTGTAGGGTGTTATTGGGTTGTTTTTCTTTTGATTATGTATTTTGTGTTTGGATATTGTGATTTTATCTTGTGACTCACCTTGAGACCTGTAGGTATAGGGCAGTATACAAATTTAATGAAGAAGAAGAAGAAGATTGGATTCTTAAAATGTCTGCCACTGGTCATAGCACCAGAAGTAAGACAAGGCGCTGTTCCAAGCAACCCAAAAGCACCCAATGCCATAAAAGAAGGAGCCATATAAATGTCCCTAGGTGCCACCACCGAGAAGGTCCTGTTTTGTATCACCACCTAGTATAATTCAGACAGTGAGGCACAAGAAGCAGGGCTATGGAAGAAGATATCCATATATACCGTTGCACACCACCCCAATTTCCGGGCGGTGCAAGATTCCAGGGGTTCCAGGCACGGTGGAGGGGTTCACAGCATTAACACCCCAAAAGGATCTTCTTTCTCCCATAGCCACAGCCTTGGATTCAAATATAAATCCAGCATGGCCCTCTCTCCTGCTTGCTACTTTGATTCCAGCTCACATCACTGCAATTTTCAGCTCTAAAACTCTGGCTTTGTCTTTACCCACAAGCTGAGTTGGGAAAGGGGGTCCTAGCCACTTGCCGTCTCGCACAGAACCGCTTCCTTTGTTCCCCTTAATGGCTCATCGCCCAGCTAACCCCTCACCAGGAGGCTAGCCTGGCTATTCCAAGAATCAGAAGCCTTGATTAAATTCTAACACTTGCCGGATCCAGGGATTAGAAGGGTCTCGGCATATAGGCTAATACCCCAAACCCCTAACAATACGTAGGTTCACATGGGCTCAGGCCATTTAAGGCTTAAAATGTCAAGCCCAGCACTTTAGATTGGGTCTGGAAACCAAGTGGGAGCCAGTGAAGTAGATGCAAAAGTGTTTCCATACGCATCTGTCAACACCCCAATGGCCACATGTTGCACCAGCTGCAATTTGTGGGTGCTTTTCAAAGGCAACCCCACACAGAGCGCATTGCAGTAGTCTAATCTTGATGTGACTAAGGCTTGATTCACCCCGCTCACTTCACAGCACTCTCCCACCGCAGAGCAGGTCTGAGTAATCTATGTGGCAGTTGTTTGCAAGATGTGATGTGCTCTCTGAAACGATTCCTTGTGGCTGCTGTTTTGCGATGGACGTGGTTTTTCATTGTTTTGTCTGGAGGCACATGTTAGATTTTTAAATGTGTTGTTAATGCTGCTTGATTTATGAGGGGGGGATGTGACACATGTCCACACACACACAGAAACACACACACATTTGTGTGGCTGGGCCAGAAAGCGGTTGGATAGGGTCCAAAATCATTACAACCTTGAGAAGACCCCCAGCATGTACAGTGGTACCTCGGGTTACATACGCTTCAGGTGACATACGCTTCAGGTTACAGACTCCGCTAACCCAGAAATAGTGCTTCAGGTTAAGAACTTTGCTTCAGGATGAGAACAGAAATCGTGCTCCAGCAGCAGCAGGAGGCCCCATTAGCTAAAGTGGTGCTTCAGGTTAAGAACAGTTTCAGGTTAAGTACGGACTTCCGGAACGAATTAAGTACTTAACCTGAGGTACCACTGTATACTAAATCTAGCATTCTCCTTGTCCTGGGTTTATGTCAAACTCCCTGCAACTCGAAAATCCATCTTTTTATATAAGATACAGAAGCAGCCGGCACATTCACAGTGAAAGGAAAATCTGGGATACTCTTGGCTTGGCGAATGTACAGAGAGCGGAATACTCTCCTGGAGAAGACGCCAGAGTAACGAAGTCATATGGAAAGGAATGGAAGCAAGCCTGTTGCTCACATTCGTGCAGAGACATGCTTGGTGCAAATAAATCTCTGGAGGAGACGTTGTTGGCTTAAAGGCCTGCGTGTTTGTGTCATACATTCTGCGATACAGTGCGAAGCCCTGCTGCCCTTTGGTCCAGCCCTGTCTATGTGTTCATTTTCTTAATTTTTGATTGTTTAAAATGACGCTCTTCACATCAGATTTTTATTTTTTTTTAAATAAAGAGGAAGCATTGTTGCAGACACGCTTGCCAAGGAAAACACAAGCTGTTTCTGCTCAGGCAGGGTACTTACTGCATGATGCGTCACAGGAAAGGTTCTGTCGGGGTGGAGTGGGATGGTTTATTATTTTAAACCTCTTTGTAGTCAATGAAGCTTGCGTTTCTAGCATGTACATAAATTGGCCGTGGTATAATTAGCCAGGCTACCGCTGCCGATTAAAACGATAAATCCTTGCAGCGAAGAAGTGTTGAAAGCAAATGAGCATGTCACATTCTTCTTCTTGGATATAGAGAAGTGGGGAGTTTAAGCGGACTTAAGTAGACATGAGTTTTAGTTTTTAACTGGTCTGCTTTAACTTGCCACTAACCTTATGGGCAACTCCAGCTAAACAAAAGGGGGAATGGGCTACACATGGACTACCAGGCAGAGGGCCTTCTCGGTGGTGGCGCCTGCTCTGTGGAACTGCCTTCTGTCAGACGTCAAGGAAATAAACAACTCCCCGACTTTTAGAAGAAATCTGAAGGCGGCCCTGTTGAGGGAAGTTTTCAATATTTGATGTTCTATTCTGTTTTTAATCTGTTTGGAGCCACCCAGAGTGGCTATTATTAGCATCATCATCATCATTATTAAAATGTCATTCACAGAACACACAATAGGTAAACTAAGAGTACCTATTTTGGATTTTCATTGAGCAGGAGGAGAGTGAAGAGTTGTCATGGGCCAGGAGTCAGCTTCACCAGCGGAACAGCAGCCTGAAGGGGGAGAAGGGGGAGTGAATCCACCTGCAGCTGATCAGCCTTCAAGGACAGGAGGAGAAGGCACTGATGAGAACCTTCTGGCTTCAGCCTTCTTAAGCAGAGCTCTCAGCAGCCGTCAGATGCTGGAAACAATGCCTTGTGATTCCGGACTCTACCTTTCTGCTCTCTGCTCATCAGCTGGACTCTGTGATCATCTGGATTCCCTGATCTGTGGACTGGACCCTTAGCTCTGTGATCATCTGGATTCCCTGACTTCTGGACTGTATGCGGATTCTGCTCCTAGTCCCTGCATGCTCAGCAACGGGACTCAGGATGACGCTAGTACAAGAGTGGAAAGGTTCATAGCAAGAAGCGGACCCTTTGGAAACCACAGACTGGGACTGAAGCGTTTAACATTTTATTTTATGTATAAAAATGCATGCCCCACCTTTCATTGCAAGCAACGTCAGGATCCAATAAAACAACACAAGCACAAACATTAAATTAAAAGCAATCAAGCAAGATGAAACAATGCATTTTTGAACTCACAAGGCTGTGCATACACCATTTCAACCATCCTGTGACCAGAGAACCCTGGGAAATGTAGTTTAGCCTTACAGAGCAACCATTCCCAGCACTCTTAACAAACCAGAGTTCCCAGGATTCCTTGAGGTGAGGTAGAAGCAAACATAAATAACAGCAGAGTTGCACCTTTCATTCACTAACAGTTAATATTTAGCTACTTAGAAAGTGTCAGTTTGCCTGCCATGCCACTCCATGAAACACAGAAGTGTCACACCCTGTGGTTTTGGCAGCCAACTTTTGAACCAGCCTCTGTAGGTGCGTAGAGTGTTCAATGAGCAGATATTAGCAGGTAATTATGTTAATCACTATGCTGTGAAAAATGTCAGCTGTCTGTCCTCAACAGAAGCCTCGTGTCCGGATCAAGGGAATTATTAGAATCACTCTTATTCTGCCTTGGTCGGCCCACACCTGGAGTACTGTGTCCAGTTTTCGGCGCCACAATTTAAGAAGGATGTTGACAAGCTGGAATGTGTGCAGAGGACGGTGATCAAGATGATTGAGGGCCTAGAAGCCAAGTCTTATGAGGAGCGGTTGAAGGAGCTGGGTATGTTTAACCTGGAAAAGAGGAGACTGAGAAGGAGATATGATAGCCATCTTCAGATATCTGAAGGGCTGTCGCATGGAGCTGTGCACATGCAGTTCCACACTCCTTCTCTCAAAGATGTTCACCAGGGTCTCTTTCTCTCTCTAGATTTGACAGATTCTGGCACAGCAATCTGAACCTGACCAGGTATTTGCCCTGTGCTGGCTTCACATACCCTCCAACATTTCTCCGATGAAAATAGGGATGTCCCATTCCATAATGATAATTTTACTATTTATACCCCATATATCTTGCTGTGTTTCCCCAGCTATTCTGGGCAGCTTCCAACATATATGAAAACATAATGAAACATTAAACTTTTTTTAAAAAAAACCACACAACATCAAACCCTTCCCTATAGAGGATTGCCTTCAGATGGCACGGGGGTCGGATAACTCCATACCCTCCAACATTTCTCCAGTGAAAACGATGACATCCTAAGGAAAAGCAGGACATTCTGGGATCAAATCAGAAACCGGGACGTCTTCTCTAAATCAGGGACTGTCCCTGGAAAACAAGGGCACTTGGAGGGTCTGCCGCATTTACGAGGGACAAAGGAACCTTGATGGGTTGAAAAAGTCAACAGTGTTTCATTTCCCTCTGCAGACTGTCCTGAATAGTGGTGCTTAAAACTGCTGTTGCTTCTTCTCCTGCTGCCCACAAGCATCCATTCAATCTGATATAGCAAGATTCGCTTTGTTTTCTTTAAACCACCAGCATGGGAGATGAGAGTTGCATCATGCTCCAGGCGTGTGTGTGTGTGTGTGTGTTCTTTGAGATTAACCGCTTCCCACCACCAGAGCAGCTTCCCACATGAGATGGAACTAGCATGGCATACGTGTGTGTGGGTGGCCTTATGGCTGTGAGCATGGGTGGGCAGGTGCGTGGGAGGCCTTGCAAAACGTGCCAACAGGCATGTGGGAGCAGAGGTTTGCAGCGAGAGGAGATGCCTCATAAACGCGCCTCGGAACCCAGAGCCTATTCAAGCCCTTGCACAACAGTTTTTTTGCCTGAGATCTCTTGCCATCGCTTGCTTCACAGCCAAGGAGGGAGGCCAGGGCTGCAGGCTGCAGGGATATGTGGAAATCGAGACGTTGTGCTGGGATGGATAAATGAAACGATACAGTCCAACATTTCCCCTCCACCTCACAGGCACAATATTTGTCCCTTGCTACTCCTCTCTGGGGGACGCAGGTGGCGCTGTGGGTTAAACCACAGAGCCTAGGACTTGCCAATCAGAAGGTCGGCGGTTCGAATCCCCGCGACGGGGTGAGCTCCCGTTGCTCAGTCCCTGCTCCTGCCAACCTAGCAGTTCAAAAGCACACCAGTGCAAGTATATAAACGGGAAGGTAAACGGTGTTTCCGTGTGCTGCTCTGGTTCGCCAGAAGTGGCTTAGTCATGCTGGCCACATGACCTGGAAGCTGTACGCCGGCTCCCTCGGCCAGTAAAGCAAGCTGAGCGCCGCAACCCCAGAGTCGGCCACAACTGAACCTAATGGTCAGGGGTCCCTTTACCTTTTTACTCCTCTCTGGACAGTCCTGCAAGTTCTGCCAATCTCTCTAAGCAGCATGCTTTGCTGCTACAACAATTGCCTGTGCTATTTAGGAATCTGCCTTATACCGAATCAAACCATCGGTCCACCCAGCTCAGTATTGGCCTTGATGCTGAGTGGTTGCAACTCTGCAAGGTTTCAGACAGGGAGACCTGGCCCAGACCTACCTGGAGATGCTGGAGGTTGCAATATACCTACCAACATTTCTCTGATGAAAATAGGGACGTCTTATTTCATAACAATAGGGACGCGGGTGGCGCTGTGTGTTAAACCACAGAGCCTAGGACTTGCCGATCAGAAGGTCGGCGGTTCAAATCCCCGCAATGGGGTGAGCTCCCATTGCTCGGTCCCTGCTCCTGCCAACCTAGCAGTTCGAAAGCACATCAAAGTGCAAGTAGATAAATAGGTACCGCTCCGGTGGGAAGGTAAACGGCGTTTCCGTGCACTGCTCTGGTTCACCAGAAGCGGCTTAGTCATGCTGGCTGCATGACCTGGAAGCTGTACGCCGGTTCCCTCGGCCAGTAAAGCGAGACGAGCGCCACAACCCCAGAGTCAGCCACGACTGGACCTAATGGTCAGGGGTCCCTTTACCTTTATTTCATAACAACAACGACTGTATGAAACTGTATGGATTTGGACAGAATGACAGAGCTGGGGGCTTTAGTGAAAACTGTATGTACGCTGATCTGAATGTTTCCAGTTTGTACAGGAAGTCTTCTAATCATGGAGGAGGGGCAATTTGGAGCTTCCCGATATGTTCAGGCTTGTAGTTGGAGGCAGTGCAGAGGAAACTCTGATGCAGCCCTGGGGAAAACATGATGGCACTTACTGGCTTCAGATATTCTCCAATTTGTGCTTCTTTTCCTCAACCACACCCTTCAGCACCGTGTGGTGTGTGCACCCGAAGAGAAACTGAAATAAACGAATCTTTCTCTCTTAACAAAATCCTACCTGTGACCTTACAACTGTAAAACAAAAACAAACAAAAACAGTTTAGTGCAAGGTTCATTTGCACGGAGCTATGTTGGGGAAAGGCGTGCAAGGAAGACAACGTTCTTTTGCAGCGAAGGAATGACTACTCTTATTATCTTTCGGAGCAGTCAACACTTTAGGCATCCTGGTATCACATTCCAAAGGACGGCTGTTTCATAATTGCCCCCCGGAGCTGCCTGCGTAAGTATTTATGAGTCAGGTTCAAATAGAGATGGCTCATGCAGCAAACAAGCGCGGGGGGCGGGAGTTTTTTACTTCCGTTCTCGCTTTGCCAGGTCGAGGCTGGCGTAGTGGAGGGGCTTGAGGACTGAGCCCCTTGGGGAGAGAGGTCAGGCATTGGATCCAGCAGATTCAAAGCCTCTGGCTCCCTGCCACCCAAACCCTCATTCTTCAGTTTTCTGATGCTGCCACCAGCGGGGGAATAGCCAGCGATAGCTTTCCACCTGTCTGAGCACAGCTGGGTTTTTTTGGTCCAACAGAGGCATCAGTGTGTCATCCTGATCCCCTCTAGCCATCAGCAGCAGAGGGTTTAGGATCGTTCTCTTACGTGTATCATCCTTTAGGCTGGCAAAGCAATTTCTTGGAATGCTTGTTGCAATCGGCAAGAGTAGCTGAAACATATAAAAATGTTAGCTTTGCATTTATCACTCTGATTAGTTCTATAGTGTGCAAGGTATCACACAGCAAACAACACAGGTCAGCAAGACGATCAAGGGTCTGGAAACTAAGCCTTATGAGGAATGCTTGAAGGAGCTGGGTATGTTTGGCCTGGAAAAGAGGAGACTGAGAGGAGATATGATAGCCATCTTCAAATATCTTAAGGGCTGTGTTATGTACTAAGCTTGGATTCTAGAACAATAGGCAAGTAAGATCCTAGAATGCAACAACTGATTGGCCTGCAGGAAAAGACCAGTCAGGCTCCAGGAGGAAGTTAATCAGCCTATTAGGCTGGTAGGATCGTAGAATGCAACAACTGATTGGCCTGCAGGAAAAGACGAGTCAGGCTCCAGGAGAGAAGCAGAATCAGCCAATCAGACGGGACTCATTGTGTAAATAATGTATATAAAAGCCTGAGGTTTGGGGGGCAATTCAATCACTGTTTTACAAGCTGCAATAAAGAGCATGAAATCACTACAGGACTCCGAGTATATTTCAGGCTGTCACATGGAAGAGGGAGCATGCTTGTTTTCTCCTGCTCTTGAGGGTAGGACTCGAGGCAATGGCTTCAAGTTACAAGAAGGGAGATTCCAACCAAACATCAAGAAAAGATTTCCAACAGTAAGAGCTGTTGGACATTGGAACAGTCTCCCTCTGGAGGTTGTGATCTCTCCTTCCTTGGAGGTTTTTAAGCAGAGGTTGGATAGCAGTCTGTCCTGGATGCTTTAGCTGAGATTCCTGCATTGCAAGGGGTTGGACTAGATGACCCTTGGATCCCTTCCAACCCTATGATTCTATAATCCAGGCAGATCTATCTCGTTGCGCCTTTCAGTTTGTAATGGCTCTCTGCAAACAGCCAACAGTTAAAATAAACCACCAAGCTGAGTTGTAAACCACATTAGGAAACCAATTGCCCTTGGCAGTGATGGGGCTGGGTGTGGCCACAGATAGCAAAGGATTGCAAGGGAAGTTATGATTACAAAGTCTTACCCCGGCAGCCCTTTGGGAGAGGGGGGAAATAATTGCTCAGAGGGAGATGATTTATTCATTACTCAACTTGTTTATGAGAAATACAGATCAAACTGTTGCAGGAAACCAAAATCTAAATTCAAAGCCTAGGGCAGCTATGTTCAATAGAAAATTGCCAAAGGCCAGCTCACATGTAAGATATGTTTAATTGGGCCATAGAAGTAATTGACTGCGTTACTGCCAAAGATAAATACTTCCGTTCCTTGGAGACTTGCCAAATCTTCCAAGTATCATTTAGAATTGACTGCTGTTGTGCCTCACGCTCTCTCAATCTGAGCTGTCTTTCAATGGCTTGAGTAAAAGCAGGGGATAGTCAAACCTCTTCTTACATCCGCCTCCGCTCGCGTCCATTTCACCCAACGTCCACGGCAAACCCGGAAGTAACTGGCAGGTATGCCACCATTCGCGCATGTGCAGGATCGGCCATCGCTGTTCGTGCATGCACAGAAGCGGCGATTGCCGTACCTATTTATCTACTTGCGGTACCTATTTATCTACTTGCACTTTGACGTGCTTTCAAACTGCTAGGTTGGCAGGAGCTGGGACCGAGCAACGGGAGCTCACCCGTTGCGGGGATTCGAACCGCCGACCTTCTGATCGGCAAGCCCTAGTCTCTGTGGTTTAACCCACAGTGCCACCCGCATCCCTGCTGTCCTGTAGACAATGTTAAAAAAGAAGGGAAAGGGGCATATTATCTGAAGGGAACCCTGTTTAGCGAAGTTTTTAATGTTTGATGTTTTATCATGTTTTTAATATTCTGTTGGGAGCTGCCCAGAGTGCATATAGTAATAATAATAATAATAATAATAATAATAATAATAATAATAATATGCTCAGATCCCTTGGACTACCCACAACAATACCTGTGATTGCCACCAAAGTTCACCAAAGCAAAAAAGTGAGTGTGTGTGTGTGTGTGTGTGTGTGTGTGTGTAAAAGAAAGAGGGATGGAGGGTGAAATATTTTCACAGAATCATCAAATCTTAGAGTTGGAAGGGATCCAAGGGCCATCTAGTCCAACCCTTCAATGAAGGAATCTCAGCTAAAGCATCCATGACTGATGGCCATCCAGCCTCTGCTTAAAAACCTGAAAGGAGGGAGATTTTACTGGACTAGTGCTATTTCCCAGCGGAGGGGATTCCACACAATTCTAGTCCTTAATATGAATGCATTAGCTGCATACTATTACCCAGTCCATCGGACACGGGTGGCGCTGTGGGTAAAAGCCTCAGCGCCTAGGGCTTGCCGATCGAAAGGTTGGCGGTTCGAATCCCCGCGGCGGGGTGCGCTCCCGTTGCTCGGTCCCAGCGCCTGCCAACCTAGCAGTTCGAAAGCACCCCCGGGTGCAAGTAGATAAATAGGTACCGCTTTCTAGCGGGAAGGTAAACGGCGTTTCCGTGTGCGGCTCTGGCTCGCCAGAGCAGCAATGTCACGCTGGCCACGTGACCCGGAAGTGTCTTCGGACAGCGCTGGCCCCCGGCCTCTTGAGTGAGATGGGCGCACAACCCCAGAGTCTGGCAAGACTGGCCCGTACGGGCAGGGGTACCTTTACCTTTTTATTACCAAGTCGCGAGTTCCCAAGACAGTCAGCCTGCAAACCATATTCTGAATCAATTGCAGTTTCTGAGTAAATTCAAAAGCAGCCCCGTCTATTTTTATTATTTATTAAATTTCTATGCCACCCTCCATCTGAAGATCATGGGGTGGTTTACAATATAATATATTTCACCTCCAGGGTATTCGGACACAGATAACAGAGTCCTGACTATTGGACTGACCCTTTGAAGGGCGCTTGCAAATGGACTGGCACTCACCTTTCCTCTGGTAGGAAATGCTCTGCATGGGGGCTCAGGATGGGCACCGAAAAAGGGCGGGGTCAATGAGAGTCAGTTGGGGTGTGTGATAACTCTTTGGGGTGCAGCAGAAATGTAGGTGTCGAAGGGGCAGCACACCCTCCAACATTCCTCAGATGAAAACATCCCTATTTTCATCTGAGGATTGTTGGAGGGTATGCTAACATGGTCTGAAATATTTGAGGGAGGGCGGGCGAGGGGAACAGGCCTCCCTAAATGGCATCCTTGGTTTAAAGCTTATAAGGTCAGTACCTACAGCGATCACTCCTAGCCAAGAAAGATTGTCTTCCATAAACACAGTTTTAACAATGAGTCCGTAAGTGACTGTGGAGGCCGATTCTGGATCCACATTGTTATGTACTGAAGTTCTCACCCTGGGCCAGCAGGGGGATACTGTAGATAGTTCAGGTCCACATATGCAAATAAGGGATCAAAAGTGACGTCCAGTGATTGGATAGTTACAGGAAATGGTTACTGTTGCGTTCTAATGGAGCTCTATATAAGCAGGCTGGCTGAACCCTTCAGTTCTGTTCTGGCCTGTGAATAAACAAGAGCTGTTTGAAGAATCGCTGTGTCGTCTGATATGTTCACCCACAACTTAACACACATGTTCTTCCACAGTGGGGACAAACAGTGAGGTTTGCCAAACGTTCCTTCCTCTTAGCACGTTTCTCCCTTTCGTCCTGAGTTCGAGTGTCCTCAAAGCCCATGGCACCTTTGGTAAAGGCTGTTCTCCAACTGGAGCGCTCTCAGGCCAGTGTTTCCCAGTTGTCAGTGTATATATTACTTTTTTTTATAGATTTGCCTTGAGAGAGTCTTTAAACCTCTTTTGTTGACCACCAGCATTATGCTTTCCATTTTTAAGTTCAGAATAGAGTACAGTGGCACCTCGTGTTAAGAACTTAATTCGTTCTGGAGGTCCGTTCTTAACCTGAAACTGTTCTTAACCTGAAGTACCACTTTAGCTAATGGGGCCTCCCACTGCCGCCGCACCGCCACTACACGATTTCTGTTCTCATCCTGAAGCAAAGTTATTAACCCGAGGTACTATTTCTGGGTTAGCCGAGTCTGTAACCCGAAGTGTCTGTAACCTGAAGCATCTGTAACCTGAGGTAGTTGCTTTGGAAGACGATAGCCAGTTATCCGCACAACATGACCAGTCCAACGAAGTTGATGTTGAAGAATCATTGCTTCAACACTGATGATCTTTGCTTCTTTCAGTACACTGGCATTAGTTCGCCTGTCTTCCCAAGTGATGTGTAAATTTTTTTGGAGACACTGTTGATGGAGTTGGAGATGGCGTTTATAAGTGGTCCACATTTCACAAGCAGACAGTAAGGTTGGTAGTACAATAGCTTTGTAAATAAGCATTTTGGTTTCCCTGCAAATGTCCCGGGCCTCAAGCACTACAGTAAATGCTCCCACATGGCTGCCCCACTGTAATCTAAGGCAGCTCCAAACACATTTCACAGGGTTGAGGCCTGCTTCTCCATCTGCTTTGGGAAAATACCTTGCCAGCTAAATTCATTTATGCAGTGCTCGCTAGCACCGTATGTGGTGCTAAAATTCCATGCTTTACCTTAAGGTGTCTTGTTGACTGTGTAAGAAGAAAACAAAAATCTCTTTACATGTCGGAATACAAAAACAAAGTGTGCCCTGATGGTAGGGGAGCAGGAAGACTCGGCCACCTGTTGCAATCTTTTGTTGATTTAATCTTTGGTGCTAATTTAAAAGGCTTTGGGCTTGAATTCATGGCTTTTCTCTAGCCTTGACACTTCACACAGGTCCTCACCATCTGTTGAGTTGGAGCCATCCGTTTTATGGAATTAGTAGGTTTAAACATAAGATAGCACGTATGCTGAGAAGGAGAATGGCTAAGCAGCAGAATGGCACACAGTACCAAATTGCTCAAAACTCAGGTGCATCATTAAAATGCCATTCCTAGAGCACACAATGGGTAAACTAAGAGTACCCATTTTGACGAGCTTGTCAAAGCATCTATGACACATTGGGCAATAGATATAGGACATAATATAGATTTTAATCCCTGGGAAAAATGTTGAAAAAAACAATCTGAAGTTTACAGCATGTTATTTCTTGAAGGACAACTACTTGAAAATGATTTACAGATGGTATTTAACTCCGAGTTAAAGGCTTGCTAAAAGGTATACGTCCAAATCACATAAGTGCTGGAGATGTAATGAAGTTGAAGGTACATTTTATCATATGTGGTGGACTTGTAAAAGGGTAACAGAGTATTGGGAAATGATATATAATGAATTGAAAAAAAAAGTTTAAAAGTACCTGTCAGGGAACTGCCATCGGAGCCAGAGGGAGAGGGAGGGCTCCAGAGGGATTCCGGAGAGCGTCCCAGGAGGGAGAGAAGCAGCCCATCTTCTGGGGAAGGAAATCAGCATAGCACCAGTGGAGAAGGGGGGCAGATGGGGGAATTGGCGAGGTGGCTCCATGACTCCTCGCCGGGGACCAGCGGGGAGAGCACGGGTCCTCCGCTGCCCACACCCTCCCTGCGCAGAAGGCTTCCCCTCAGGGAGAGTAGACGGAGACTAGGCGTCAAAGAGCTTCTTTGCTGGAAGAAGTTCAAGAAATGCCCACTGACGGATTCTGCCAGCGATTGAGACAGCCACGGGCGAGTGGCTGTCCGGACAGAAAGGGTTCACTCAGGCAACCCAGCCAGGTGTGGTGCCGATTTACGCACGAGCAACCCCTAGAACCATTACAGTACCTTTCCAAAAAATGCCACACCAGAGTCCTTTTCGTTGGGCATAATTCAGACAAAAATTCCCAGGTGTCAAAAAAGGCTATTTATGTATGCCACTACTGCAGCCCATGTTTTGTTAGCCCCCAAAAGGAAAGTGAGCGAAGTCCCAATGAAAGAAGAATGGCAACTTAAACTGATGGAATATGCGCAGCTTGCGGACCTAACATATAGAACAAGAGAACAAGAAGAACATACGTTTAAAGATGATTGGAAAATGTTTACTGAATATATGGGTGAAAATTGTGCACATTTAAAAACGCTGGTAGCATTAACATAAATTCAACAGTCTAAATAAGTTTTGATGGATGTAACAATGGAATACTGAATGGTTTCGTTCATATAAAATATGCAGGGATGTACAGTGTGCAAAATGAACCATGGAAAGAGAAGAACGGAATTCATCAGTACTTTAAGGTTGTTTAAATGAATGCTCTAACTTATAAAACAGAAAATTTAATTAAAAAGTATATATACTAAGAGTACCAGTTTTGGATTTTCAATGAGCAGGAGGAGAGTGAAGAGTTGTCATGGGCCAGGAGTCAGCTTCACCTGCGGAACAGCAGCCTGAAGGGGGAGAAGGGGGAATGAATCCACCTGCAGCTGATCAGCCTTCAAGGACAGGAGGAGAAGGCACTGATGAGAACCTTCTGGCTTCAGCCTTCTTAAGCAGAGCTCTCAGCAGCCGTCAGTTGCTGGAAACAATGCCTGTGGTTCCGGACTCTACCTTTCTGCTCTCTGCTCATCACCTGGACCCTTGGCTCTGTGATCATCTGGATTCCCTGATCTGTGGACCCTTAGCTCTGTGATCATCTGGATTCCCTGATTTCTGGACTGTATGCGGATTCTGCTCCTAGTCCCTGCATGCTCAGCAACAGGACTGGGGATGGAGCTAGGACAAGAGTGGGAAGGTTCATAGCAAGAAGTGGACCCTTTGAAAAGGACAGACTGGGACTGAGGCATTTAACATTTTATTTTATTTATAAAAATGTATGCCCCACCTTTCACTGCAAGCAATGTCAGGGTCCAATAAAAAACACAAGCACACACATTAAATTAAAATCAAACAAACAAGATGAAACAATGCATTTTCAAACTCACTAGGCTGCGTATACACGATTTCAACCATCCCGTGCCCAGAGAACCCTGGGAAATGTACTTTAGCCTTACATAGCAGCAATTCCCAGCACTCTTAACAAACCAGAGTTCCCAGGATTCCTTGAGGTGAGGTTGAACCACACCGTGAAAATGTGGCAGAAGGCCTGTAAATGCCGTTTTGGTAGTCAATATAACCCCAGGACTAATTTTTATTTGCTGCAAGCAGGGTTGCCATGTGCCCTCTTTTTCTAGGACATGTCCTCTTTTTCAGGGGTAAGATTTCCATCCGGATGGATTTTTAAAATTTGCCGAAATGTCGCTGGCTATACTTCCTCAATGACACATAGACATAACTGGTGGTTGAAGACTTTCCTCTTCTCTTCCCCTGCCCCCCTCAGCAATATATCACAACTTCCACAGCCTACATATAGTAGGTATTTAAAACGAGAGTCATCATTGTTATGTACTGAAGTTCTCACCCTGAGCCAGCAGGGGGATACTGTAGATAGTTTTCACTCAGGTCCACATATGCAAATAAGGAATTGAAAGTGATGTTCAATGATTGGATAGTTACAGAAAGTTGTTACTGTTGCTTTGTAGTTGAGCTCTATATAAGCAGGTTGGCTGAACCCTTCAGCCCAATTCTGTTCTGGGCCTGTGAATAAACAAGAGCTGTTTGAAGAATCGCTGTGTCGCCTGATATGTTCAACTTAACAATCATAGTGCCCTCTTTTTTGCTCTTCAAAATATAGTAACCCTAGAATGATCTCACATATGCTTATCTGCTTTGAAGCTTTAAGCTTTGGTTCAGTTACTCCCTTATCTAAGAGATGGATAAGAGTTATGAAGGGCCTCTAAGCCGGTTGAGTTAATGGGGCTATTGATGCCGACTTAGTAGCTTGTGTTTTGTATAAGTAACGCTTAACGTATTAGCACCTCACAGACAAGTATGTGCAGAGCCCATAAAGGCAGCAGGGCTCTGCAGGCTGGGTTGCAAGTTTACACTTCTCTTTAATAAACTGGACGTTCTGGTGTTTTTGATATCCTTTTTTGATATCCCTGCACCAAACCACTTGCAAATGCCTTCCTTTGGGCCTGTGGATCAGGGCGGCGGGTACTTTAAATGCATGGTGTATACAAAGGTGATATTATTTGGAAATATTTGTAATATTTATATTGGAAATATTTGCAAAAATGAAGCAGGCAAACATTGTCCATCTGTGGGCAGGGAAAGGCTCCCTGTCTGGATTTCTATTTGTCGCACAACTATGAAAGTCTAAGGAACCCTATTGGAGGAGGGCTGCAGTGGGAGGGGCCAAGGAACTCCCAAAGTATCAGTAGAATTGCATTTGCTCTTCTCGACTTACGAAAAATGTTGAGATACCTGATTCCATGTCAGTGGAAGACTTGCATATTTTATGATTCTAGCAAGGCGCATTATCACCCTCACCAATAGGGTAGAAAAAGATGTTCTACAGTACTTGGCACATTTGTATTTTTGTATTTTTTTAGGAGGAAAAAAACATTACAACTGTTTTATGATCATACTAGAACACTGTGGGGAGATTCTGCAGTTCTGGGCTCTCAGGCAATTCCTGACAGCATCAGAGACCTGTCAGTATCTGTCAAAACATGCAGCATGTCAGGGCTCACAGCCGCTGCCTAATAAGCAAGAAGCAAAAAAAGGAGAAAGATTTGATTCTAATATGTGCGTGGGCTGATGTATATGGCAAAGAAATGAATATGAAGTAAAACATACTGCATCTTCAGGTGATAAATTCAGGTGTGTACACACAGAGAGAGAGATAATATAGGAGTTGTGGTATAGACAGACGTATAATCTTTCATAATATGGTGCCCTGTGCGAGGCCAAAATTTGGTGCTCCAAAATGGATCTTCTCAATTACGGATCGTCTCAATTTTGCGCCCTCTCAGCTTGGCGCTCTGTGTGTGTGGGATCTGTTGTTTGTTATGGATGCTGAGACTTGATAGGAGACCTCTATTTATCTCAAAGAGCTACAGTTTCCAGAGCTGATAGGCAAAAAGGTTTCCCTGGTAAACCACTCTGGAAATTGGACAGCTGTGAGTCCAAAATGACTCCCAGGTTGCGCACCTGGTCCTTCAGGGGCACAGTTACCTCATTCAGGATCAGGGAGTCCTCCACACCTGCCCGCCCCCTGTCCCCCAAAAACACTACTTCTGTCTTGTCAGGATTCAGGTAAGCAGTTGTTGTTTTGCTGCATTACATAATTTGAGATCTGTATTGAGTAGCAAACCCTTCGCAACATACAAATCCATTCTCTCTGGAAGAGTTCTCTTTTTATATAATTGTCATTAAAATTTCCGTTTTACATTTTAGCATATTCATTTAAACAACCTTAAAATATCAATGACTTCCCTTCTTCTCTTTCCATGGTTCATTTTGAATAACATAAATCCCTGCATGTTTTATATAAACTAAACAACTCAGTATTCCATTATTACAGCCATCAAAACTTATTTACACTGTTGAATTTATCTTAGTGCTGTCAACGTTTCCAAGTATACATAATTTCCAATCTTTCCAATTTCCAAACATCTTCCAATCTTCTCTAAATGTTTGTTCTTCTTGTTTTCTTGTTCTATATGTTAGATCTGCAAGCTGCGCATATTCCATCAGTTTAAGTTGCCATTCTTCTTTAGTTGGGACCTCAGTCATTTTCCATTTTGGGGCTAACAAAACACGGGCCGCAGTAGTGGCATACATAAATAGCCTTTTTTGAGACCCGGGAATTTCAGTCTGAATTATCTCCAGCAAAAAAGACTCTGGTTTTGGGGGGGGGGAAAGTATTTTTGAACATTTTCCTCAATTCATTGTAAATTATTTCCCAATACTCTTTTACCATTTTACAAGTCTACCACATATGAAAAAACGTACCCTCTACCTCATGGCACCTACAGCACTTTTTTCAGTCTTACACATCTTAGCAAGTCTACTCGGAGTTAAATAACACCTGTAAATCATTTTCAGGTAGTTCTCCTTCAGGGAATAACATGCTGTAAACTTCAGATCGCTCTTCCAAAGTTTTTCCTAGAACCTTGGGAGGGAGTAGTCCTGTGCCCTCCTTTAAACACCCACCCCCAACTTTATTCACAGACCCTCCCTGTCTTCAGCAGCTATTTGTGTGCCTCGCAAATGCCCATCCGAAACGACTGTGGGGAGCAATGAGATTCCACCTACATGAACACCACTTGGCATCGTCCTACGTGCTTGTTCCTGAGTGACCCTATCAGTCAGTGAACACCAAAAGTAATACAAGAACAGCTCTGCCTTCCCAGGATCCCGTGGGTGGGTAACACAGCACTTTTTGAAGCAGCTGAACTCGAAATGTATGAAGTGTAAACTTTTAATGGCAGATAAATGAGTCACTGCAGGATTTCAAAATGTGCAAATAGGATGCACCTCCTAATTCAGCTCCTCTCAAATAGCTTAATACTAATTTGTTGAGAAGTACTTACGAATTATGACAAGAATCCTCCTTTTTCTTTCTTGCCTTAAAAAAACCTCACAGGATTTTCCTGCCTTCTGAAAGTGGCATATATATAGTTAATAATTTTTCTATATTTTGGGTTCAGAAAGTAATCTGTTTACTTCTAAAATGGTGACTCGTCTTCTTCCGAGGACAATAAGAAAATGGGGGGGGGGGATTAATGCAAGGATTTAATTGAATTCAGGTTCTGTCCCCTTCTCCCCCTGCCAAAGCAATTATCTCTAATTTTCTACATAGCAAAGAGAATTAAGCCATTCTGGAATCCCAGAAGTAAGAAGAAGTTTAAATCACATATAATTTAGAGACACAATAGACTTAAGAAATAAATTTAAGATATTTAAGACAGCAAACACAATTCAATTAGCACCACTTATGTGTGACTAAAAGAGGAAAGACACAAATGTTTGAATGTCTGCGTTGAGCTGAATGGAGAGGTGCCGATGTATATGTGACACTGTTTGGAAACTGGATTGTAGAAAATGGGCAAATCTCAGCTTGACCCGGTGACTTCTTTATCCAAGTCACTATATTTATATCAGCCAGTTGAAAAGAGCTCAGGTTGTTTCAAATACAGAAGTTAATAATGAGTAGGCACAGATGCCTAGCTATATGCTTCAGAAGAATATTGTGACATGCCACCCCAATCTCCGCTGAGTGGCTTCGCAAGTTCCCTGGGGTTCCAGGCACTTATCTAGAGTTGTGGGAACATTAAGGCACAGTGGAGGGAAGTGTCTTTAAGAAATATGGTTTATTAATACATATTTACACATTGAAATGTGCAGTGGAGGGGTGCAGAACGTTATACCCCAGTAATGTTTTTCATTGCTACCCAAGATGCTCCTGGCCTGCCCAGCAACTAGTGGCCTTTGTTCTCCTTTTTCTTCCCAGCACACCTCTTGCCAAGAAGGCAAGCCCTGTATAGGGAAGATTTTCAACGTTTAATGTTTTGTTGTGTTTTTATATATGTTGGAAGCTGGCCAGAGTGACTGGGCCAACACATTCAGATGGGCATGGTATAAATAATAAATTATTATTATTATTATTATTATTATTATTATTATTATTATTATTAATTGAAAATGTAAAATACACCTGGATGGTTAAGTCTAGTCAAAGGCGACTATGGGGTTGTGACGCTCATCTAGCTTTCAGGCCGAGGCAGCCGGCGTTTGTCCACAGACAGCTTTCCGGGTCATGTGGCCAGCATGACTAAACCGCTTCTGGTGCAACGGGACACCATGATGGAAACCAGGGTGCACGGAAACGCCGTTCACCTTCCTGCCACAGTGGTACCTATTTATCTACTTGGACTGGCGTGCTTTCGAACTGCTAGGTTGGCAGGAGCTGGGACAGAGCAACGGGAGTTCACTCCGTCATGGGGATTCGAACCGCCGACCTTCTGATCGGCAAGCCCAAGAGGCTCAGTGGTTTAGACCACAGCGCCACCCGTGTCCCTACATTATTATTAAGGACGTCCTTATATTTATTGAAAAAATGCTGGAGGGTATGCTCTTTTGCACAGACCTGAGAACCTTATAAAATGTGTAAAATACCTGGCCATCGTTTCATAATGGCTAGCGAGGCTGATTTATGTAAGCCGGCCCAGGGATTCCTTGTTTGGCACAGTTCTGTAGCTTGAATTTTCCCTTCCTAGCCTGCTCCAGTATTCTGACATTCATTAATTTCTTGAGTTCAGGGGGGGGTCTCCCCTGTCAACTTATAACCATATCCCCCTCCCATTTTTCCCCATTTCCAACACCTAGTGGGCCAGAATGCTCCTATTCTTAGGTGTGCCATATTTTGCATGCTTGACACAGCAGGTAGGAGGAGTGCATGGGGGAATGTATACTTTCTCACCACTGATTCACCGCAGCACAAAAGGATCTAATGTTTCTCTATGTCTGCCCTCCTCCCCCTGTCTCAAGAGTCATCTGCTTGACGAAACAGAAGACACTGCGGCAGTTGTGCTAAATTTGAAGCAGACTAGCATACATCAATTAATTGAACAGGGCTTCTCCTCTGTAGGCTGATTCATAAAATAGGATAAAGAGGGGGAGGGGAACCCTCCCCACATGGGTGCAGCTATTTGCACACAGGTTGTTGTTTTTTTAATTTCAAATATGAATTACTTCCCACAGAATGTCCCAAAGCCAGTGTGAGAGCCAGTAGTGGTCTGGATTAAACCTGGCAGACTAGGGTTCTAGTTGCAGTTTCTTCTGAGCAATGAAAAAATCAGGTGACCTTGGTCCAGTCACCATCTCTCAGGTAAAGGATCCCTGGACAGTTAAGTCCAGTCAAAGGCGACTATGGGGTTGCGACGCTCATCTTGCTTCAGACCGAGGGAGCCGGCCTTTGTCCACAGACAGCTTTCGGGGTCATGTGGCCAGCTTCTGGCACAACAGAACACCGCGATGGAAACCAGAGTGCACGAAAACGCTGTTTACCTTCCCGCCGCAGCGGTACCTATTTATCTACTTGCACTGGTGTGCTTTCGAACTGCTAGGTTGGCAGGAGCTGGGACAGAGCAACGGGAGCTCACCCTATTGCGGGGATTCGAACCACCAACCTTCTGATCGGCAAGCCCAAGAGGCTCAGTGGTTTAGACCACAGCGCCACCCGCATCCCAAACCTACCATGTAATTTGTATGTGGATAAATGACAGGATATATATGATATAAATTTGGCAAAGGGCCTTCAGGAAGTCTCCTTTCGAATGCGGTGTGGAGAGTCGGAATCTCTTCTGATTTGTTTATTTTAAAAAAATTATATGCCACTGTTTGTCAAGAGACTCTGGAATTCTAGGTTCTACTACAGAGTGGTTTAAAACCACATAATAAAAGACATTCCAAAATCAGATATTGTGTGTGAGAGAGAGTACAGCATACCTATTTCTGCAAATAGGATGCTTTATGTTGTTACAGGGTCCCCCAAAATAACCTGGGTATTTATTTTATTATAAATTCCATTTCTTGCCTGCCCTTCGCCAGGCTTCAGCAAATCAAAAATACATCAAAGCAAACTACAGTGAGAATAGGGGTCAGTGTAAGTGTGTCAGAAACCTCACAATGAAGGTACCAGAGACATTTTTGTGGGGAGGGGATTCCACAACTTAGGGGCTATGGAGAAAATGTCCTCTCTTGCGGGGACCACCCTCTTCTCTGGGCATTTAAGGGCAATGGAGGTACAAAGAGGGCCCCCTTTCTTGATGTTAACACAGTAACAATTTCCCTACAGATTCTCAAGGATGCTTCCATTTGCAAAGGTCCACTTTCCCAGGTTTTATTTCCCACCTTTTATTAGGAGACAGATATAGATAATGGGTTGATGAGAGCATGCTTGTAAACCAAGCAATTACAACTGAAAGTGTAATTATAACTGAGCCAGAGGGCCAAGAATTCCAATTATTCCAATTAAGTATTCTATGCAAGTTTTATTTAAGGATTAAGATGCCTGGTTGTGGGTTGTATCTTGGCAGTTGCGTGCATTTGTGTGTTGGAAATGTGTGCAACCGTCTTCACTCTTCTGCTTAATTACTAAATGATGAAACAATAGGCTATGTTATGGTAAGTTCTGCTTCCTGATTAAAGTACACAAAAGGGTTACGTTCTGTGGGGCTCGGATGGGTGCAATCCTATGCGTGTTTATTCCGAAAAATAAGTCCCACTGTGTTAATTGGAGATTATCCCTGGGAAAGTGTGCATAGGATTGCAGCCCTTTATCTTGCTAGAAATCTTGTTGATGGCAGCTTTTATAAGGAGTCAGCAGGAACTGGAAAGAGGATGTTATTCTCTCAGCTAATGAATGGTTGAGTAAATCCTTCTAAAGAGGGAAGATGAATAAGATAACTTGCTTCTACTGCATGTTGTGGGGAAAAATAAATCCATTTACTGGCAGGTGGTGAGGATTGAAACCAGTTTTTAATCTGGAGTATGGAGTATTTTAGCGGGACGCGGGTGGTGCTGTGGGTAAAAGCCTCAGCGCCTAGGGCTTGCCGATCGAAAGGTTGGCAGTTCGAATCCCCGTGGCGGGGTGCGCTCCCGCTGCTCGGTCCCAGTGCCTGCCAACCTAGCAGTTCGAAAGCACCCCCGGGTGCAAGTAGATAAATAGGGACCGCTTACTGGCGGGAAGGTAAACGGCGTTTCCGTGTGCTGCGCTGGCTCGCCAGATGCAGCTTTGTCACGCTGGCCACGTGACCCGGAAGTGTCTCCGGACAGCGCTGGCCCCGGCCTCTTGAGTGAGATGGGCGCACAACCCCAGAGTCTGTCAAGACTGGCCCGTACGGGCAGGGGTACCTTTACCTTTACCTTTATGGAGTATTTTGCTATGTAACCTACAGTACAAGTGATGGCTTCTTGTTTCACCTGGCCTGTTCTTTTTCAGAAATCTGCAACCTTGCGAATGTTACAGGTTCCTAAACTCCCCACTCCCAACCCACAGAGCACTTGAAAATCACTAAGAGTCTTGGTGGACCCATTTAACGATTTCTCCGCATGTTGTAGCAATAGTCATTCTACAGAATCCAAATTGTAATACAGTTGTACCTCAGAAGTCAAACGGAATCTGTTCCGGAAGTCCGGACTTCCAAAACGTTTGGGAAGCAAGATGTGGCTTCCGATTGGCTGCAGGAAGCTCCTGCAACCAATCGGAAGCCGCGATGGACGTTCAGGTTCCAAAGAATGTTCACAAACTGGAACAATCACTTCCGGGTTTGCGGCGTTTGGGAGCCAAAACGTTCGTCTCGCAAGGTGTTTGACTTCCGCGGTACGACTGTACAATAAAATACAATATAAGAAACAAAAGAAGCAACAAAAAGATGATTGAAAATCCTTATGAATATTCAGTGGGATGGAGGTGTTGTCTCTCATCTTCAGCTACAATTCCATAGACGTGTCGTGGACCACATGAATGAAGCTCACAGACCACTGGTTGTCCACAGACCACAGTTTGGGAGCCCCTGTTCTATCAACCACATTATCCTGCACTGGTGAACTCTCTAGTTTGTTTACTCCTTTTTAAATAATTTCAGAATAAGATTACCATTCATACAAGACAAACCACCTGGTCTCCTACCCTTCCATCTGCACTTCACCACAGGTAACCCTCCAGACCTGAGGATGGACAGGCAGTGGAATTTAATAGCGGAGGAAAGTTTTGGATAGATGCCAACACTTACTATTTACCAGCAGTTTCTTTTTTCTTGTATTTTACCTTGGAAAACTCAAATATTAAGATAATAAGGAACAAGGCAACTGCTTACCCAATTTTTTGTTACTAATGCCCAGGTACCAAATACCTTACATAGTGCATCAGACAAAGTGGGCATTGACACATATGAATAATTCGTTTTCCCTTTATATGCATTTTTTAAATAAAAAAAGTAATAAATCTCATATATTCCCTCACTGCAAGAAGTGAGGTTACAGGGAACCAGGCAGAGGGCCTCCTTGGTAGTGGCACCTGCCTTGTGGAACACCCTCCCATCAGATGCCAAGGCAATAAGCAACTATCTTATTTTTAAAAGACGTCTGAAGGCAGCCTTGTTTAGGGAAGTTTTTAAATGTTTAATGCTGTATTGTGTTTTTAATATTCGGTTGGGAGCTTCCCAGAGTGGCTGGGGAAACCCAGCCAGATGGGCGGAGTATAAATAATAATAATAATTAAAGGGATTGAGTGGGGAAAGTGGGGCATACATTTTAAAGGAGGAAAGGGACACACAGGCTGATTTTGTAAAATGCAGGGGGAAAATGACAGCAAGATTAGAACTACCAATAACTTCTGGTGTTTGCAAATCTGCAGTTCTTGGGGGGGGGGGTGGAAACACAGTTCCTAAAAAAATAATACTGCTAAACCAAATGACCCATATGTTGTACACAGATTTCCCCACAAATATACCTTTAAGAAAAAGAACACAAGCGAGCCAGGTAGAAATTATGCAGCATAAAAATTACATGCCAGCATTTCTACCGTTGTATTTATGTGCATAAATCCAAGTATAATTTATGCATCCAACGTTCTGTAGAATCAGAGTCTGACTATGTAAATAAAACTGAACTGTAATCCCAAGCCATGTGAGATGTATTCATTGAACGGTACTGAAATTGGAAATATCAAAGCCTTAAACTGGTACCTACTTACCTTTTTACCTGGCGGGTAATCAATTTTACTGGAACCATGCCCATTGTGGCTGACAAAGCCAATGTTCCAGGAAAATATGGTCCTCAAAAACCTAGTGCCATCCCCTGGGAAGGATAGTTTGTTATGGGTACTTAAGAGTTGTTAGGGAACCGCTATTCCCTTCAGAGAGCTATAGTTCCTAGATTCCCCTTGGCAAAAGGACTGATCGTTAAGACACTGGGAATGTTTGAGGGCAGGAGGGAGCTAACAAATTTCAGAACCCTTAATAAACTACAATTCCCAGGATTCTTTGGGGGAAACCATGACTGTTTAAAGTGGTATGATACTGCTTAAAATGGATGGTGCAGATGGGTGTTACAAACACTTACGAATGTGCAGAGACAACTTGTGCCCGTGTTCAGTGTAACATGTGAATAGTCGTAAACTTCAAATTCACGCTCAAGTTAAGCTTCTCCCCCACCTTCTTTGCGCCAACACTGTATGGAAGTTACTTGCTCCTCAGTAACAACACAGAGCAAGGCACATCAGGAAAATCTGTGCTATCTGACGCCATAAATAGTTCATCTTCAGCTCGAGCCCAGAACTGAGTACCGTATTTTTCGCTTTATAAGACGCACCAGACCACAAGACGCACCTAGTTTTTGGAGGAGGAAAACAAGAAAAAAAATATTCTGAATCTCAGAAGCCAGAACAGCAAGAGGGATCACTGCGCAGCAAAAGCAGCAATCTCTCTTGCTGTTCTGGCTTCTGTGATAGCTGCGCAGCCTGCATTCGCTCCATAAGACGCACACACATTTCCCCTTACTTTTTAGGAGGGAAAAAGTGAGTCTTATAGAGCAAAAAATACGGTAGTTCCCGTAAACCGGTATGCAAACCAGAATTACCAGAAGAAACAAGGACAAATATGCAGTCTTTATTACTCCTGTAGCAGAATTACCTCTTTTTTCCTTCTGTTTAAAGTAAGACAAGGGGAGGGAATTCTTTGCCAATGAGACTTTTTATTTTGTATCCAACGAGGCACACAAACGCAGACAGACAAGAACACAAATGCAGACAAAGATCACACTTTGGTCAAAATAACCCTGCTGAAGCTAACAGCCAGGCTTCCTTAATATCCCGCCCCCCATTCGAAAGTTATAGAGACAAGACTTTTTTCTGCCTGTATTGCTGACAATCGGTGAGTCTTAATTATTAGCATTCTAGAAGAAGCCTGTGTACTGATTGCAAGATAGGCAAGATCTGCATCTTGGAAACGTCGTGAGGTAAGTCAGAAGGGCGTGTGATGAAATCAAACGCATCTGTGCATGGCAGGAGAGGGCATTTTGCATGAATCTCTCTCCATGTGTAAAGTTCTATAATTCATGAAGCAGCCCAAGCTACAAGGATTGACTAGGCTTCTAGTGAGATGAGTTTACCATGTGGGAGAAAGGGGTAAAGGTAAAGGGACCCCTGACCATTAGGTCCAGTAGTGGCCGACTCTGGGGTTGCGGCGCTCATCTCACTTTATTGGGCGAGGGAGCCGGCGTACAGCTTCCGGGTCATGTGACGAACCAGAGCAGCGCACGGAAACGCCGTTTACCTTCCCGCTGGAGTGGTACCTATTTATCTACTTGTACTTTGACGTGCTATCGAACTGCTAGGTTGGCAGGAGCTGGGACCAAGCAACGGGAGCTCACCCCGTCGGGGGGATTCGAACCGCCAACCTTCTGATCGGCAAGTCCTAGGCTCTGTGGTTTAACCCACAGCGGTACTTCCAGTTTCCCATGTGCTCTCTGAGGTGAATGTACTGTGTGCCCTTCTGTACCCCTGAAATCAGCTCTTATTTCTACAGTAGAAGAGGGGCATGGAACTTCTGGCCTTCCAGAACTACAACTCCCATCAGCTCCTAGCGAGCTTGGTGAATAGCCAGGGATGATGGGATTTAGCATACAGCAACATCTGGACTGTCAAAGGTAGGTAGGTAAGATGTTTAAGAGTGCCTTTCAGTGTTTCCCGAACTTGGGTCTATGGCTGTTTTTGTACTACAATTCCCATCATCCCTGACCACTGGTCCTGCTAGCCACGGATTATGAGACTTGTAGTCCAAATACAGCTGAAGACACAAGTTTGGGGAACACTGCATAGCTGCTTCAGCTTACTTTGTTAGGATTTTTTTTAAAAGGTTGTTTAACACACAAAACAAAATGCAAAAGCCCTGCTTATTGGGACTGAAATGATTTGCAGGACTGTTTTTTTTAAAAAAGTAAAAGTACCTTAGTACTTACAACACAGCTGTCTCAGGTCATTTACAACTGAAAATAAAAAAATAGATCTGTACCACAGATTTAAATTTACATTACATTGGCCTTTATAAAACAAGATGCTATATACTCTGGGTAAGTGGTATGTGCTTTCTTTGCTTGTAATTACTGTCAGAAATTATGAAACTGCTCAGATATCTGCTACTTGAAACCTTAGTTAACATGAAAACATACGTTATTAATTCACAAAACAATAAAATGACCCAATTTTAAACTACACATTAATCCATCTGTTTTGATCCATTAAGCTGAAGATTCTACTCTGTTGAATACATTTCTTCGTCAGTAAAGTAGTACAACAAAATTCCAAAAACAGTATTTTCTTCCTCTCTTTTTTTAAAAAAAGATTCCCCCCCCCGTCTATAATATTAAAAACATGTGCACTGGTGTTTCTACTATAAAGCTTTGCTCCACAAATCAAGTGATAAACAGTTATTAAACACATTTTACAATGATACCAGATAGTTGTGTGGACATGTCACCTTACACTTTACACAGAGTTTCAATATGGCATATGGAATGACTCGGTAAATCACTATTACACGGAGCAAAATCTTCAGAGATGAAGAGCAATATCCTATTATGGCAAATCGACAAGAACCGGTGGCGTTTTCATCACCCCCCTCCGAAAGTACTATAGGCAAATTCAGCACTTCAAAAAAATAAATAAATTATAGTTTTGAAAACCCCGTTTTTAAATGCAAACACACGATCCGAAGGAATGAAAGAGAGGAGGCTATTATTAGGTAGGTCCACATGTCACAATGATGTTGTGCATAACATGCAGACACCACATTGAAATACCCCGGAAATGTCTCTGTATTAGCCAGTTGTTACATTATGGACAAAATGGCACCCTTAAGAATCGAATCATCCTGCACAGCAAAAACTCCTCCAGAAAATAAATAATGAGTACAGTTGTTTATACATACATTTCCGTGAGACTGTAGCCAATATGCTGCCTTCTAGTTTTTGCTGGACTAATCCCTGACCATTGACCTTGCTCCCTGGGATTTAGGAGAGCTGCAGTCCAGCATTTTCTGAAGCATCAGATTGGCTACACCTGCTGTATGTGGTTTATATTATATTATATAGGAGTAAGCTACTCCTATAACAGTAACGTATTCCTCCTCTTATTTCTCCTGTGAGTATTGGTTGCTTCGGACAATACAAATTTCTTGCAGTGCTTTCCCAACTCTTCTGTTATCTGGAACATTCTGGCTTGAGAAAATGAGAACGACTCTAAGGATCATTCCAAAATGTTGCCAGCATTGCAGCAGTTGCCCTGGCAGGCTTAACCAGAGTGTCTTAATAAATGCAGGTGCATTTGTTACCCTGTTTGAAGTGTACAATATGAAGCAACAGTGTGCTGCTGCTTCTACCCATAATTCCCTAATAGCGGACAGGAACACAATGTAGATAAATACAGAAATGTGTCCAGGAAGTGCTTGAGAATGACCTTACATCAATAAGCATAAAAACGCCAGTTATCATACAGTCAGCTCTTGCGAGTGCTATTTCCCTATAAAATCGTATGTAATTGGTTTTTGTTTTTTGCTTCTAAAACTTAAAACATTGAAAACCTGCTGTTAAAATGCTTTCTTAAGAAGCTGTTCTCCCCTCCTTAGGTCTTCTGTCCAACTGCTTCAAAGTAAGGATTTTTCTTCTTTAAACCCACCTCAGTTATTGTTATATCTCTACATTTAAAGTAGACATTGAAAACTTCAAGTAAAAATAATGGCAGCCACATCTACTGGACGTAATACAAATCTATGACACCTATTAGTTGTTGGGGTTGTGGGTCTGTGTGTTTCTAAACTTTTAAGTTATACAAATACACAATACATTCTTAAATAACAAGGGCCCACAGTATTATGAGTTTGTGAGCCTTTCCCAAATTACAAAGCCGCTTTTTCATTTCATAAATGTTTGCACCCACTTCTCGTTGCAGCTGCAGTTTTCAACTGGTTATTTCGTACGTCAGTTCCACAACATGACAGTCCCAGTCCTTAGGCTTTGGCTATGAAATCGCTTATTTCAATGAGGCAACGCTGGTTATTAAGGCATGTTTCCGTTTCTCATTCAATGTTTTATTTTAACATTTTTTTTAAAAAAAGGGAGCATGGCTATCTTGTATCTTCTGGCTCTGTCTTTATCACCTTCCTTTCAAGGCTGTTGAAAGCAGAGTGAGGAAAATCTTTTAAGATACCAAGGCCTTCTGCAACAACAAAATGGATTCCTTTTAGAAAAATATCGACCCGAAACAACAGTGTTCTTTTCGACCAGTTGTAGTCAATAGACAGCATATAAAATCTTACACAAATGTACCCTTGTAGTACCAAACAGCAATAAATTCAGTTAACCACTAGGCAATATCTGTTTGTCGTCGTAATGTACTACCAGCGGTTTACGACAGTGTAATAACATAAAACCAAACAATAAGATTATAAAAAGTTATAAGCAAAAAAACAAAATTATAAACAATACTGATGTGGCATGCAGTTCTAGCACCCCATGTGGTTGGCCTTGCAGATATTTCTACTGTGATATAAACCCTGAGGCATGCTGGAGAAATGGAGAAATAACATTTGAATGAGGCCCGAAATATCACTAAGCACTTAAAAGGCTATACAAGATGCCTGAGAATCATTTCCCCTCTCCTGAAAGAAAGTGCCCCACAAATTTCACACGGTAGAGGTGGCCCCAAGACATTCCAGAAGGACACTGACAAACTGGAACGTGTCCAGAGGAGGGCAACCAAAATGGTCAAAGGCCTGGAAACGATGCCTTATGAGGAACGGCTAAGGGAGCTGGGCATGTTTAGCCTGGAGAAGAGGAGGTTAAGGGGTGATATGATAGCCATGTTCAAATATATAAAAGGATGTCACATAGAGGAGGGAGAAAGGTTGTTTTCTGCTGCTCCAGAGAAGCGGACACGGAGCAATGGATCCAAACTGCAGGAAAGAAGATTCCACCTAAACATTAGGAAGAACTTCCTGACAGTAAGAGCTGTTCGACAGTGGAATTTGCTGCCAAGGAGTGTGGTGGAGTCTCCTTCTTTGGAGGTCTTTAAGCAGAGGCTTGACAACCATATGTCAGGAGTGCTCTGATGGTGTTTCCTGCTTGGCAGGGGGTTGGACTCGATGGCCCTTGTGGTCTCTTCCAACTCTATGATTCTATGATTCTATGATTTTGGCACCTGAGGTAAACCATAAAATGGTGTCCCCTCACCAGCAGAAAAGAGGGGATGAGGGAAGATCTACATCTGAAAGATCTCCATTGGGATCTGCTGCCCCTGTGAAACCTGCTGCCTGAGGCGGTCACCTCACCTTGCCTCATGGGTGGGCCGGCCCTGGTCATAGTTGTTATGAGCAGGAAAGATTTTTACCTGAAGGCTGTGACTTTGCTTCAGCACTGGCGTACAATCTGCTCAAGTCACTGCAGAGAGGCTTCACGACGTGAGGCTCATCGTCTAATGAAATGTGAGGCATATGCCTATTTGGTAGACTCGACATGCGTAGATTTAAAGGCCTTTCCCCTAAAATATATTGACAAAGAGATATCCATTCAATACTATAACCGAGAGGTAGTCCACGCACAGTCCTGCTAATGGTAGCCCCAACAGCCCATGTCACCATGATATGATCATAACTTAATATGATCTCTATTTTATTAATTTGTATGTGCTTTCGTGTGTGTGTTTTTATGTTGCCGTTTTCCTGATTTTAGTGTGTACAGTGGAACCTCGGTTTCCGAGCACCTCAAAAGCCAAATTATTCAGAACCCGAACACCAAAAACCCAGAAGTGAATGCTTCCGTTTTCAAACGCTCCTCAGAAGTCAAACGGCTTCCAAGGCGAGTTTCTCCATTTTCTCCATTGACTTTGCTGACCACCCATTGCGCCTTGGTTGTCAAACGTTTCTGAAGTTGAACAGTCTTCCCAACGGATTACATTCGACAACCGAGGTTCCATTGTATTTGTTTTCATTTTAATGATCTATTGCTGTCTTTCAGACTCTACACCACTTAAAGATTTTTGAAATATTTGCACTCAAGTGCCTCAAAGTGACTTACATCGTAAAAACAAGACATTGCAAAAGGTAGAAAGGTAAAGGACCCCTGGACAGTTAGGTCCAAAGGCGACTATGGGGTGTGGCACTCATCTCGCTTCAGGCCAAGGGAGCCAGTGTTTGTACACATACAGCTTTCTGGATCATGTAGCCGGCATAACTAAACTGCTATTGGCACACGGAGGACTGTGACAAGTGCCAGAGCACATGGAAACGCCCTTTACCTTCCTGCCACAGTGGTACCTATTTATCTACTTGCACTGGTGTGCTTTCGAGCTGCTAGGTTGGCAGGAGCTGGGACAGGGCAACTGTAAATAAATAAATGTAAGCCCAATCCATTCCAATTAACTTTATTGTACTAGCCACTGGCCATGGCAAATCTGAATCAAAAATAAATATAAGCAAAAGGCTTGTTGTGCCAGAAATTATGGACTATTTTTAGATCTCCGCATCTCCCTTACAGTTCACTGTCCAGGGTCTTCTTTTGGGGAAATGTAAGTCAATAAACAATATCTCAGAGCTGTGGTAGCCCCTGCTCCTCTCTCAATCCTAAGGGCAACTAAAAAGTCTTCCACCCATGTGGCTTGACTACTTCCATATGGCGTGTGGCATGGAAACATGAAGCTCTTTTCATAGCAGCCATTGTAGGCATGGTCTGGAACTAGCAAAATGCTTGCGAGATCATGTGGATGACCCAAGCCAGGTGGGAACAACCGCAGGAGAGGCAACCACGAAGGAATCTAGGTCTCAGAGGGTTTATTTCTCCTAACACAGTATGTACACAGACTACATTTCTGCCCCCACAATATTCTCCCAAGAAATCATTAACCACAGGAAATTTCATTTCGTCATCATTTAGCAATCGTCGCTGTTGCACCAGTCTCACAAACGCTGACAATTCTAAAACAGATGTGTGATGGCAAATACATGCCTGGAAGCTACTGTACCTTGCCCAACACCATAATCCGATGTCAAGCCATTGGCACAATGCTCTTCTGAATTTTGTCTGTAGAGGCCCGTGGAAAGGCGTCTCTCCAAGCCAGCTTGGCTGCAAAGGAACTCCATCTGCTTGGCCATCATCTTCTCAGGCTGCAATTGAGACAAAGGCAGATTTAGGGACTTGCCACAATCACAATTACAATTACTAAGTACAGTCGTTTTACACCAACCAGACGCCAAGTGAAGTACTGTACACCGAAATGGCATAGTCTCGGCCAGGAATCCTACGAAGGCTGAATTATGGAGGGAGGAGACTGACAACCAGCAGTGGAGCTGGTGATCTCCAAGCAAAAAGAAATCAGGGAGCCAGCAAAAGGTAAGGATGACAGGATCTGAGAGTCGTTGCCTAGTTATTAATCCCTCTCAATGCTGACTGATAAAACACTCCAAAAAAGCAATCATAATGTGATAGTCAGGATTCTTTTCTTTTGGTGTTGTACCAGCACTCGGGAACACAGGTAAAACACAGCACAAGAAGAATCTCAGTACACTTGTACATCTGGTCACATCATGGTTGTTGGGTTGTTGTTTTTGCAGACTTGAGAGAAAATAACAATTAGCTGAAATCTACAGCAAGCTGCTTCAATTCAGAATTTGATTGGGGGAAATTCTCAAAGTTAATCAGAATTCACTACTCTGTTCCAAATTTCTCCCTCACATCCTACTGGGGTACCAAAATCAAACAAAAAACGGAAAGGAAAACAAATCTACAGCTATTTTCTTCTTCTTTTTTTTTACTAATCTTTTTATTGATATTTTGGAAACGACATCAAACAATACAAAAAAGAAGACTGAAAAGAAGAAAAGCAAACAAACAAACAAAAAACAACAACAACTATAAACATAAAACAAACAAACCAACATAACATCACTCAATTGACTTCCTTCCATCTCATTTTAGGCAAAATAAACTCATAGCTTATCTGCAGTTGTATTATATCAGCTCTTTACATCGCAGGTTTTAGATTCCACCCACTGTGATTTTGGTAATACCTAGATTGATTTCAATGTAACTTACAAATTTACTCCAGTCGTTCGTAAACTTAACGATTTTTTGATGCCTGATTTTTTGTGACATTCTAGCTAATTCTATATATTCATATAATTTCATTTGCCATTCTCTAATGGTGGGGATATTGGAAGTTTTCCAGTTTTGCGCTAACAAAATCCTGGCGGCCACCATTGCATATTGAAAGAATGTTTGGTCTTCATTTTTTATCTCCTCTCCGATCATACCTAAAAGGAACGCTTCAGGTTTTTTGGGGAAGGTGTATTTCAGTATTCTTTTTAATTCATCGTAAATTTGTCCCCAAAATCTTTTCACTTCGTCACAGGTCCACCACATGTGAAAGAAATTACCCTCTTTAGTTTTACATTTCCAGCATGTGCTGTCTCCGGTCTTATACATCTTCCCCAGTTTTGCCAGGGTGATGTACCAACGATACATCATTTTCTCCATATTTTCTCGGAGAGCAGCACATGCTGTGAACTTCATACCTTTCTTCCAAAGTTTTACCCATCTGTCAAACTCCAGATTATATCCAAGGTCTCTGGCCCATTTGACCATGACTCCTTTCACCTCTTCATCTTTTGTATCCCAGTCTAACAGTTGGTTATACATTTTGGATAAAAGTTTAGTATTACTTTCTAAGATTTCCACCTGGTACCTGGACTTTTTTTCACTCATTCCTATTTTTTTATGATCGTACCATAACGCATTAATTTGGTGAAATTGTATCCATCCAGTTAATTTATCCTTTAACTCTTCGTACGGTCTAATTTTCCACCCTCTTTCTGATTTAACTAGGAGATCTTCGTATGTCCATCTTTCACATTCCAGATTTAACTTTTTTGTTGTTAAGATATCAATTGGGTGGCAAGTTTCCTCCCCCAATGAAATGAAGACTCAGACACATTGTGTTGAGGTTAATGGGCGGGGGGAAAGAGGGTGGTCCCTGGGCGTGCCTGGCCTTAAGTAGCCCAGGCTGCGCCTCCCCTCACCCGCCGATTGGCGGGCTGGGTTGCAGGCACGCCCAGGGATTCCCCAGCTCTCGCGGGGGCAAGGGAAGCCCCCGCGAATGTGGGAGGGCCCTGCCCGCAACACCCTCTCCTCTGCAGGCTCGGAAAGGGCTTTGGTGAAAGCCACCAAGGGGTGTCTCTTTCAATCAGCTTTTTGTTCCTGTTCCAAACTTCTAATAACGAGCCTCTAATGATGTGATTAGAGAAGCCTCTGTGGATCTTTCCTTTATCATGCCACAAATAAGCATGCCAGCCGAATCTAATGTTAAATCCCTCTAGATCCAACAAATCCGTGTTTTTTAAAATGGCCCATTCTTTTATCCAACAAAGGCAAGCAGCCTCATAATAAAGTTTTAAGTTCAGAACCGCAAAACCCCCTCTTTCTCTTAGATCCGTGAGGAAATCTACAGCTATTTTCAACCCACTTAAACATTTTGGCATCTTTATGACCCTTCAGATCGAGCCCCTGCCCATTTTGGGTGCCTATTTCTAATCAATCAATCAATCAATTAATATTTCAACAGCAACTTTTTTTCCTTCTTTGAAAAATTGCAAATACAATTATGGCAAGATTTCCCTCAAGCTTTATGTTTGGAAATAGCACTATTCATTATTTTTTTTAATTCCAGCAATCTGCCATTCTGAAAAGTGTAGCATAGCAGTATGATTGTGGGGGGAAACAGTGTGAAAGTTTCGCCTGGAAAAGGACCAGGGCCTTATACACTACATGAGAAAGATAATTAACAACCTGCTAAAAGAGAGTGCAAAATTATCAATGCCAAGAGAATTATAAACTCTGAATGTGATCTATTTGCCATTACTGTCATGTAGATCATTTGGAAAAAGGCAGAATTGTAATTTTTGAAAATGTGTAGGTTAAATGTTCCATAGTAGGGGTGTGCACGGGATTTAGATGAGTCCTTAATCAAAGTCAAAGCAAGCTTTCAGATTTTGCTTTTCCCGTAGAAGAAGTCGTCATGTTTCCACAGGTGGTGGAAGTGCTTTAGCACTTTTGCTGCAGGACCATCTCATCCTCTATCACCGAAAGTTCCCCTTTCCAGGGGGTTAGTTACCCTCCTACCCCTGCCTATAGCAAAACTGTTTCTCTTGGTGGCTGGTATTTTTTATTTATCTCTCCCTTCAGATCCACATCTCCAGTGCATACACCAATCTGGTTTAATCTGCAGCCACAGCTGCAATGGTCTTTGCACAAGTTCTCTATGTATTTCCACACATCAGGCTTCAGATCCAGTAACAGCTGTCTCATTGCACTCCCCAAGCTTTCTGAGGTCAGGTGGACTGAGTTTTCCTTCTCACCTGTGAATACAATACAGGGGTACCTTGGTTCCTGAACAAATTGGCTCCCAGACACCGCAAACCCGGAAGTGAGTCTTCCACTTTGCAAACATTTTTTGGAAGCCGAATGTCCGACGTGGCTTCCAATTGAGTGCAGGAAGCTCCTGCAGCCAATCGGAAGCCGTGCCTTGGTTTTTGAACCGTTTCGGGAGTCGAACGGACACCTGGGACGGATTAAGTTCGAGAACCAAGGTTCCACTGTACTAGCTTCCTGACATTCTCTAGGCCTCTCCTTCAAGAAGTATGAATAGAAACTGGCATGAAGGTTTCTTGCGTTCCTCCTTGATGAGGAAAAACTCTTCCTTGGGACTTTTCTAGCTGATGTAATTATGGTCTTCAGCAGGTACAGGAAGCAGCTACAAGGAGATGAGCTCAGCATCCTCCACGTGAAGAAGCTACGCCAGTAAAAATTGAAGCTTTCAGCATTGAAAGAATGGCATTCAAATGGTGGGTGCGTCAGTGTTTTCAAGGATGAAGCCATTGCACAACTGTGATGGTAGAAGAAACTCAGCTGAGGAGAGAGAGCTCACAAACCCAATGCAAGAAATGCCATCAGTATGAATCTGATAGGAGACACATTGGTGCTGTCTGTAATGAAGTGGCTGACTCACTTGATAACTTCTTAAATAAATGTTTTGATGCCGTGAAGCTGCTTGCCACCTATTGGAAACCAGGTATAAGTTCACATGGTGCTAGGTGCAGACTTTTTGATCTAGCACAACTTTCCCTTGTACAACGTCAGCGATGTTCACAAGGAGACACTGTCCTGTTTGGTTTGTTTTCTTGCATTATCCGGTGCACAGAGACATGTCACGACACTCATAGCACATCTTCTGGCAGCCGAGCCTCATAATACTGATGCTGAACATCTCAAGGGTGACCTTGGAAGTCCATCAACAGAAACAGAGTCACCGCTGATTCAGAAAACAAATGCCTCCATATAACTACCACAATATGTTGCCATACTGTACCTACGGCACCGCCTCTCCTGGTATGTCCCACAGAGGAACTTACGGTCTTCAAACAAAAACATCTTGAAGGTCCCAGGCCACAGAGAGGTTAGGCTGGCCTCAACTAGAGCCAGGGCTTTTTCGGCTGTGGCTCCGATCTGGTGGAACGCTCTGTCACAAGAGACTAGGGCCTTGCGGGACTTTCCGCAGGGCCTGCAAGACAGAGCTGTTCCACCAGGCCTTTGGTCAGGGCACAGCCTGACTCCCTCCTCTGGCAATCTTCACAGAACTCTAGCCCAATGGTTGCCATCATTTTGATTTGAATTAATTTTATAATGAAATGATTTTAGAATGTTGTATTATTTTATTGTTGTTAGCCGCCCTGAGCCCGGCTTCCTCGGAAGGGATCCGAGGATATCAGTGCTCCTATGGATTAAAAAAATGTAAGCGCAGAACCTACGGGATGGCTAAACCAAGAGAGCAGGTGTGGTTTCAGGGATTATTTTTTTCAGAGGCCTGAAAGTGAAACTGCTTGTGATGCCCACTCCCAGATGGTGAGAATCTAACCAGCTCGAAAGTAAAATGAAATCGAACATGCTCAGCCTGGTGTGGAAGGAGGCAGCATAGCACAACAGAGTAATCTTCTGTTCTGTGTTTGTTGTGTACTGCTCTGCAATGACTGTATACCTATATATACCATTTAAGTATAGTTTTTGTTTTGTTTTTTAATTTTATTTATATCCCGCCCTCCCCAGCCGAAGCCGGGCTCAGGGCAGCTAATAACAATAAAATAATACAACATTCTAAAATCATTTCATTCTAAAATTAATTCAAATCAAATTGATGGCAACCATTGGGCTAGAGTTCTGTGAAGATTGCCAGGGGAGGGAGTCAGGCTGTGCCCTGACCAAAGGCCTGGTGGAACAGCTCTGTCGTGCAGGCCCTGCGGAAAGATGTCAAGTCCCGCAGGGCCCTAGTCTCTTGTGACAGAGCGTTCCACCAGATCGGAACAACAACCGGAAAAGGCCTGGCTCTAGTTGAGGCCAGCCTAACCTCTCTGTGGCCTGGGACCTTCAAGATGTTTTTGTTTGAAGACCATAAGTTCCTCTGTGGGACATACCAGGAGAGGCAGTCCCGTAGTTCAATTTGAATCAATAAATGCCTTGGACTGGCCAAGTAATTAGTCCTCATAATATACTGCATTGACCGGGGGGGGGCGGTTTGAGCAGAAATTCGGGGGAACTAAGTTCCCTTACCTTTTTAAAATTAAATAATATTTTTTTTGTCTGGGAAGTTGAAAGAGATAAACACCCAATGCCTGGGCCAAAAATCCACCTATATCTGTAATCAATGAAGTCGTGGGCATTTTTTAATCCAGATCATTGTCTGCTTGGGTTTATTAATCACACCTTACATTTAGCCACTGCCCGGGGCGTGTGGCACTGCAGCTGGGCCCACAACAGACAAACAAACAAACTTTGTGACGAGTTCCCCCACATTTTTTCCATAAAAAAGAACTGTGTATTGATACAAGGTTATGAAAATTTGAAAGGAGCCAGTATTTATCTTCATTTCCTATTTATTTTTATCTTTTCTCATCTGTTCCTTTTTTAAGGGATTGCTTAGTTCCTTTTTAAATCCCACACAAAAAATGTATCTCACACTGCACAATCGCAGCAGGCAGCATTTGAGACTGGAGGGCTTCTGACGAGGGCTAGCTAGTCAGGTGTAGAGGCTGAAGTGGTGGAGATCTCAGAGAAGCATAATTGTAGAGGATATCACCATGTTCAGCAGCGCAGAGAGTTCCCTCTAGCAAGGCAGCGGCACTCTGGTAGGGATTATCCCCTCTGCTATCTGCGCTGCTCATCTTGCAATGGCCCAGAGAACTGCTGGGTCTCCACTGAAGTATCAGCACAACACACTTTCGAGGCTGCACAAGATCTGCGCTATGTCACCTGCCTACACTTCACGAAGCAGGTGAGCAGGTGATAAGTTCTAGCACACCAGCCTTAGAAGAGGCAGAGTCTGAGCAGTCAGGGAGGAAGGACAATAGGGGGTGAAGAATGAGAGCGCTCAGTCTCAAGTTTCCTCCATAAAGTCGAAGGCAGCACAGCTTAGACAGGTGATTATGGGGGCTCTGGTGCGGTTATCTGCCCAGATGCCAAACTCTGTACTGACAAAGAGGCAGAAAACACTGAAAGATGCCCCTTGCTCCGGTCAGTTAAAATCTTCATCCCCTTACTATGAATGAAGATAAAGCTGTAGCTGTTACGAGTGTGTGTTCGTATGAGCATGCCGTTTTCAAAAAAACCCACACCAGTTGTGAGTCATACCACCTACACTGGAAGTGAAACGATCGCAGCCAGGTCAGAAGGACCCCTTGATCTGCAGAACGGGGACAGAGTGTCCTGTAAGGAAAGAACTGTGATTGTTCTGTAAGAAGCATTAATACGAGGAAGCCTTTTATTGCAGCCCCTAGGTTGTTTACCTGTGAGCCAAGCGCTGCCAGGTCTTCACACTTTCCTTTTGACAATGCCTGTTGTATTTTGACTGAATCCTGCTGGTAAAAACTCTGGACCGCGTCGTGGAAGTCAGGGAAGCCATCCTGCAAACATGAAAAAGCAGGGAAAGGAGCTGTTACTATTTCAGAATGTTTCAATTCACAAGACTAAAGATATTTTTCCAGTCTTAAATCATCACTACAGCCAATGGTGTGTGTGTGGAGAGAGAGAGAGAGAGAGAGAGAGAGAGAGAGAGAGAGAGAGAGAGAATAGTTCTTCCGCAGTTATTTTAAGGGCAAAAATAAACGTTTCAAGGTTTTGAAGCTGAGCAAGTGCAGAACAAAAGTAGGTTCTTTTAAAGGCACAAAGAAATGCTTTGAGTGCAAGTTGTTCTACCTAAATGAAAGCTTGTGGCACAATAAATGTGCTGGCTTTTAAGGTAGCAAAAGACTCCTTGAAGTTTTATTTAGGAATTTCAATCAGGAATATCAAAAGGTCTGCTTTGTGCAAGTTAAGACATTAGGATGGAAGGGAAATAAATAAGTAACCTTATCAGCAAGCAGTTTCCAGACACAGCCACGGTGCTTTCATTCTGTTGTGAAAGCACGAAAACGTACAACAAAACAGAAGCCCATGTTGCATAACGTCACAGGGACATCAAATTACAACTCCTTTTTCTGAATGACAAACCAACACCACTGGTGAGCCATTGCTAAACCCCCACCCCCCACCAAAGACTTGGAACTGTAATGGGAAGCAAAGTGGACCGAAATCAGCTGTCCCTCACAGAGCGAAAAGCTGCAAAGTTTGCTCCCTAGAAATTCCTGATTACCATAAGCTCACATTTAAGAAGACGTGGTTTAAATATGCTTGGTGCTCATCAGCCTACAAGGGCAGCTTTCGCAAAACAGGCACCTGCGACAAGCCTCATTTGGGTGCTCAAGCAACAGGTAGGGAGGGGATGGTGGATGCCCCGCCCTGCCCCAAAATCATGGGTGCTGCCCAAACCTTCCATTGCTGAATGAACTGATGTGGTTAGAAGCTTTCTTCAGATTTCCCTGCTCAATGGGGGAAGGCTTTGCTGAGAGCAGGGCTTGCACTAGTGACTCTACCGCCACCTTTACGTGAATTCGGTATGAATACCTGAAGAGCGCTGCAGTCTTGCTCACAGCACTGTGAACGCAGTTGTCCTAAGTGGCGAGGCAGAGCTTCTCTGACTTTCCATCCCCACCGCGGCTGCAGCGGCAGAGAGAGGAGAGGAGGAAGGTGGCTGCGAGCTGCAGTATTTAAACCTTTAACCCAGAGTTTTTCAACCTTTTAAAGTCCACGACTCTCTTGACCAACTGCATTCTTTCTGCAGCACCCCTGTGGGGCTCAGGAGCCCATTTACGTCACCCTCTTGCCTGCAGAGCTGCCAGCCTCTCACCCTTTTCTGAAGGGACATGAGTGGCGCTGTGGTCTAAACCAAAGAGCCTAGGGCTTGCCGATCAGAAGGTCGGCAGTTCAAATCCCCACGACAGGGTGAGCTCCCGTTGCTCGGTCCCTGCTCCTGCCCACTTAGCAGTTCGAAAGCACGTCAAAGTGCAAGTAGATAAATAGGTACCGCTCCGGTGGGAAGGTAAACAGCGTTTCCATGCGCTGCTCTGGTTCGCCAGAGGTGGCTTAGACATGCTGCCCACATGACCAGCTGTCTGCGGACAAACGCCGGGCCCCTCTGCCTATAGAGCGAGATGAGCGTGCAACCCCAGAGTTGTCCACGACTGGGCCTAACGGTCAGGGGTACCTTTACACCCTTTTTCGAACACCCACCCTTGTGGAGGGTTCCCTCAGCCTCCTCTCCTTGGGAGTTCTCTGGGCAGCCGCAGCTGCCGCCCCTGGTTTCTGAGCTGCTCCCAATGCCCCAAAGAGAGGTGCCTCCTCACACTGCCCCATAGGGGCCTGGGAAGCACCCCCCGTACAGCCCCAGAGGCGCCATTTGCCTGGAGAGCTTGTAGCCAGGGCTGCTGCAACAAACAACTGTGCAAGCCTTTGGGAGGCAGAGACGCAAGAGGGCATCAGAGAAAGGAGGAAAAGAAGAAGAAGAAGAGTTTGGATTTGATATCCCGCCTTTCACTCCCTTTAAGGAGTCTCAAAGCGGCTAACATTCTCCTTTCCCTTCCTCCCCCACAACAAACACTCTGTGAGGTGAGTGGGGCTGGGAGACTTCAGAGAAGTGTGACTGGCCCAAGGTCACCCAGCAGCTGCATGTGGAAGAGCGGAGACGCGAACCCAGTTCCCCAGATTACAAGACTACCGCTCTTAACCACTACACCACACTGGAAGAGGGACAGAGGCCAGTGTTGTCCACGGCACCCCTGACCACCATTCAAGGCACCATTCAAACCACTGCTTCAACCACATGTTTCACTGATAATTGCACAACGATAACACTGCTTATTTGGAGGAAGAATGAAAACAAACACAGAGGTCTGGGGTGAACGTGACTGGGATTTCCTATAACCGTTCCTACCCAGCTGGTCTCTTCTACCCCTGCTTTTTGGGAAGCTGCCCAGGGTTGTATATGACTCTTCCTTCTGAGCCCAGGTGGCTTGGAAGAAGAGTTTGGATTTGATATCCCGCTTTATCTCTACCCGAAGGAGTCTCAAATCGGCTAACATTCTCCTTTCCCTTCCTCCCCCACAACAAACACTCTGTGAGGTGAGTGGGGCTGAGAGACTTCAGAGAAGTGTGACTGGCCCAAGGTCACCCAGCAGCTGCATGTGGAGGAGCGGAGACGCGAACCCGGTTCACCAGATTACGAGACTACCGCTCTTAACCACTACACCACACTGGAACAAGCATTGCAGCTCATCACCCAGAAATGCCACTACAAGCCCTAAGTCCGAGTGGCAACTACTTAACATGCTTTTGCGCTGCATCGCAACCACCCCACACAAAAAAAGAAAGGAGTAAAATCTGTAACCGCCTACTTCTTCCTGGGATGTCACTTTGAGAGAAAAGTGTATGTTTTTTTTTAAAAAAAGGAGAGTACTTATTTTTTTCTCTTTCTTATTAAGTTTTTGATAGGCTTTAAAAATTAATATTAATTAATATTTCTTATAAGTATGATATGAAGATGATACGAAGATGAATTCAGAGAGAAGATGGATAGAAAATATCTGTGTGAGAGACAGGGTGGTTTTTGTCAGGTGTGAGGCCGAAAAAGATGGGAGCTGGGAAGACGTGGATCTCATGTTTGTGAACTGAAGATTAAGATTAAGGTTGATAGAATATACAATTTTGTGTTGGTGTGGGTGTGGTTTCTCACTCTTTTCTTTTCCTTTTTATTATTTTGATCTTTTAAGGTATTAGCTTTGCTTGGGTTTTTTTTAAATATTGTACAGTCATGCCTTGGAAGTCGAACGGAATCAGTTCCAGAAGTCTGTTCGACTTCCAAAACGTTCAGAAACCAAAGCGCGGCTTCTGATTGGCTGCAGGAAGCGCCTGCAGCCAATCAGAAGCCCCGCTGGACATTCAATTTCCAAAGAACATTCACAAACGGGAACACTCACTTCCGGGTTTTGATAGTTTGGGAGCCGATCTGTTCGGGAGCCAAGGCGTTTGAGATCCAAGGCAAGACTGTATTATATGTTGAAAACCTTTAATAAAATTGATTTTTTTTAAAAAAAATTAAAAGTCTATAAAAAGGAAGCCTAACGGAAGAAGCAGGGGGTGAAGAGTGTCTTGATAGCCAAATGTTCTTTTCTCCCCGTTGCTCTCTGTGGCCTGCTCTATCAAACACACCCAGTGTGCTCCCTTCCAACTTGGCTGTTCTTAAAGCGATTTCTTTGAGCAGATGTTCCCAAGCCCCACAGGCGCTTTCTTCCCCTCCGCCAAACACTTCTCCTACACGAACACCAGATTGCACCACTTCTGTTCTTTGTGATCTTCGGGGAGAGAAAGAAATCCCACACCCTCTTGCTTTTCAACCCTGCTTGGCAGCAGCGTGGGCATACCCTCGTTCTTTTCCCCTCGTTCTTTCTCTCCCACCTTATAACTCATGCTGACATGAACGCCGAACCTCTCTCCCCCCCCCCCTCCAGCCCTCCCAGCTACCCACCCACCCCTTCCATTTCCCTCTAGGTCTCTTACTCCCACTGAATCTTTCAAGTTTCGCCCTCTCATCCATCTTCCCGCCACCTCCGCTTACGGATGTGCTGTTCAGCGGCAGGATGCCTTTGTACTGCTTAGTCCATAGGACTGTAATGACTCTGTTGTCTGTCTCACATGCCCTGCCAACTCTCAATCCTGTATTTTTTTTGGGGGGGGACACCCCTAGCCACACACCCTTTTCTGCACAAAATTAACAGCGCTGGAGAGAGCAGAGCTTTCCTTCAATCACCAGTGATTTTGCTGTGCTTCCTCTGGGACAAACACACAAAGCCTTGTGTGCTGTCGGTGTCATGGTCTCGGGGGGGGGGGAGTGAGGGGGCGCCCACATCAAGTCCACACTTACACACCCACCCACGGATCAAGGCAGCTGCTGAAGAGGGAGGCTGTGGGAACTTCATGTAACTAAAATATTGCTTTTGTTTCGTCGCACGTGAGAAGGCATTCAGGGACCTCGCCGCAACTCATTAATAGCTACTCCCAAATCCGAACCTAATTGCTGCATTCCTTCTCCCGCCCACTCGGCTCCCAGCGCTTGTCATTTTCCCGGGATTCCGCCCCCGCCTCTCCCTGCAAACTTACACACCCACTCCATCGAGAAAAGGGAGAGGTCACATGAGGGAAGGGGGGGAGGCTTTCACAGGTAATCGGGTGTAATTTGTGATATGCTTTGCCTCCACACACACCCTCCACCCTTTTTCTTTTGTGTTGCTTATGCAAAACTCCTTCACCCTGCAGAGGTGATGTTTGCAACGTCGTCCGTAGGTTTGCTTGCCCACGCAGTCCTGCTCTCAGGCGCCTCCATCTCCGAGAGGGAGGGAGGAAAACCCTCCTCTTTATTATACCGGGGAAAACCATTTCACATCACGCCCGGGGTGTGTGTGTGTGCAATCATTTCCACCTGCGGAAAAGAGGCGTTAAACGTTAAACGCCTCCCGAGATCAAAATGGCAGTGTTTTACACGCACTGACGTCGGTGGAAAGGCTGAAGGGGACTCATCAGTACAGTCGTACCTTGGAAGTCAAATGGAATCCGTTCTGGAAATTTGGAAACCAAAGCGCAGCTTCCGATTGGCTGCAGGAAGACCCTGCAGCTAATCGGAAGCAGCGGAAGGCCCCGTCGGACGTTTGGCTTCCAAAAGTAGTTCACAAACCGGAACAGTCACTTCTGGGTTTGCGGCGTTCGGGAGCCGAAACATTCGAGAACTAGGCTGTTCAAAAACCAAGGTATGACTGTAGTGACAATCTGGGCTCCTGCGTTTCAGTCCTCGTCTAAGCAGGAGAACTGAGGTGGCAAGAGAAAAAATAGTTTGGCGTATATATTCAAGGGTTAAGGAGCCATCTATAAAAGTTTCTGGCTCATGCTTCAGCAAGCTGTATAGCACTTCCAGAACTTAAGCTTTTTTAAAAAGGGGGTGGGGGACCACCTGCTGCTGTATGGGATGTGTTTGCAAGAACAATACCAGACAGGCTGAAATCTTGAAAAGTTACTATGCCTCAATGAGGAAAACCATATTTCCCCTTGTCTTTAGCAAACAAACGGCACAATATAACTATCTGTAAACAAACACTGAACATCCATAAAAATGGCAAAAGTAATTTCTTTCCCAAATAGGTTTTTTCTTAAACAATATCAAGCGCAGTAAGTAAAGAGTTCGCTTGTAATATATCTGTGGTTCAGTGCTCATTTCTTCTCTTTCCAAAATAGATATTATCTCGAACAATTGCAAATGCAGTAATAAAGAGTCCACTTATGATATAAATCAGTGGTACAGTGCTTGGACATCGTTCTGGTAATCTGATGCTTCGTTGCTAAAGAGCTTAGTCATCGAGCTTTGTAGTAAATAATACACAAGAGAAGGTGGTATGTAAACGACTTAAAGTAGGGTATATCTGTCCCCATCTGCATGTTTCCATCGGGAGGAACATAGAAAGAGGACGATGTCCTTCAGTTTTAAACCTCCTCCTCCTGTGTTTATTGCAGTAGTCATTGCATCACCGCCCTGTTTATTGTTTTACTGTTTAACAAACAAACAGCAAGCATTCTCTGTTTCAAGCATTACCAGGGGTAAGGATTATTTGCTTGCTTGCTCCATAGAGACAGGTATTGGCAGATTGAGCGGGCGAGATCAATAGTTGGTCCAATAGTTGGTCAAGAAGGCAGACTCTGCACGTGCCGTAGAGGGAAGTGAGGGGCAAATGGGGCTCCTCAACCTGGGAAGGTAGCCCATCTAGTAAAGGTAAAGGGACCCCTGACAGTTAAGTCCAGTCTTGGACGACTCTGGGGTTACGGCGCTCATCTCGCTTTATTGGCCGAGGGAGCCGGCGTACAGCTTCCGGGTCATGTGGCCAGCATGACTAAGCGAACCAGAGCAGGGCACAGAAACGCCGTTTACCTTCCCGCTGGAGCGGTACCTATTTATCTACTTGCACTTTGACGTGCTTTCGAACTGCTAGGTTGGCAGGAGCAGGGACCGAGCAACGGGAGCTCACCCCGTCGCGGAGATTTGAACCGCCGACCTTCTGATCAGCAAGTCCTAGTCTCTGTGCACCCCTAAGTGCAAGTAGATAAATAGGGACCGTTTTATAGCGGGAAGGTAAACGGCGTTTCCGTGCGCTGCGCTGGTGTCGGCTCGCCAGAGCAGCTTCGTCACGCTTGCCACGTGACCCGGAAGTGTCTCCGGACAGCGCTGGCCCCCAGCCTCTTAAGTGAGATGGGCGCACAACCCTAGAGTCGGACACGACTGGCCCGTACGGGCAGGGGTAACTTTACCTTTACTAGTTTTGGGACAGGGCTATGTGTACAAGAACGGATCGCAGCAATTACCTTCCTTTTCCTGCTGCACAAAAAGGAACAAGACTTTCAAAGTCCCCTTGCAAAATTCTCACTGGCTTTTATAGGAACATGTAAGTCGCTAATTATTCCCTCGCCCTGTCTCTTCACTTTTAGTCCACCCAAAACAAGCAGTTACAGAATAAAAATGTGCCCTCGACATTTTCCCAGGGTAGTTTAAACACACACACAAAAAATAGAATTGTACAAAGGAATTTTTGCATCCAATGGGACCATTTCCTGAAATGCTCCTTTACAGGGAAATATATGCATCCAATTAACTACTGGCCTGCTGCATCACATATCCCTCAACACAGAAGGGAAATTATGGTAAAATTGACAGCCTATTTACTTAGTCTGCAAGCTACATTATTTAAAACTGGATCTATTTTTAAAAAAATACCAAATGAAAAAATACTGAATATATTTCCATGTTTTTGCTAGGTTTAGTCATTACCTCCATAAGCCAGAGTGTGTGTATACATGTGTTCATTTTTCTGACTATCAGGAAATTGTTCCCTAATGGCAACAAGATCCATTAGACAGGGCAAGAACATTCCAGAGCTACTGGCAGGAGTTTCTCTCCGTGCTATTTCCCTCCATTAGGAAGATCCGAACAACAAAACACAGTTTATGAGGCATCTGAAAACAGCCAAAAATAAAATAAAAATTCCACCTACTCGACAAAATTATTTGTGTTTAGGTCAAACGATGCTCTAGCGCACAAAAAGACCCAAACCGTATAACTGAGCAAGACGTGCAGAAAATTGTTGCCAGTGCTTCTCAAATGGAGGTAGAGAGGATCATGATTTGCCTGAAGAAAACCATGATGGAATAAAGGGCAACATCCAATGTCAGTCACACTTAAGTGAGGCATAATTTATTTCAATAGGTTTACTATGAGCATAATGGGAACAGGTCTTCTCTGTGGTGGCTCCTAATCTGTTGAATGCTCTCCCCAGAGAGGCTCGTCTGGCGCCATCATTATATGTCTTTAGGCACTAGGCAAAACATCCCTCTTTACTGAGGCCTTCAGCCATTAAATAATCTATGGTCTGTTAAAGAAAGGGGACTGTCGTTATGATTATTTTTATTATTATGCTGTATACTACGCAAACTATATACTATACAAGAACACAGTCATACCTCAGGTTAAAGACGCTTCGTGTTAAATCTTTTCAGGTTGCGTCCCGGAATGGGTTACTTCTGGGTTTTGCCGCTCAGGCATGCACATAGCTGTCAACTTTCGGATTTGAAAATAAGGGATCAGCAGCCTCACCTGTCCCGGGGACAGTCTACGGGATATCTAACAATCCGGGATAGCAGCTGGAAATGGCGCTGGAATAAGGGAATTTCCCGCCAAAAAGGGAAGGTTAACAGCTATGCGCATGCACTCAAAATGACGTCACGCGCATGTGCAGAAGCGGTGAATCGCGACCCACGCATACGCGTGTTGCATTCTGCTCAGGTTGCGAACGGGGCTCCAGAACGGATCCCGTTCGCAACCAGAGGTACCACTGTACTGTACACTTGAGTGTTCCAGTTTGTGAACGTTCTTTGGAACCCACACCTCCGACATGGCTTCCAAACGTTTGGGAAGTTGAACAAACTTCCGGAATGGATTCTGTTCAACTTACGAGGTACCACTGTACTACTATGCTTTTTAATTATGTTTTTATTATTATGCTCCATAAAATGCAATTTGAATGTTCTACACCACTCTTGAGATCTTTAATAAAGGGCAGTATAGAAATCAATTTTTTAATAACAACAACAACAACAACAACCTAGCCTGATAAACATTCAGTGTTTATCTAGCATGGCACTGAGGCTGCACTCAGCAAGCCCCATTTAACACAACGGAATAAGCAAACAGGCACAAGATTGTGCTTCAATTAACTGATCTACAGCTGAAGCTAGACAGGAGCCTTATGATGAGGATGTAACATCAGTCAAATTCCACTCCTAAAAATATTCTCCAGTAAAATGAGCCCGATATTTATAAAGTGAAATATTTAAATTCAGATCGGTGTTTTCTCCCCCTGGTATTCTGCTGAAATAATACCTGCTGATCTTCTCAAGGCAAAAAAAAATTAAGTAGAGACATCCTGGTCTCATAAGCTTTTTGGGGAAAAGTTCTCCCCCATCCTCATGGGCCGGTATTTTCCTTTTACTTATTTCAGGGAAGAACATGTGTAACTGTGCAAAAGGCCAGCTGTGTGTGTTTTACTGCTACTATAACTAAATGTAAAAGAAAATCTATATATGCAGGAATTTATTGCGCCTGTTCCACTGTAGAAATGCTGTGAAAAGGGTGAACACCAATTTCAAACTGCCCATTGAAAGCAATAAATAAATAAAACTGGGGCAGTGAAGGGGGAGATGGAACATATATCTATTTTATCCTGATTACTGGTCAACTTTTCCTCTCCAAACTCACAACTTCACAAGCTCCACTATATTGTTTCAACTGCCCTCATATTTTAAGTGACTACTACAGAACCTTTGATAAACCGGACCATATTTATTCAGAATGCATTGTATTTTAAGGGATTTGTTTTTCAGTTGGGAGAGTGAGGCAGAACATAGCCGTTCACCAAATGAAGCCTTAATGGTTCTTTCCTCTCTCACGCAAGTCGGTTTTAGCAATGACAACTAAACAGAACAAATTAAAATACAGTACCTCTATCTTAATTCTCTTTGGTGACAGTTCATCCCTTTCTCCACATTTAGACCTAGGAGATGAAAACACATTTTGTTTTGTTTTTACTAGGTAGCGCACACTTATCTTCAGAAAAAGAAACACCTTGGAAAAATCCTTGCCTGCAACAGAGAGATAGAAAACTGAAATTTCTCATTTAAGCCTCGATTTCCAGATAGGTTCACAAAGCATGTCCTGTAGTTTAAGAACCTGACGTAAGGTTCAATCTTGCTGGACTACCATTAGAGATTATGGGCGGTGGAGAAGGATTTGAATGTTTAAATGCTCCTTGGTATAAAAAAACCTCCCTGTACAAAGGAAGCTAGCGTGTCGGGGTTGGGGTCAGATTTTTAACTTCAACCCTGTTGAAGCCACCTGATCTACGAAAAGTACAATTTTCTGCAACAACTAGGAAAAATGTGGTGTGGAAATGCCAAGACTCATGGGCTCCCAATAGGTGGGGTGGGGTGTGCACAATTCAGGGTCAGCAAACTTTTTCAGCAGGGGGCCAGTCCACTGTCCCTCAGACATGGTGGGGGGCCGGACTATATTTTTTTTGGGGGGGATGAACGAATTCCTATGCCCCACAAATAACCCAGAGATGCATTTTAAATAAAAGCACACATTCTACTCATGTAAAAACACGCTGATTCCTGGACCGTCTGCAGGCCGGATTTAGAAGGCAATTGGGCCAGATCAGGACTATGAGTTAGGGAGGGAATGGGACTCTTGATGTCAGGGTCGTGGGGGTTGGACTAGATGACAGGGTCCCTTCCAACTTTAGATTTCTATGATTCTATGACCCTGACTGCCGAACAAGAAAAATAAAAACAGGTTTTCTGATACAATAAACCTCATTAAAGCAATTAGGATCTCTCCCTCCCTTTTTTTTTTAAAAAAAAGCAGCTTACTTGGTAGTCCGGTAAGTATATTTGTAGGTAACTTCTCGGGATATTTGTCGCGCCAGTGCAAAGAGTTCGTCCCTCCGGGTCAGCAGTGCGTTATCCTTCACACACAATTGAGCAGCGGCTTCGTTAACTGTGAGCTGGAAAACAAAAGACAAGGGATGCTTCGTTGCCTTAGCTGTATCACTCTTTTGAGGAACATGGAACCCTATGTATCGCCCATTACTGTTGCAATGTACCGTATTTTTTGCTCTATAAGACTCACTTTTTCACTTCTAAAAAGTGAGGGGAAATGTGTGTGCATCTTATGGAGTGAATGCAGGCTGCGCAGCTATCCCAGAAGCCAGAACAGCAAGAAGGGATTGCTGCTTTCACTGCGCAGCGATCCCTCTTGCTGTTCTGGCTTTCGAGATTCAGAATATTATTTTTCTTGTCTTCCTCCTCCAAAAACTAGGTGCGTCCTGTGGTCTGGTGCGTCTTATACAGTGAAAAATACGGTACATAAACAACATTATAGAGTTTCACAGAGAAATCTGGAGGGCTTTCTTCAGATTTCTGGCATCATGCTCAACACAGTTGCCACAGTTTTATAAAGATATGCACACGCACACACCCCGCAAAAGGAAAACAACTAAGTTTTTAAATGCTGCTAGGTACCTTTTATTTCCCCCCCAAAAAAATTTGAAGATACTTAATTCCCTCGGGAGTAAGTTGGTACTTTTAAAAAACAGTTATTAGATCAGGGACAAACTATTTTGTTTAAAACCAATGCATGCTTTTAAAATGAACTCAGGCAGACCTCAGGGATTCTGCTTTAATAATAATAATAATAATAATAATAATAATAATAATAATAATAATGGTCCTGAGGTCGACTCAGGGGGCTGGCTGTGTAGCCAATCCCTTACTGCGCCCTGTGAGCACCCACTGGGATGAACTGCTATGACAAACTCCTACATTTTGGTGTGATCTAATGCGATCCCCCAGAGTGTCTGGAGATTTGGCTTCCTCTGCAGCGAAGCTTTAATAGGCTGCTAACTTGGGTTTTATTTCTGAGCGAACCATCTCAAGTTAATAGTGTTTGCACAAAATGGCCAAGTGGCCTAAACCAGAGGTTTTCAACCTTGCTGAATCCACGGCTCCCTTAACCAACTACATTCGTTCTGCTGCACCCCTGTGGGGCTCAGGAGCCCAGTTACGTCACCCCTTGCCTGCAGAGCTGCCAGCCTCTCACCCCTTTTTTTGGACACCCTTGTGGAGGGTTCCCTCAGCCTCCTCTTGTTTGGGAGTCCTCTGGGCAGCAGCTGCTGCCATCTCTACGATAATCTTTATTGTCACTGTCCCATACAGAACAACGAAACTGAAAATCTACAGCAGACATTCAGAAACCAACAAGCCTGCTATCCCAGCCTGGTTAGCCCCCTAAAAAACTCTGATACCCCATAATTAAATACAATATACGCCCATAGAGACTACCTTACACTGCATTTAAAACCAAAATCGCATTTGAATAGAAACTTTCTCAGGCGGCTAGTCCTAGTCTTTATAACCCTGTACCTTCTTCCAGAAGGCAGAAGCTGAAAGAGATCATTTCCGGGGTGCGCACTATCCTGCACTACCTCTGCAGCATTCTTATGGCACCTGGAAGCATAGATTTGATCCAAGGTAGGGACGCGGGTGGCGCTGTGGGTTAAACCACAGAGCCTAGAACTTGCTGATCAGAAGGTCGGCGGTTCGAATCCCCGCGATGAGGTGAGCTCCCGTTGCTCGGTCCCTGCCAACCTAGCAGTTCGAAAGCACGTCAAAGTGCAAGTAGATAAATAGGTACCGCTCCGGTGGGAAGGTAAAGAGTGTTTCCGTGCGCTGCTCTGGTTCACCAGAAGCGGCTTAGTCATGCTGGCCACATGACGCGGAAGCTGTACGCCGGCTCCCTTGGCCAATAAAGCGATATGAGTGCCGCAACCCCAGAGTCGGCCACAACTGGACCTAATGGTCAGTGGTCCCTTTATCTTTAGGGATAGTGCAGCCAATTATTCTCTCTGCAGTCTTTACAACCCTGGACAACATTGTTTTTCCCCTGACCATGCAGCTCCCAAACCACACACACAGGTCTCTGGTCTGCCCCACCCCTGCCCCAAAGACAGATGCCTCCCAGAGGCACCGTTCGCTTGCGGAGCTTATAGCCAGGGCTGCTGCAATAAACAGCTGTGCAAGTCTTTGGGAGGCACAGACGCAAAAGAGCATCAGAGGAAGGAGGAAAAGAAAGAGGGTCAGAGGCCAGGGTTGCCCATGGCACCCCTGACCATCATTCAAGGCACCCCAGGGTGCCACGGCACACTGGTTGAAAACCACTGGCCTAAACAGACTAATGGGAGCTCGGAATCATTAAGCAGGTGGAACGAACCTCAAAGTAAGTTTCTGATGGGTTGCCCAGACCATTTATATCAGAGATGGAGCTACTGTTCCAAAAACCAATCCGTATCCATCAAGAGGCTGGTTTTTACTGGTCTGAGATTCCCATAGAAATGGGAGACTTCACCCTCAGCCTTCATCGTCTCCTCAGAAGACAGTGATGGATGGATGGATGGATGGATAGATGATGATGATAAAAGGAGAAGGAAGAGGAGCAGCTTGGGTCTAAAGATGCCCAGTTATCATACTCCCTGTTCTGCTTATGAGAGGGCTGTTTGTGAGCTGGAATAGGAATGTTGCGTGAGAAAAACGCTCCAAATTCAGATTAAGTTTCCATTTGCACAAGGTGTTGTGCAAGATTTTATACGGGCTGCTAGAGTTCATATGCTATGGCCTATATATTCCTTATTTGCCATATTTTTCATTCTTTTAACACAACACCCATTGCACTGTGTGCATATAACTTTTGGACCCAAGCCAATATAACCTGTATTATTAAAAATGGAGAAGTGAAAGTTGCCAGATGTACACTTTCTGTTATGACATTCCCAACTGGTGTGTGTGTGTGTGTGTGTGTGTGTGTCCCACCTTTCCCCATCTAACCACTTCTCTGTGAATGAAAAACAGAATATAATGTCACAGACTGGCTCCTGACATATTATCTGCATTCACTCGCTGGAATAAGACTGACACTATAGCTGCCAGTTCCAAGTCACAACATGCTCTACATTTGCCTGATGTTAAGTAACCTCATGCATGAGAGAGAACTGGTGTCAACTAGGGTTGCCATCAAAATTTCACCTGAAGTAGTTCAAAACAGATTTGGGGTTCCCTGGTTAGGCAAAACACCTGAGGAATTTTGAGGGAAGTCCAAAGTATCTCCATAAGGCGAACAAAATTCCTCAAGGTTATTCAGGCCAACATCCCCTAGGCCTAGGTTATAACTGAACTTCCACAAATAGACGTTCTCAAGCAAAAGAAATGAGTATTTTTTTTAAAAAATCCCAATAGAAGACTGCCAATTTTTCCTCTGAGGGCTCATATATCAGGGATGTCCAACACGTCGATCGCGATCTACCGGTCGATCTCTACGAGGTTTTTGTAGATTGCGGTCGATCGCTGGCCCCTTTCCGGCCCTGCCCTATCTCCCTGCGCTGGCCTCTATTATTGCAGAAGGGAAGCCTGAGTTTAGAAAAGGAGGCTGTTATCTGGCCAGCAATCGTAAAGTTAGTGGCTGCTTCTGTTCCTCCTCCCTCAGAAGAGCTGCAGAAAATTCCCTGACCCCCTAAGAAGCGGGGGGTCAACAACTTTGAGCTGACCCCCCCCCCAAATGGGGGTAGATCACTGCCAGATTTTAATTTTGAAAGTAGATCGCAGTCTCTCAGGAGTTGGCCACACCTGTCATATATGATAAATGCTGAGGTTTATTTCATTGCTGGCTACTAAAATGATATGGCCCTTTCATTTCAACAAAATACCAAGGTGGTTGATGGAACAGAACAACAATGTACAGTGGTACCTCTGGTTGTGCACAGGATCCATTCCGGAGCTCCAGTCGGATCCTGAGCTGTGTGTATCTGAAGGTGCTGCTTCTGCACATGCACATGGCGTGGTTTAGCACTTCTGTGCAAGCGCACAGCGTGTAGAGCGCTTCTGCACATGTGCACGGCACGTAAACCACTTCTGCGCATGCGGCGAAACTCGGAAAAATACTTCTGGGTTTGCCATGTGTGTATCCCGAAGGATACAGAACCAGAGGTGAATGTAAGGAGAGGTACCTCTGTACCTTGGATCTTGAACGCCTTGGCTCCCAAACAAATCGGCTCCCAGAAGTGAGTGTTCCTGTTTTCGAACATTCTTTTGGAAGCCGAATGTACGACGGGGCTTTTGCGGCTTCTGATTGAAGCCGCGATTTGGTTCTCAAACATTTTGGAAGTCAAACGGACTTCCGGAACGTATTCCGTTTGACTTCCAAGGTACAACTGTATCTTATCAATAAAACAGTGAGGTTTTGGTAGCCAGAGATGGCAGGAGCAGGGATTAATAACCAGGAAAAGCTTAGGGTAAAGAGGAATGCTTTTAATGGCTGGCAGAAGCACCCAGCTGTTGGTGCCCACCTGATCTCTAGGGGGAGATGATTTCCCAAGGTGGGTGACCCCAGAAAGACAGCAGTTCTCCATACCACTGTAAGGTGGAGACCTCCAGGCACCAGGCGAAATTTTGCACTTGGCTTATGACCACTTGCGACTAAGTGAAGATACCTGGGCATCAGGATGGCGCCTGACACCTCCACCATCTGGGGATCATTGGATCGGGACTGTTTTCACACGCTAATGCCCCATCTGTAGAATTACCTATCAGTTCTATTTCATTTGCACAATCGGAAACCTTCATCTGGTTGTAAATATTAATAATGAGTCTTTCTGTAAAAAACCACACGATTTAAATCAAGTCTTACTAATTGGATTGGATCAATTGGATTTAAATCAAATCCCCCTGCCCTGTGACAAAGTCATTCTCCCCTCTTTATACTTTATAATATTCAACACGTCAAATGCCTATGTACATGCAGCAATGCACAGAGCTAGAGGATTCTAAATTTTACGGACCCAGCAGCCCGAAACCTTGTCCCACTGCAACATAAAGAAATTACATTAGCCAAGGCTGAGCCCAATATTCTTTCCCCTCTTCACAATTTCCAAAGTGCCACACTCAAGACCAACAGCCATGAATTCCTCTCAGTGACTATAAAGACCTTGGAATGAATCTTCGCATCAGGAACAAAAGCTAAATGAAGTGAGAATGTGGTGGCTTATGCTGACATTCGCTACATATTGTTCTGTCAGTCTACAAGAAGATAAGATTTGGAGAATCAAGCAGGTATTATAAAAGTCTCTGAACACTGAGAACTTCAGAAAGAATGGATTTCATATGAATTAACACTATGGCAAAACTCTTGCTTACTCAGCAGAAGCTGTCTTAGAACACTGCAAAAGGATCTTTGAAGTAGCTCACAAGAGATCTGCTTCAAAAGGTGCTTTTGCACAGCTTCAATTCCCTCAAAGCTGACAAGCGGGGACTAAATTCTGCTGCCTTGGGCAGATATTATTTCTGCATATCCTCCATTGCCTGCAATCATAAAACAACATTTAAATCAGTGGGATTCACCTCCAAATGAAGGTATTGTCTCAATATAAAAAAGTGGATATAAGATTTAGTCCTATTCACTGACATACATCCTTTTTAGGTCAGACTAATTACATATCTCCTTTCTCCGTGGATGCAACGCATCTTAAACACACACACACACATTATGGTTGTTGATTTAAAATCACATACTTTTATTTCAGTATGTCAGGGCATTTCGTATCCCATCTTTTAAAAATCTCTCATCAGAACACAAATCCATACAAAAACAAAGAATCTGTTTAGGTCAGATAGATTTTATTGCTTCCTTGAGTAAGGAAGATTTGGTTTTCACATGCTGCCATGAAAGGACGAAACTAGTACCACAAATAATCAAACCATAGATCTGACTCATTCTATTAAGAGCCACAACATTCAAATATATAACAAGAATGTGATCTAGTTTCATTTACATTAGATCTTATACCAGAGTAATGCATGCAGTTACTAGGGCCCTGCGGGACTTGACATCTTTCCGCAGAGCCTGCAAGACAGAGCTGTTCCACCAGGCCTTTGGCCAGGGCACAGCCTGACTCCCTCCTTCGGCAATCTTCGCGGAGCTCTGGCCCAATGCTTGCCATTGGTTTGATTTGAATTAATTTTATAATGAATGATTTTAGAGTGTTGTGTTGTACTGTTGTACTGTTTTATTGTTGTTAGCCGCCCTGAGCCCGGCTTCGGCTGGGGAGGGCGGGATATAAATAAAAATTATTATTATTATTATTATTATTATTATTATTATTATTATTATTATTATTATTGCAAAACTCTTGTAGGTTGATTGGTGCCTCAAAAAAAGGAAAGGAGATGGAAATTGAACTACCACCAGTTTAGACTTACAATGCCATAAATAGAGGGTAGAGAATCCTTTCCGGCTCCGCAAGGCAAATGTGACAGGTGGGTAGGTGCACCCATCTGGTGGAATCCCACACGCTTTGCATGTCTCACAGAAGCCATCTTAGAACATTGCAAAAGCATCTTTGAAGTAGCTCACACAAGAGAGCTGCTTCAAAAGGTGCTTTTGCACAGCTTCAATCCCCCCCCAGCTGATGAGCGGGGACTAAATCCTGCTGCCTTGGCTACGTGATCTTGTTCTCTACTGGCCAATGCAGGATTAAACCTTAACCTCCCACCCATCAGATGACATCACCAGTGATGTCAGCTGAGGAGTGGGTGGACACAGCTTGAGGGAAACGACATTGGGGGCCAAACTGTTCCCCCTGACGGACCAAGAGTGGCTTGCGGCCCAGAGGCTTGCGGCCATAAACCCACAGGTAATCCAGTCATGTGACAAATTAAATGCTATAATTCGGAGGATACTTTTTTCAAATAAAACATGAGCAAGTTAAAACGCATTTCACTGCTCTTACCAGTGAAATTCTGCACCTCACAGCTGGCTGATAAGATGCTGGTAGTGGGGTTGTTTTATAAATAACCGTAGCATTTATAGTTTTAAAAATGGAGTGCAAGTGATGTTTGTGGGGCTCTAGAGTGCTATACACAGGACACGCAAAAAATAATCATGGCCACTGGTCCCATCACCTCCTGGCAAATAGAAGGGGAAGAAATGGAGGCAGTGAGAGATTTTACTTTCTTGGGCTCCATGATCACTGCAGATGGTGACAGCAGCCACGAAATTAAAAGACGCCTGCTTCTTGGGAGAAGGGCAATGACAGGCCTAGATAGCATCTTGAGAAGTAGAGACGCCACCTTGCCAACAAAGGTCCGTATAGTTAAAGCCATGGTTTTCCCAGTAGTGATGTATGGAAGTGAGAGCTGGACCATAAAGAAGGCTGATCGCCGAAGAATTGATGCTTTTGAATTATGGTGCTGGAGGAGACTCTTGAGAGTCCCATGGACTGCAAGAAGATCAAACGCATCCATTCTTAAGGAAATCAGCCCTGAGTGCTCACTGGAAGGACAGATCGTGAAGCTGAGGCTCCAGTACTTTGGCCACCTCATGAGAAGAGAAGACTCCCTGGAGAAGACACTGATGCTGGGAAAGATGGAGGGCACAAGGAGAAGGGGGCGACAGAGGACGAGATGGTTGGATAGTGTTTTCGAGGTTACCAGCATGAGTTTGACCAAACTGCGGGAGGCAGTGGAGGACAGAGGTGCCTGGCGTGCTCTGGTCCATGGGGTCACGAAGAGTTGGACACGACTAAACGACTAAACAACAACAACAACAACAACCTCCAAAAATAGTAAAGAATAAAAAAAATACAAGGTTGTTGATACTGAATTCTTACCATCTGGGGTGATGGTCTTTTGGATTTCTCTTTCTTCTTATCACTGATATATTATTGGTGTATGTTTTAATTATGGTTTGTAATCCGGCAAACTGTTATGAAATTGTCACACCCTTCGGCTAGTACAATAAACTTACTGATGATGGTGATGATTTATCTTGTTACTGCAGTCCTTGATCAGCCCAAAGGCAATCATTATGAGTGATGGCACTCATGAGTGAAGCAGCAGGTCAAACACTCACAATAGCCTTTAGACCAGGACTGGGGAACCTGTGGCCCTTCAGACTCCCATCAGCCCTAGTCAGCATGGCCAATAATCAGGAATTATGGGAGTTGTAGTTTAGTAACATCTAGAGGGCCACAGTCCTGTTTTAGACAGTCAGTCGGTCAGTCACCAAGGAACTTCTCTCTAGGAATCAAATGATTGCAGACACCCAATATCCAGAGCAGAGGTGGGGAATCTGGATCTCACTGGCAGATCCACCTGGGCAAAGCCTGAGTGATGTGTGGGGCCACCCTCCTGCCACACACTTGATGTCACAAGGACTTAAGTAACTCATTTTGCCCACACAATTCTCAATCAGCCAAATGCTCCTCCTTTTATCAGTATTTGCATTTTTTTTGCCTAGATATTCTTGGAATTGAAGAGCCCCAAAGGCATTTTCTAAACAATGATTTAATTTTGCGAAAGTATTTGCTCAGTATGTGAACTGGAATTCCTCTTAAGATATAAGAGGGATAAAATATAAACTAGTCTGGGTATCACATTCATTTTAAGAGCATTGGCTTTTCCCCACATGGTCAGGTTCAATGACTCCCATCTGTCAATCTATTGATACCTCATGATATATTTGTTGATGTTTCATGACACTAATTTAGATAAGTCTCGTGGCATTAACATGCCTAGATATTTAATGTTGCCATTGCAAATATAAACCTGGTATCGTTTAAATGTTTGAACCAAAAAGTTGTTTCCTATTAACATCAACTCCCGATTTGGACCAGTTTATAGTGTATCCAGAGATATTGCCAAAAACATCTATTTTGCCCACACAATTCTCAATCAGCCAGTTCACTCAAAGGCATAGCCCGCAAACCTCAGAACTTGCCACGTCAGGCACAGCACTCCACAAGACCAGACAAACAGTTGTTTGCTGGGCCTTGGGTATATGGCCTCGGCCCAGTATACCTGAAGGAGCGTCTCCACCCCCATCGTTCAGTCCAAACACTGAGGTCCAGCGCCAAGGGCCTTCTGGTGGTTCCCTTCCTGTGAGAAGTGAGGTTACAGGGAACCAGGTAGAGGGCCTTCTTGGTAGTGGCACCCGCCCTGTGGAACGCCCTCCCATCAGATGTCAAAGAAATAAACAACCATCTGACATTTAGAAGACATCTGAAGGCAGCCCTGTTTAGGGACGTTTTTAATGACTGATGTTTTAATGTATTTTTATCTCTTGTTGGAAGCCACCCAGAGTGGCTGGGGAAATATTATTATTATTATTATTATTATTATTATTATTACGCACAGGGCTTGGCAATTGTGGGCACAGCGCTTCCCAAGCACTGCGAATCAGCTGACTGCCTTCCATGCAAGCCCCACTATTGCCTGTCCCATCATATATGACATCAGCTGGCAGACCTTATTATGTTGGAGGTTCTGCATTCCCACTCAAGGGACAGAAGACCTTACAACAGTCAAGCGTTAGAAACTGAGATAGAAAAGCTATTCACCACATGGCTCCTGACGTTTTGCAGGCGCCAAAACAAAATATCTAGTCACTTTTTTTTATTCTTCTTCTTGAAAAGCACGAACCACTCTAGTGCTACGTGAGCCAGGTGATCTGAGGCATGTTGCATGGGTCAGTGCCAGCTTAAGTCCTCGTCTTTTGCCATTGGCGTTACTACAGAGGGCCTTCTCGGTAGCGGCGCCCGCCCTGTGGAACACCCTCTCATCAGATGTCAAGGAAATAAACAACTACAGTGGTACCTTGGGTTAAGTACTTAATTCGTTCCGGAGGTCCGTTCTTAACCTGAAACTGTTCTTAACCTGAAGCACCACTTTAGCTAATGGGGCCTCCTGCTGCCGCCGTGCGATTTCTGTTCTCATCCTGAAGCAAAGTTTCTGTTCTCATCCTGAAGCAAACCCAAGGTACTATTTCTGGGTTAGCGGAGTCTGTAACCTGAAGTGTATGTAACCTGAAGCATATGTAACCCAAAGTACCACTGTATCTGACTTTTAGAAGGCAGCCCTGTTTAGGGAAGTTTTTAATGTCTGGTGTTTGGTCATGTTTTTAATATTCTGTTGGGAGCCGCCCAGAGTGGATGGGGAAACCCAGCCAAATGGGCGGGGGTATAAATAATAAATTATTATTTAGTGGGTCCAATGGCCAAGAAGGCAGTTTTCTGCACATGTCAAAGAGGGTAGGGAGGGGCAGATGGGGCTTTCTAACCTGGGAAGGTAGCCCAACTCTGATATTTTGGTGCCACGCTGCCCTGCAGACCAGCGAGGCATTGCAACCATGTCATCCAGATGATGTTAGGCCCCAAACATCTCCACTTCCTCGCAAAAGGCGGGTTGCCTGTCGCAAAATGCACCAGGCACCCGGCTAATTGTGAACGCTGGCTTACAACAAACCAAAGCAGCCTGTATGCCCTTTGAATAACACTGGCTACTTTCTTATAGGTCTTAGCGATAGAACCTAGGACACACAAGATTCCTACAACTGCAACTCAACATGATGTTTTATGCAACACTGAGTACTATCAGCAGTTGCCAACATCTGCCAGACATAACCTGCTTAAGGGAGAGGATGATCTGGCTGAGGTTTGCCATTTTACAAGACAATAAAGATTTTAGTCTCTTTTGAAATATTGCCCAGGAACTCTAAGTTGGAAGTTCCACCAAGGTCAAGGACACAGTCCCAAGCAAAAGCATATAGGATTGCATCTTAAAGCGTTAATTTTATTAGGACAAAAAAAGTTGGTCATCCACAAGTTGGGTGGTTATGTTAACTTCTGAAAACAAGTTAAGAAACCACGAAACAATCAGACAAACTTTCTATATCATTCATTACAATGCATCAAAAGTTTTTACGGTGCTAAGAAGGTTTCTATAAATACGAACAATTCACTGAACAGTTCTTCTCTTTGGCTTTTTTCCATTGAACACCAGTTAAGTCTACAGTTAGAATTAAGAAAAAAGTAAATTGAAAAGCAGAAATGAAGAAAATACCACCAACTATTAAAAACGTGTGTCGGCTCTTGAAGGCAGCTGTTCTAATTAGTTAGCAAGCCAAATTTAAGCAGCGTCTGAGTCAACTTTCACTGGTTTTTCACCTAGGCTGCCCTAGGGAGAGACCTTTCGCACCAGTGACAGCTTTGCATTCCAACTTGGGAGGTATAGGCAGTCATTGCAGGTAGGCGATGGAAGAAATTTGCTGTGTTGCTGTCATTGCTGCCCTTGTTAGTCAATTACACCATCATGAAGGGGGAGGAGTAAGTAAGATCCACATAAACATTGGCATTCTTTGCTTAATTGAGTATTTGACTGCAATCAAGTAATAGGCAGTCAACTGATTTATCTTTGGCCAGTCAAACCGATTACAGTGGTACTTTGGTTCCCGAACAGCTTAGTTGTCAAATAAATCGGCTTCCGAACGCCGCAAACCCGGAAGTAAGTGTTCCGGTTTGCGAAAATTTTCTGGAAGCCAAACATCCAACGCAGCGTGAGTGTAGGAAACTCCTGCTGCCAATCAGAAGCCGCATCTTGGTTTTCAAACGGTTTCGGGAGTTGAAGGGACTCCCGGAATGGATTAAGTTTGAGAACCAAGGTAGCACTGTATAACCTAAATCTGACCAAAAGAATAAGTAAAGATAAAGGGACCACTGACCATTAGGTCCAGTCGTGGCCGACTCTGGGGTTGCGGCACTCATCTCGCTTTATTGGCCGAGGGAGCCGGCATACAGCTTCCGGGTCATGTGGCCAGCATGACCAAGCCACTTCTGGCAAACCAGAGCAGCGCACAGAAATGCCGTTTACCTTCCCGCCGGAGCGGTACCTATTTATCTACTTGCACTTTGAACTGCTTTTGAACTGCTAGGTTGGCAGGAGCAGGGACTGAGCAACGGGAGCTCACCCCATCGTGGGGATTCGAACCACCGACCTTCTGACTGGCAAGTCCTAGGCTCTGTAGTTTAACCCACATTGCCACCAAATCTACAGATGAACACTTTAACCTTCCTGGCCATGCTACTGGTAGATCCCTGCGAGGTTTTGGTAGATTGCGGGTCGATCTCTGCCTCCCTTTCCTCAGCGTCGTTGAAACTGACTCCTGCTCCGCCCTCCATTGTTGTCTGAGCAGTAGAAGGGAAGATGGAGCTTTCTCTCTGTGGCTATTTTCATTCAAAGCTATATTATTGAGAGTGACACTTTTCCTTTGACCCTTGCCTTTAACCCCCACCAAAAACAGAACATCCCTCCTAAGAAAGTATTTGTATAAAAACGGGGCTTTTCTTCTCCCTTAAAAAAAAGCGGAGGTAGATCATTGCCAGATTTTAATTCTGAAAGTAGATCACAGTCTCTCGGGAGTTGGCCACCCCTGTCCTAACCAAATCAATTTAGGTGGGAAATTGGAACCAAATAGAAAAACCTATGTGCAAAGCCTATTTTTTTCAACTATGGATTTCACTCTCATTTAAAAACTTGATGGAAGAAACAAAAACGCATCACCGGATGAAGATTCCACCTCAAAGTTTTCTTCTACAATCTAAGCAACCATAACTCAAAATATGCTTCCTTCTGTTCAATCCATTTCAGCATCTGACTATAGCTCATGCTCTTAAAAAAAAAGTGCTAAATTTTTAGGTGGTGCACAAATCAAAACCTTTTTTTATCTTAAGGAAACCATGGCTTTGAACCCAACTTTTGTACCTTCCTTATAAGGGAAGCAAAATCTTTTAATAGCATTGGATTAGCGTTTCACATCACAGTGCAATTTGTCTGCATCCCTGAAATGGCCACACTACTATTCAGACATTTGTTTTATCTGAAGGTAAAAGAGAGGATCTCTTTCGTTTTAGACTATAGTACACACATTGACACGATAAATTTATATCCATCATGTGGTACAGGAGAAAATGTGTTTGTCTAAACGAGTTTTTTAAAAATCCACAAAACTGCTCAGGAAGTTTTTCGTCGAGAAGAAAAGAGTTTTGCAGCTTTAAAGTCAGAGGACACTGATTTTCACAGAGCTCCAGCCAGTAATTTAACTCTGGTGGATGGAAGTACTATTACAACTCCCTTCTTTTTTCATCTTGCATTTTCTGAAAGGAAATACTTCGCTAAGTGTTCCCCAAATTGTGAGGGGGGAAATGTTGCATCAACTGTAAAATGAAGAAATGCTGACACAATATTTGCTTTGTGTTGCATGTACTGTAACTGTTCATCAATAGTACCCAAACAAACAAGGATGGTTAAACCTGGAATTTAAAGCTACAATGTGCAACATAGAAACATGCAATTTGGTAAAGAGATACTCCTGAAGCGAATGACAGGATTCATTCCTTTGTGAATTGAGGGACTTAATAATTTAGAGAATTCGGCCTATAGTCTGCTAGACCCTTCCTTAGAGATGCAGCTGTTCTTTGCTTGGACAATGATCAAGATTAATTTTAAGACTTGTGTATTAGGCCTTTCCTTAAGTGCCCACGGTTCCTTTGGTCAAACTCAGGGTTTCCTAAACTTGGGTCTCAAGCTGTTTTTGGACTACAGGTCCCATGAGCCGTAACCACTGGTTCTACTAGCTAGGGATTTGTAGTCTAAAACAGTTGGAGGCTCAAGTTTGGGAAACTCTGGTCTAGCTTAACGGAACAGGCTACTTGCACTGCCAATCTTTACCAACCAACCAGAGCAGGAAACAAAATGTTTAGTCTAGGCAATATCACTTTAGTTAAGATGTCAGACTCTGCAAGATCACACAGCAACCTTCAACAATTTTGGGCCAGGATATCTGAAAGACTGCCTTATCCCAAATAAAGCTGATTTAAGAGCTAGCTGTTATGCCCCACCAAGAGTTTCTGTTGGTGAAAACAGGGGCAGAGTCTTTTTTGTGTTGGCACCCTGGTTATAGATCTCCCTTCCTAGGAAATTTAGACTGACTTCATCTTTGTTTAGCTTTAGGAAGGCCACTGAAACTTTCTTATAACACCCAGTTTTGGGTCAGTTTTTAAAGGCATCCAGCAGAACGCAGGAGACAAATTGACTTAAGCCATGCCTATCTTTAAGGTCATTGATATTGCTGGTTGTATAGTTATATAATCCATTAATTCCAGACTGTTTTTAAAGGTGATCCACACCTGCCCCAGTTTTTAATCTGTTTCTCTCATTATTATTTTTATGCTGAACTGGGGACTTTCTTTGGGTTAAAAGGCAACACATAAATAACTGCACAGGAAAAAAACAGCAGCTTTCCATTTAAAGTGCCATTTTAGCTATGCAGCCTGTTCTTCAGAAAGACACCTGACAACTTTCAGGTTAGATGATGCATCTTTTAAAATGTGCCCTATTATTATTATTATTATTATTATTATTCTTACTACTACTACTACTACTACTATACCGCCCTATACTCGCAGGTCTCACAAGATAAAATCAAAATATAAAAACACAAAATACATAATCAATATTTTTTTTAAAAAAACTAACCCAATAACACCCAACACTTTTTAAAAGGGCATTGGATGTGAATCAGCCAAAGGCTTGGTTAAAGAGTTTGTTCTTGTCTGGCACCTAAAGGTGTATAATGAAGGCGCCAGGCGAACCTCCCTGGGGAGAGCATTCCACAGACAGGGAGCCACTGCAGAAAAGGCCCCGTTCTCATGTTACCATCCTCTGGACCTCTTGTGAAGGAGGCACACAAAGAAGTACAAATATTATGTTATAAGGTCCTGCTTGCTGCCTTAACAATTATTACTGGCCTGACAAGATTTGGATTTTCTGTGCTTCCCCTAAGAAAAATGTAGTATCTGGGCTGGTGCGGCCTGAGGACGAGAGAACCTCTGAGAAGAAGACTGGAAAAGAACAGGGAAAACTGATTCTTGCTCACGCCATTTTACCTCGTGGAGGGTGAGATGTTTGCCATCTTTCCTTTTCGAGTCAAACCTGCCATATATTGCACTGAACTTCCTGATCTCCTCCTCTTTGTGAGGGTCCTCGTCGCTCATCTCAAAGATGTGGCCCACCATCTTGGCCAGCTTTTTGTTGATTTTCAGCAGTTCCTTCACTTCGTTCAAGTCACTTTTGGGGAGGGTGGGAACCATGCGCTCGACGCACTCGGTGACTGACAGGGCCGCCGCCACGTCCAGGGTTTCCGTGTTTTCCTTTGGTGAGGCCGGAGAGCCGACGTCAGCTGGGGAAAGGCTGTGTTCGCTCTCTGTAGTGTGGTGGCCTTGCCACAGTCTCGTTTCGCTGCCGCTCTGCAGCGTCAAGTTCCCCACCCCGTCGGACTTGCCCGCACCGACGCTCTGAACGCAGGTGGTGGCGGCACATTTTGGAATCTTCAAGTGAGGCTCCCGGGTATTACTGTTCCTTTCGTAACTATTGCATGAGATTCCCAACCAAGCAGGAGATCCTTCCGGTAACTTATATATTGGGATGCTACTGACCGGTAAGGAAGTAAGAGGCTGGTTAAAAAGGCCTGGGTTTGTCACCCAGTCTCTCAAAGCCTTCTGCAGTCTTCGGACGTGAAGAGGTTTGCTGGCCATGCCGACGAGCGCCATGATCTCCAGGAACTCCTCTTCCCCGGCTTCACACAACTGCTGGACATCATCCCCTCCCTGCTGAATGAAGGCATCGAAGTAGAACAAGAGGTTGGCTTTCTGCAAGATTCGGTACAGCTGCAATTCTCCAAGGGTTCTGGGTAATGCTGTGGCCATGGTGGGTGGAGAGCCCTGCAAAAGAAGAAGAAGTAGAAGAAGAATAAGGGTAACAAAATGAATGTCCACTTCCAGATGCGTTTTCCAACCCTCGTTGGTTCTTTCAAAACGTCTGTGCTTTGGGTGGCAAGGGAGGTTTGCTGGTGAACAAACTTATTAGTTACAGGATCTTGCATGGTACAACAAAGAGAGTACAGTGGTACCTCGGGTTAAGTATTTAACTCGTTCTGGAGGTCTGTTCTTAACCTGAAACTGTTCTTAACCTGAAGCACCACTTTAGCTAATGGGGCCTCCTGCTGCCGCCACGCCACCGGAGCATGATTTCTGTTCTCATCCTGAAGCAAAGTTCTTAACCTGAAGCACTATTTCTGGGTTAGCGGAGTCTGTAACCTGAAGCTTATGTAACCTGAGGTACCACTGTAGTTACAGGATCTTGCATGGTGCAACAAAGAGAGTACTGGACCGGGACCTGGTTCAATGTTAAAAAAATCCAAAAAACCCTAATCATCTTCAGTGTTTGAAATTAGCCAGGAGCCAGGCGCATTTTGCACCTGGCTATTGACCACATGCGACCAAGCAAATATGCCTAGGTGCGAGGATGGCATCTGACATCACCATATGGAGGTTCATGCCTATTCGCATAATCGGAATGAATTTCAGGAAGCAAAATGCCTTTCCTGTGCAATTCTGAGCAGTCAGAATAGGCCAATATGTATGTAGTATCTGCCCAAGTCAAATCGTAACAGGCCGCTTTCTGTGAAACATTAACATTTATTAATATTTACAATTTTAGATCCAGGGAGCAACAACAGACTGGTTCTGCCATAAAAGGCATAAATCCCCCCCCAAAAAAAAATAGATACCCCTTTTGCAAACTAGTGTTAAAAACAGGGAGCTGGGGACTAATCGCTGCTACATAAAATTATTAAGAAGTGTATTTGTATACAGAAAGTAAAATCGAGCTGCATATTGTGAGGGCCTTCGATTACATCTGAACTCCTGTTTCTGCGTGTGTGTGTGTGTGCACATAGGAAACCAAATGACACGTAGCAACAGTTCTCTTACTGTCCCTGAATCAAGTGACTTTTCCTCTTTAAGCTCTCCAAGTTCTTAACCTAGTTCAAGGCTGTCATCTGCTCAGACTGCACAGAAAAAGCATCTTCGGTTCCAAAAATTCATTCTAACTATACAGATAAAATATAACTGATAGAATTCTACAGGATGTGGTGTTAGTGTGTGAAAACAAGCGAGATCCAATGATTCCCCCAGCCATGTCCCTCCAGATTGTGGAGATGCCAGGGACCATCCTGGAGCCAGGTTGTAAGTGGTCGATAGCCAGGTGAAAAACGTGCCTAGCTGATTTCAAAACACTGATCAACAGCTACTTTGAACCACTTCAATTTAACTTAAGGGCTAGGGACGCGGGTGGTGCTATGGGTTAAACCACAGAGCCTAGGACTTGCTGATCACAAGGTCGGCGGTTTGAATCCCCGCGATGGGGTGAGCTCCTGTTACTCGGTCCCAGCTCCTGCCAACCTAGCAGTTCAAAAGCATGTCAAAGTGCAAGTAGATAAATAGGTACCACTCCGGCGGGAAGGTAAACGGCGTTTTCGTGCGCTGCTCTGGTTCGCCAGAAGCTGCTTAGTCATGCTGGTCACATGAACCGGAAGCTGTACGCCGGCTCCCTCGGCCGATAAAGCGAGATGAGTGCCGCAACCCCAGAGTCGGTCAAGACTGGACCTAATGGTCAGGGGTCCCTTTACCTTTACTGAAGGGCTATTCCTTTAACTTTTTGACCATTTAAACTAAGGGTAGAGAACCTTATGCCCAAGTGATGAATGTGGCCCCGCTATCTGACTCGAGAACTCCCCGGAAACTGTATCCTTGATTAGCCCTGCCGCTTCACAACCCAAGTGTTTTTGCCTGGCTGAAATGTGTCCTTGGGCTCAGGATAATGCTCCTTGCCTGTCCAGATGGAGAGAAGATGGGCGTTTGAGAGAGCTTATGTACAAGTAGCCCACTGTGCAAAGGTAAAATTAAAGATTTGTTGCTTCGCCCACGTGCAAAAGCACGAAGAGCTCTGGCTGATTCCCACACACAAAAGTAGTTTTGCTGCCTGTGAACTTATAATCAACAGAAAACTTTCTGAAGCAAGCACAGAATGTAAATCGAACGGTTAAACCTGAATTTTTTTAAGACAAGGATGTATCTGTTAAGCTTTAAATAGTCTCTGGCTCCTACAGATCTCCAAAAATCACACAAGAAAACTAATGAAACTAATACATTAAATTAAAAAGACATGAACAAGTTAAATTAAGCCCATTTTCAGCTCATCACTGATACATTAACTGCCTATTTCTAAAAGCTACACCAGGGGTGTCCTAACTTTTTTCAGAGGGCCAGATTTGATGAAGTGAACATGCATGAGGGCCGACCAAAGTTGATGGCCTTTTTTTAGGACTGAAGTTGTTGAGCTTTTTGTGGAATTTAAGTGGTTCAGCTTTTTTTAATAATTTTACCCCAATAAATAAACTACCACAGGAGCAGGATTAAATATACCGGCGGGCCAGATTAGGCCCCCGAGCTGGACTTTGGATGTGCCTGAGCTACACACTATATCTGACCAAGACAAATCGTAACAGGCCGCTTTCAGTGAAACGTTAACATTTATTAATATTTACAATTTTAGATCAAGGTGGCAACAGAGTGGTTCTGCCATAAAAGGCATAACCCCCTCCCAAGAGATGCCCTTTTGCAAACTAAAGCTAAAAATGGGGAGCTGGGGACTAACCACTGCTACATAAACTTATTAGTAAGTATATTTGTATATAGAAAGTAAGTAAAATCGAGCTGGATATTGTGAGGGTCTTCGATTACTTCTGAACTCTTGTTTCTGGCTGTGTGTGTGTGTGTGCGCGCGCGCAGGAAACCAAATGACACATGCCAACAGTTCTCTTAGGTGCTATGCAGATTCCACGTTTGGTCTTGGGTTCTAGGTATAACCTGAAGCCCACATAGCACCTAAATGAGTCCCTTTTGGAGGTCTGCTACCTCTTCCCATAAGAACAGAAAAAAGCTAGCTGATGGCCCATGTAGTCCTGCATACCTTTCCCACAGTGGCCAACTAGAGATTGATGGGAAGCCAAGAAGGTGGGCCCAAGGGCAACAGCACTCTCCCCACTTATGAGTCCCACACTGCTTCCAGAAGTGGAGGCAGAACCTACCTGTTTTGGTTTGTACCTATTGATAACTTCACCCTCCTTGAATTTGTCCAACAGTCTTTTAGAGCCATCTAAGTTGGTGATGTATGGAAGTGAGACCTGGACCATCAAGAAGGCTGATCGCCAAAGAATTGATGCTTTTGAATTATGGTGCTGGAGGAGGATCTTGAGAGTCCCATGGACTGCAAGAAGATCAAACCTATCCATTCTTAAGGAAATCAGCCCTGAGTGCTCACTGGAAGGACAGATCCTGAAGCTGAGGCTCCAATACTTTGGCCACCTCATGAGAAGAGAAGACTCCCTGGAAAAGACCCTGATGCTGGGAAAGATTGAGGGCACAAGGAGAAGGGGACTACAAAGGACGAGATGGTGGGACAGTGTTCTCGAAGCTACCAGCATGAGTTTAACCAAACTGTAGGAGGCAGTGCAAGACAGGAGTGCCTGGCGTGCTCTGGTCCATGGGGTCACGAAGAGTCGGACACAACTAAACAACAAAAGATGGTGGCCACCACAACACACACATTTCACCTTAAGACTGTAAACAGAGGCAGACTCCAAGGATTCCCCATCATCCAACCTTTTCTCCAAACACCCACCATCCCTGAATATGGGTTGGGTCCAGAAATACATGAGCTGTATGGGACTAGCAGAAGGTGACTTTCCCAACCCACCTGCCCAACACTTAGAAGAAGCATGGGAAGGTGACTGGGGATCGGATATAAGAAAGTCTGCTTCTACCAGCCAGCTTTGCATGCTCATCTCTGAACTTTTCAACTTTAATTTTTTTTGGTACACTGCCTCAGGTGTCCAGAAAGGCAAAGTAGGTCTATTTTAAATAAAAACTGACTCCCGTGGGAAAGTCTTAAAGCTTGTGCTTAGTTTCCCTACTGCAAACAACGAAAATGTGAATGGTGCAATTCAATAGACGTCTGCTCAGAGGTTGGCCGCGCTGTGCCTAGGCCTGACTCCATCATGACCCAAATTATTAATGTGCTAAACCTGAACCTGTTCACAAGCCAAAAGATCTCCACCTGTTGTTTTGGTCTCGCAAAGTATTAAGTCAGAATGGCGTTTCTCAAAGGGTGTGGCACGCCACACTGGTGTGGCAAGAGCGGACGGCAAGTGTTGCAGGAAAGTTCAAGAAGAATCAAAGAAACATTTAAACATATCAGTGCAGTAAAGTATAGTGTATGTTTGTGTTTGTGTACACACACAAACACACAAAAGCTAGAAACAGTATCCATGCTTCTCTTCAAGAGCATTGGCTATTATTCTACAGTTCTCCATGGCACAATATATTGTGAATGGAGATTTTCAACTCTCGACAAGTATGAAATATGAAAAAAGAGAGAGAAAGGCTTCCTTGTGTTGATGAGATGAGATTCTGCTTGCCTCAAGTGCAAATGCAAATGAGATTAGCCAGCAGAAGCAAGCTCACACCTCTCATTGAGTTTGTAGACACACTTAAATGTATTTATGCAAGCGGCTCGCTTATAATTATACGGTGGGAATGGTTCATGGCCTTATGTAGCTGCATTGTTTTATACTTTGTGGATGTCCCATGATCATATTATAAAGTAGCTGTGTTCTATGTGGGGACTCTGGGGGTGTCAAGGCCACAGCTGACATTATTATAGGAACCAAATGCATGCCAGTGAGTATATCACAGTAGCTAGAACTCCCAACACACTAAGGAAAAACCAATGCCAAGTTTCCAAAATACGTCTCCCTGGATTCAATCACACTTTTAAGCAAATCTAGGGAGGACGGCATTGCAAGTCTGCAAACTTCTGAATAGCTACTTTCAGGGTGGGGGAGCCCAGCTGCAATCAGTAAGCCTTACCTCTGAGTAAACACCAGTAGGATTGTCCAGTTTACATCCCTTAAGGAGCCTGGCACAATGCAATACTCTGAGCAACTTTAAACAACACTACTACCCTACCGGGCCTGAGCTTCCCCAGATTTTGGGGCCTGGGTTTCATTTCATTATCACTCCATGCCCTCCCGGAGGCTGATTGCTAGTCTTCCACTCAGTGTTAGAAACTCAGATATATAAAGCTAGGTGCCAAATGGCTCCTTAAACCAGGGTTACAGGTGCCAAAATGGAACATCTAGTTGCCATTTAGGGGCCAGGCAGCTCAAAGGTGGTGATTTTCAATAGGACATTTTGGTTCCTGAAATTCGTCCCGATTGTGCAGATTAAAATATCGCAGATCGAATTCTAAATGATGTGTTGCTAGTACAGTGGTACCTTGGTTCTCAAATGCCTTGGAACCCAAACACTGCAAACCTGGAAGTGTTCCAGTTTGCAAACTTTTTTTGGAAGCCGAATGTGCTCTGTTTTAATTTTTACGCTTACGATTTGAGTGCCACACTTCCATTTTGAGTGTTACGCTGAGGTCTGTCTGTTTTTGTGGCTCTTTGTGTTTTATTTTTGTGACTGTGTGGAACCCAGTTTAGCTACTGATTGTGTGTCTGCAGTACATTGTTTATTGCTTTCATTTTATGGATCAATGGTCTCGTTAGATAGTAAAATTCATGTTAAATTGCTGTTTTAAGGGTTGTTTTTAAAAGTCTGGAACGGATTAATCCGTTTTGCATTACTTTCCATGGGAAAGTGCGCCTTGGTTTTGGAACGCTTTGGTTTTGGAACGGATTTCCGGAATGGATTCAGTTTGAGAACCAAGGTATCACTGTATGTGAAAACAGGCAAGACCTGAGGATTCCAAGGCATGCACCTCCAGATGTATGCAAGTGGCCTATAGCCAGGTGCAAAATGCACCTGGCAAATTTCAAACTCTGATTCCGCTCATAACAAACACCTTTCCAGTGGAAAGTGCAGCACAAGACAGGAAGCAGCAAAGAACAGAGGAGCAATTCGAACTCAAGCTGCACCTCAGTACGTACTTATAGTTTGCCTCCCACTTTTTTTCCTCGCCAATCCAACAAGCTTCTCCTTTGCACACAACATATTAATTAGTGTTGTACATGTATGGCTTGCACGTTTCTGAGATCACCAAGGCCGCATGTGCTCCCATAACCACGTACATCTGATCAAGGCCCAACAACAGCAGCACGGCGGCTAATCCAAATTCCAAGCGACAGGGCTCACGTGAAACCATGCACCAAGTGGAAATCCAAGATTTCACCCTGCCACCTGAGACTTAACAGGGAGGGAGGGAAGCAGATACTCCGGATGGAGCGTGGCCTGTCTGCAAATGGCTCCCGTGCACTAAAGAAAAGTTCCTACAATCATGGTTCGAAATTAGCAGGGCACCAGGCGCATTTCGCACCTATGGATTCTCCATTTGCAAGCACCTCAAAAGGTCTGGGTGCCATTTTTTTTCACGTGGACGACACTCGAGGATTACTGAAAGGTATGTGCTTTGAAGCCTCAAAGTATATGTTAAGGATAAACAGTATGCTAAGGAGTCTAACAAGAAAGACTAGAGTGTTTTGAAATTTGAAGTACGGTGCCAATATTTTTATTGCGAACACCAAATTAAACATGTATTAACCATTTCTGCTAAAAATGTGATCCTAACAATGTGTCACTTATGTGAATTGTGTACAGTGGTACCTCAGGTTAAGTACTTAATTCGTTCCGGAGGTGCGTACTTAACCTGAAACTGTTCTTAACCTGAAGCACCACTTTAGCTAATGGGGCTTCCTGCTGCTGCCGCGCTGCCAGAGCCCGATTTCTGTTCTTATCCTGAAGCAAAGTTCTTAACCTGAAGCACTATTTCTGGGTTAGCGAAGTCTGTAACCTGAAGCGCCTGTAACCTGAAGCGTATGTAACCTGAGGTACCACTGTACTAGTTCATGCCTATCAAAATAATAAATAAAAAATTTTGCCGACCCCCTCTCCATGGCAACTAGACATTCTGTTTTGTCACCCACAACCCAGGTCGCAGGAGCCACTTGGCTCTTAGCTTTTCTATCTCACTTTCAAACACTGCATACAATGCATTTTTTGTTGTTGTTCAACGGCCACAGCTTCACAGATCAAAAGGCACGGGTCGAATTCTGGGTATCATCTCTGGGGCAATGCCGGTCAATAGAAGCTAAAGACATATTTAGCTGTGAGTCGTCCACCATCAAATTATTAACTGGCACATGTGAATAAGCGGCTGTTCAGATATTTCCCTTTCAGCACCTACAGGTTTGCACATATGAACATGCAACCAGCCTCAAGAGGCTTTTAAAATTCCCTCAACAAGCTTTAAGCTGTCTGAGGAGTTGAAGCCAGATCTGATGACAGGGAAACTGAATGATAAACTACATATGTTGAATCCTCTCACTGAATCATCAGGGTGAGTGCAGCCTTAACTTTGAAAGTTGTAAAAACCTTCTGGTAGAAGCAGTGACACCAGGGGGAAGTGTGTAAGAGAGAAAATTTTCAATACATTTTCAATATTTTGATTTTTCAAGTAGGGTCTGGAGTGATGGGGGGAAACACCAGACACCTTTTATATCCAGGGATTATTCACCATTTCCCCCCTAAGTATACGTCTTCCGTTTCCTGCTTCTGTCTTGTGCTGTTTCTTAAATAATTGTTGCTGTATTTGTATTGTTTTATGCTGGTAGTCTGGCAGGCTGAACTTAACAGCAGGGTTTAAATCCCCTAAATAAAAAATAAGTTACTAAGGCCAGTTACTAAGAATTGGGGTGGGGGGCATTTTTCTAAATGGGATTGGAAGGGGAGTAGCAAGAAAGAAAGGCTTTGTTTTCCACAGCACCAGATGAGTTTGCATCCTTAATAACAAAAGCACAGTGCTACTAAGACTGCAATCCTAACACCAATTACCTTGGACTAAGCCCCACTGAACTAAATAGGATTTACTGGCAAGCAGGCATGGTTATGGTCACACTGTAAAGCCAATTGTTTTAACTTACAATTACAAGATGTGATATGTGGCAGGCATTAGAGGAACAGCCTGGGGAATGCTACAGAAATAATAATAATAATAATAATAATAATAATAATTTATTATTTGTACCCCGCCCATCTGGCTGGGTTTCCCCAGCCACTCTGGGCGGCTTCCATAGAAACCAAAAATACACTAAAATATCACAGATTAAAAACTTCCCTGAACAGGGCTGCCTTAAGATGCCTTCTGAATGTCAGGTAGTTATTTATCGCTTTGACATCTGATGGGAGGGCGTTCCATAGGGCAGGCGCCACTACCGAGAAGGCCCTCTGCCTGGTTCCCTGTAGCTTTGCTTCTCGCAATGAGGGAACCGCCAGAAGGCCCTCGGCGCTGGACCTCAGCATCCGGGCAGAACGATGGGGGTGGAGACGCTCCTTCAGGAGCTAAGAAGTGTGGAATTACTGTACAGTAGTTGTTTTAACTATCAAACAAACGACAAGCCAGAAATCTTCAACATCTCCCTATCCAAGTCAACATCTTGGGATGACCAACTTTTAAAATAGAAATTCCTGCCCAGAGCAGAAGATGGAAATTGCAGGTTTTCTGTGAAGGTTACAGAGAGGAGGCGTTTCTGCTGCTGCTGCGAATGTTGTTCATGTAGGCGAAGCAGGATAAGAGGAGAAGTCAAGAAAGTGTGGGCTGTGAGGGTGGGCTTAGCATGCATTAACCAGTTCCTTCCCAGGCTGTCTGCAGGCTGCCTTGGTAGCAAAGGCAACTGGGAACGAACGTTCGCCTAGAGAGATGCTGTATGGAACCGAGCAATCAAAATTTCACAGTCAATCTCTGGGCAGGCTGCGCAGAGGGGAACCAGCAAAGACCCAAATTGTCGCCTTTTAAGGCACACTCCGTGCCCTCACAAAACACCCCTCCTTGCCCCAATTAAGGCTGAATTGAAACAGCAAGCCTTGCTGCATTTTTTTCAGCAGCGATACTCTGGCATTATGGGGTGTTTTCACACGAGACTCCCACCCGCATCTGTAAGACAAATGACTAGCGGGGGATACCTTTGAAAAAGAAGGGGAAGGAAGAGGAAGATAACTGTTTTACATTTCCCCCTATATTTGCACAGACGTTGCTTGGTTTTCAATGCCCCCCCTCCATTTTAAGTTCTCTTTCTGTCTCTCTTCACGTGGCTAAGGAGCGCTCCCATTCAGCGAAAGTTAAATGGCAAGGAATGAAAAGCAAAAATAAATATAAAAAATGATCTAGTAACAGGGGCGCCAGCTTCTTGTGCAAATTTTCAGATACGGTTAAAGTGGGTTGTATGCAACAGAAGGTTAATTCAGGAGTTGGTGCGGGGCTTCTTTTTAGGTTTTGAGTGTCAGCAATTCCTTCCTGGCCCCCGCCACAAAAGAGAAAAAGGAAATCCCAGGCTTGAAAACTGGGTTGCAGTAGCACAGATCTCAAAAGCCAGCAATAGTGAGAATTCTATAGGTACAGAGGACTGCCTATATTAAGACAGAATGGGGTGGGGTGAGGGGTAACATCTCTCGCCATTCCCACTGGCACTGGGCACATGTTTAGATCTCTCACTTGCAGGAAAAGCAATAGAATACATTCTAAAACGATCTCTTCAGACATTCCAGAGGTGGGCATAAGTTCAGACTGGGATCTGCTAGCGGACCTCTGGGTTATTTTATGTAGGTCAGCAAGGGATTTCTGGCTTCCAGTCATTAACAAAATGGAAGCAAACCAAATGAGAGTGTTAGTTACAGATAGGTAGCCGTGTTGGTCTGCCTTAGTCAAAACAAAAAATTTTTTTCCTTCCAGTAGCACCTTAAAGACCAACTAAGTTAGTTCTTGGTATGAGCTTTCGTGTGCATGCACACTTCTTCAGATACAAATGAGAGTGTGTTTGTGACCTGCCTCCCTACTCATTATAATGCTGAAATCATGAAACCTAAGGGACTGGGAGACACCAGGAGCGGATTTGGTGTGGAAGGAATGTGAGCTCAGTTCCTGGGCTTGTTAATTCTTTCATTCTAAATGTACGGATCTCAGGGGTTTCTAGAAAAAACAAAGTACATCCTGAAAGCCTGCCCACCCACTAGACTTTCCAAAAGATTTCTTCAAAAACGACTGAACGAAGATTTGTGCAGCTCACAGAATCACTGTATTTTCAACAACACTTGATTTATTTTGAAAGGCTCTGTATCTTTCTGAAGCCTAGCATTCCGGTACGAAAGATTAGTAGATGGCTATTTCTTTTTTTAGCAAGCAGGGCTTAAATAAACAACTGTATCAGTGGCATCTTGATGCTAAACTCTGTTTGCTCTGATGTAAGTCTATTCTAATTTGATACAGATTTACTTTATTTATGGTTTACTGCCTTCATTGATGTACCGGGAAGAAATGTTAAAATCAACAGGGCTTCTTTCCAAATTCAGGATGAGGGTGCTAACAATACAATCCCAATATTTTCCCAAACAACCAGCTATTTAGAACTTTTTTTTTTTGCTAACTAAACAACAAGGATGGTGTGTTTTTTTCTTTCCCAAACTAGCATTTCTTTCAAAATATGCAATCAGTTCTGCTCCCCTACCAAAATGGCATTTAAGATCTACTGATGATTTATTAAGGATCTCTACCTTAAATTTATTATGTTTTGTTCTGACAATCCACCAGCTTTTCAGTACAGTATTATGTTTTGGTAGTAGAATATCTTCAGCACTCCCCCCCCCAACCACCTTGGAGGCAGCTGAATTATTAAGTTACAAAGCAAAACAGCCTCTCATCAAAGTTGGTAAATAAACCTAAGTCCTTTATTAAAACAAATTGTTGCTTTCAGTAAAATAATTTGGATCACCTACCTACGCTTTCAAAACCCTACAAAGTGCATCATTCTTTTGAGGGGGCGGCAGAAAGAAACAGGAATCCTCCCATTCAAAAATATTAAGCTGACTTTAGTTTACAACTAGGGTGTGTCTGTGCAAAAAAAAACACCCCAAAACCACACATCATGTACAGTATTTCCACACACATGGGAGTATGCCTGCAGCCAAATGAAGGGAAGCTGTTAAAATATATTTGCTGGAGGGCAAATATCGTGAGGACAAGTGTCTAAGAGGGACAAGGAGCAACAGCTAACAAAAAAAGTCTCAGAAATCTGTAGCATAATAAATTTTCCCAGCACTTAAAAGAAGTTCACAGACGTAGAGAAAACATAGTAACAAAAAATCCCACCCAATGTAGTGTTTGGATTTGCACTCCATCCCCCAAACTTTTAAGCGAAGACAATACATGGACGTTTCAGTACTTTCCTCCCACGCCCTCACCCTTTTCTGCTCCGGATTTCTCTGGGAATCATCCACACTCCGCCTACATATACACGAATCCGCCCTCTCCTTCCGGCAATCTGCAGCAGCAGAATGAATTGTACCAAGCAGCAGCTAAGAAAACACCCTGCGGGACGGGGCAGAAACTTCTCCTATTTTCCCTTTATCCCATTCGTCGCATCAGCCTCAAGGCAGCATGGCCAAAGGTCAAGTAGTGTGATGTGATGTTGGGGAACCTGGATACCTCCAGATGTGGTTGGGGACTCCACCCCTGCCTCAGTTTCTCCCAGTTACACTCCCCCCCCCACTTTACCACCATCGCAGCCTCAGAGCGCCAGCGAGGCTGAACCAGAACTTGCAGTAGAAGCCTCGCGCGCAGCTAGCATTCTTAAGATACTCGCCTACCGCACCAACACGCGGAGGCCTTACACTCGCATTCACACGTGCGTTTTTGACGCGCGAGATTGTCCGAAGCACGCAGGCAAGTTTCAGCCGCTGAAAAGCCAAGCGGGGGGAAATGCCTCCCGAATCGCGAGCAAGAAAAAAAAATCCATTGCGGTCTCTCCAGAAAGGCTTTTTTTGTGTGTGGGTTAGAAGGGGCGCGGGGAGAAAACTTAGGTCCTGCATTGCAGAGGGGGCTGGACTGGATGACCCTCGGGGATCCCTTTCCAACTCTGCAAAAGCTGCAGCCTTCAACCCGAAGAGCGGATCCCATGCCAAAGATCTCGCTTTGCCGGGAAGCAAAGGCGCGCCCCTCTTTTAAGATAACTCGACGGCAACCTGTTCTCCAGGCGCCAACATTTCGCAGCCCCGTCTCTCCATACGCTTCCTCGGCAGCCAGGAAGAGAGAAAGGATCCCCGCGATCGCGCCCGCACAGCCCCTCGCGCGTCTCGCCCCCCCCCCGGTCCTGCGCGCGATCCAGTGCCCACGAGGGTCCCCGACTTACTTCTTCCTCGCAGGACGCTGCTGCCGCTGCCTGCCCGGCTCTTCCCTTCTCCCGGCGGGCGCGAAGTTATGGCCAGGGTCGCCTGCGGCCGGCCTCGTCCTTCTGCTGCTGCTGCCGCCTTCCCATGGGTGGGCGAGCTGCCTCCCGCCCCCTCGGCCCAGCTCTGCCCGGCAGCCCCGCGACAACCCAGCACTGGCGGCGGCAGGGCTGCAGGGAGGCACCGGCGGCGGCGGCGGCGGCGGCGGCGGCAGCCTCGCCTTGCCTCCTCCTCCTCCTCCTCCACCGCCGCCTCCTGGCCTTCCTGCCCGCGCGCACATCCAGGGCCCCCCTCCCGCGCCGCCGCCGTCACGTGGGGAGATTCCGCGCGCCCGCCCGCCGACGAGCCTGCGCCGGGCCCACCTCCCACGCGAGGCCGCGTGACGCAGAGCGGGGAGGGGGGGCGGAACGACACGGCGGCGGAGAGAGCGCGGCGGCGAAGGAGGGAGGAAGGAATGGGACGGAGGAGCGCCCGGCCCGGCGGCGAAAGGGAAGCAAGGAGCGCGGAAGGGGGAAGGAGGCGCCTCCTCGCTCGCGCCCGCTGCGCTGCTCGCGGGGCAAAGCTTTAGGCGTCGGAAGGGAAAGGGAGGCTCGTTGGGAGGTTGGAAAGCTCTCCTTTTCTTTCTTTCTTTCTTTCTTTCTTTCTTTCTTTCTTTCTTTCTTTCCCTCTCCCCCCGTTCTCTTTCTCTCCCTCTTCCCCCCCTTTCTCGTTCTCTTTCTCTCCCTCTTTCCCTTTCTTTCTTTCTTTCTTTCTTTCTCTCTCTTTCGCTTTTCCTCTTTCTCTCGTTCTTTCTCTCTTTCTCTTTTTCTCTTTCTTTTTCCTCTTTCTCTCCCTCTTTCCCTTTCTTTCTCTCTTTCTCTTTTCCTCTTTCTCTTTCTCCTGTCCTTTATCTCTCTCCCCCTTTCTTTCTTTCTTTCTTTCTTTCCCTCTCTCCCTTTCTTTCTCTTTCTCCCTTCTTTTCTCTTTCTGTCTCTCTCCCTTTCTCTTTTTTCCCTCTCTCTCTCTTTCTTTCTTTCTTTCTTTCTCTCTTTTTCCTCTCTGTCTTTCTCTTTCTTTCTTTCTTTCTTTCTCTCTTTTCTTTTCTCTTTCTCCCTTTCTATTTCTCTTTCTTTTTTTTCTTTCTGCTTCTCTCCTCTTTCTCTCTCTCGCTTTCTTTTTCTTTCTCTTTCATTCCGGGGCACAGAATGTTATATGAAGTGATCCCATCCATCCCTGCCTGTGCTTTAAAGGCAAGCTTATCGGGAGCCCGTTCTGTGAACCACCCTGAGATCTATGGATGAGGAGCTGTATAAAAATGTAATTATCTGCTGCTACTACTGTTATTATCAGAAGTTTTCTTCTGTGTACCCTTGAGTACCCCCAGAAAAAAGCACTGATTATTATTATTATTATTATTCTGTGCTCCTCATTCCCACAGGTTTTCCAAATGGACTTCATTGAAGTTGTTTTTTTTTATTATTATTATTATTATTATTATTATTATTATTATTATGCATTCTGCGCTCCCACAGGTTTTCCAGATGGACTTCATTGGGCTTTTTCCCAGCCAGAGCTGAGCTCCAGCACCTCTCAGGTGGGCGTCATTGCCATTCTAAGGGAATAAGGGAGAAGTTTGTGGTGAGCTACAGCCCCTCTTTTGGTAGAAAAATAGCTCTTCTTCTTCTTGTTACAGTGGTGCCCCGCAAGACGAATGCCTCGCAAAACGAAAAACGCGCAAGACGAAAGGGTTTTTCGGTTTTTGCGTCGCTTCGCAAGACGATTTTCCCTATGGGCTTGCTTCGCAAGACGAAACATCTTGCGAGTTCTTGCGAGTTTGTTTCCTTTTTCTTAAAGCCGCTAATAGCCGCTAAGCCACTAATAGCCGCTAAGCCACTAATAGCCGTGCTTCGCAAGACGAAGAGACTCGTGGAACGGATTAATTTCGTCTTGCGAGGCACCACTGTATTTGGCACTTAACAAAGTGAGTTGTCTGTCACAGCTTCCCTGCTATTCTCCCATCCCCATCCCTACATAAAAGGCTGCAAGCCTGCACCTGCTTTTCAACCAGGAGCTCAGCGTGGTTTCTGCCATAGAACTGCAATGTTGGAAGGGATCCTGGGGTTCATCTAGTCCAACCCCGAGCAGTGCAGGAATGGCCACAAAAGTACACCTGGCCTTCCAACCTCAAAGGGTAGCTTCATTGACTTGGAACCCCAAAATTTGGGACCCCCTCCCAACCTGTGCCCAAGTTTTGCAGTTGTTTTTTGCAGCCATCTTCCGCCTTTGCCGGGTCTCTGGAACACTTCTTCAGAGCTCTGGAGGCATGCGACGTGGGCAGCCGAGGAGTGTGCTGCTCTAGATGTAGCCCGATCCTCTGAATGCAAGGCTGAACTGCGCCCAGAGGGACTTGCACTGAAGCAAGTCAGTGACTCAAGCCCTTTGCTAACTGCACAGTAGCAAAACCATGCCCCCACCTCTCAGATTTATTATTTGTTTGGGGACTGTGTTGTGGACTGAGCTTTACATCCTTATTCCACTTTGATTCTGATTTGATTTTAGGATGTCTTTTAATTGATTGCTTAATTTTATGGTAATATGTTATATATTTGATGTTAGCCGCTCTGAGCCCGGTTTTGGCCGGAGAGGGCAGGGTATAAATAAAATTTATTACTGTTACTGTTGTTAAGATTTTGTTTTCTTAGGCACCTTGAGTTTATTTTGCAGTTTAAGAAGATAAGTTTTTAAAATGAATAAAGGACTGTTACGGTACCTGTTAGCTTCAACAGTTCTGTTTTAATTCTTTCCTGGTTTTCCTTGTGTCAGCTTGTCCTTTTGATGTACTTAGAGCCTCTTATTTCCTTCTCCTTTTCAATGTTGTCTCTTATAATATGCCATTGTATGAAATGCATACTCCTCCAATTAAACTTTCTTGGGGGGAAACCCCAGAAACTACATACATATTTGCCCTTTTCGAGTGGAGAGACGCTCCAGCTCAATAGACTTCTAGTGGGGAAAGCTGTTAAGGAACTTACCTCTCATTCTGAACAAGCGACGTGGGCTCCGGTTTGTAGCATGCCTTGTGTGACAATGGTTTCCTGGAAACTTTCTTTTCAAAACACATAGCCTCCCCAAGCATTGAAAGAACCAGAAGTATTCCATTGTTCCTGTAAATGAATATTACTGCATTAAAAACACATTATTCAAGCTGATCTCATTGAGACTAGCAGTGGGAACCAGAAAAATGCTCTCCACCCATCGCAGATCTCAATCCTAAAACATTTTAATCCGAAGTGATTTCAATGGGGCTTACTCTCAGATAAGTGTACTTATCTGTACTGGGGCTGTACCTGCCTTGAATGACTTCTACCTAAGTCCCCAGGAGGTTGAACTGAAATTGGTGGGTGTTCGGGTATAAGTTGTTTATAGTAACATGAGGTTCTGAAGGCAATAACCTACCGTATTTTTTGCTCTATAAGACTCACTTTTTCCCTCCTAAAAAGTAAGGGGAAATGCGTGTGCGTCTTACGGAGCGAATGCAGGCTGCACAGCTATCACAGAAGCCAGAACAGCAAGCAGGATAGCTGTTTTCACTGCGCAGCGATCCCTCTTGCTGTTCTGGCTTCTGAGATTCAGAATATTTCTTTTCTTGTTTTCCTCCTCCAAAAACTAGGTGCGTTTTGTGGTCTGGTGCGTCTTATAGAGCAAAATATACGGTACTTTGTCAGAAGCTTGAAGTGGGCGGCGGAGGTGTTGGGCACCATCTGTATAAACCCCCAAAAGCCATATTTGGACCTTTTATTAGGACCAGCCTAAATGGAAACATAAAGTAGGTGTGGCGAACCTGAGGACCTCCATATATTTCTGGACTACAACTCCCATCATTCCTGGCCACTGGCTGCTGGAAGTTGTAGTCCAACGACACACCCATGCAGATGCAAGCTGCAAATCCTGTGCCCTTTGCACAAGCTTATCTTCTGCAGTGGAGCAAACCCACCGTCCCACAAATCCACCGTTTTTATTTTGCCTCAGTTCCTTCCCCCTCTTTTCGGCAAAGCTTCCACGGAATTAGTATGGATGCTAGCGGCAAATCTTGCCTCTGCCATGCAGGGGGTTAGACTAGATGACCGTTGGGATCCCTTCTACAATTCTATGTTTCCATGACATCTGGCGAGCTGCAGGTTCCACATCCTTGAAAGAAAGCAGTGTTCAGATCTGAGTAGAAGGCAGACTCTATCCTTTCAAAAGAGGGTCGGGGGCAGCCATTGCTCCTTTTCTCCCAAAATCCCAGGTGTATAACCTGATATCTATGGCACCTGACAGATTCTAACAGTTCCATCTTGGAATTGACTGCGAAAGCTGATCTCACAGCTGCAACATCCAAAATTCATATTTGTATTTGTTTCCTCCCACCACTCATCCCTCTCCCTCCAACTTTGTGTAACATCTGAAGAACTTGACAGCTTGCCAGTATTTTGGTTGATCCTAACAAACATAGCGGGTGGCTAGGGCTTGCTGATCAGAAGGTCGGTGGTTCGAATCCCCACAGCGGGGTGAGCTCCTGTTGCTCGGTCCCTGCTCCTGCCAACCTAGCAGTTCAAAAGCACATCAAAGTGCAAGTAGATAAATAGGTACCACTCCAGCGGGAAGGTAAATGGCGTTTCTGTGTGCTGCTCTGGTTCGCCAGAAGCGGCTTAGTCATGCTGGCCACATGACCCGGAAGCTGTACGCCGGCTCCCTCGGCCAGTAAAGCGAGATGAGCGCCGCAACCCCAGAGTCGGTCATGACTGATCAGGGGTCCCTTTACCTTTACTAACAAATGTATTGCCCAAATATTGATTGTCTGTCCTGTTGTACACATTGAAAAGCATGTGACTCCCCCCCCCAAAGAATCCTGGGAACTGTGATTTGTTAAGGGTGCTGGGAATTGCAGTTTTGTGAAGGGGTAAACTCAGTTCCCGTGATTGTGGGGAATGCCTATGGGCTTTAGATGTATGGTGTGTATTCAGCAGTTGGATGGCAGCAGTTGCCTAGGATCTCGGACAGAGAGAGACTTTTTCCCAGCATTCTTCTGCGAGTTCTCTTTCACTACAGAGGTGCTGGCAGACTGGTCTATATTTGCTAGCTCTATATAGAACAGGAATCACAGAATTGTAGCACTGAAAGGGACCCTGAGGATCATCTAGTCCAAGCCTCTGCAATGCCAGAATATGGGGATTGAACCTGCAACCTTAGTGTTTTATCAGCACCATGCTCTATCTAACTGACCTATCCAGGCCAACATACATGATTGGGTGTTTTCTTTAAAAAAAAGAGAGAGGTTATAGAGGTTTTGCTTTGCTTTTAATATATCAATATGCAGTATCAATGTACAAATAAAACATAGAATAACAATAATATTAGCATTTTAAATAAATAATAAGAAGCCACAAATTAGCCTCTCTCCCCAACATCCCAAAGCACTCTCACTTGCTTCTCACATAAAATCTTGCTGAAATAAGAAAGACCTCATGCTTCCTCTAAAAACAGGTTAAGTAGGCATGGCATTTTGGTTTGAGAGAGATGGGAGTTGCATCTTGATAAACTAGAGAGATACAGCGCACGCGGTTTTTAATTATGTGTCCCTTTTCCTTTAGAAAATTCTTCCGCCACCTCACTGTTCTTCCAGACACTTGGCATCTTTTCAGTCCATAAATCCAGTGCAAAATAAGACTCTTGCCTAGGCTTATTCTGCAATAAGCCAGAAGGAACCCAACTGCACATTCAGAAATATCATATGGTAACAGTCCTCCTTTTTTTTGGACTGTGTCACTCCAGAGTCAGCGTGGGGAGATTCACGGTTGCATGGTCTCTTACACCAAGACCTCCTAGTCTATGGAAAGCTCACATGGCAGAAAGGTGGTTTCTGGCTTTTTTTAAAAATGGAGTGGAAGTGCAGATTTTCATGAAATGTAAGACAGATGCTGCAATAATTTCTCTGCCCGAAAGGACAGAAGTAGTTTAAAAAAATCATGGAAACACCATCTGTCAAGGCAATTTACACAGTTTGGGCTAAATATAATTTCAAATCGGCTCTGGCGGTATCTGCATGTACATCTTGTTACTATAATGAACAAACTCATAATTAAGATGTTTTAAGGGATATTTCATACTGGGGAAAGGAGAATCTTAAGTGTTTTGGAGGAGTTTATCTCAGGATAAACTCTCTTAACATTTGAAGTGGCGCAGAAAATGAATCCCTATAGTCCTAAATTGCTGGTTTTTTCTTCTTGAAATTAGCCATGCCATTATTGGAGAAATGGCCCAATTAGAGAGTGCAAGTGGAAAATTTATTGCTTTCCCTAACCAATAAAACACCGGCAGACAAGACAGATGGAATACTCTCAAGTATTCGATCTGATGGCATTTTCAGAATAAATAGGGAAGAGATAAACCCGGAACACCACTACCAAACACTGATAGTTGCTATATGGCGTACATGGAGGGGAGAATTCATTGTGATGAACTTAAAACACACCTTTTAAACTTGTTACATCAGTGGTACGCAACTCCTTTGAATTAAAATTGACTTACGGTTTTTGTCTCACGATTATTGCTGGTGTTAACAGCCAACTACGTAGAATTATATGAAAATATGTTGGAGATGCTAGGAAATCAGAAGTTTGGGCTGCTTTGCACCATTTGATATTTAACAAATTGCTGGGTATTAACTTCCAGTTGATCCTTTCAAGAAGGCAAAGGCAATATGGACAGAAATGGTGCAGAGATTATAATTACCGTATTTTTTGCTCTATAAGACACACTTTTTCCCTCCTAAAAAGTAAGGGGAAATTTGTGTGCATCTTATGGAGCGAATGCAGGCTGCACAGCTATCCCAGAAGCCAGAACAGCAAGAGGGATCGCTGCTTTTGCTGCGCAGTGATCCCTCTTGCTGTTCTGGCTTCTGAGATTCAGAATATTTTTTTTTCTTGTTTTCCTCCTCCAAAAACTAGGTGCGTCTTATGGTCTGGTGCATCTTATGGAGCGAAAAATACGGTAATCTTATTTCTGTGAAAATACAGCACCACAGTGGAACAGAACTATGCCCTCCCCAGCTGATTGTGTACTTCTTACACAACAGCAAGAGAGAATGATAAATATAACAAATTTGTCAAAGAAATGCCTTTTATCATTTGTGGGTTTTGCTGATATGCCTACTGTAAAAAAAATATTGAAGGTATGGCAATCACTATCAGTGTGATCTGGGGCAGGAAGACTGCCTGTTATCTGGGCCTCCTCTAGTGAGACTTCCCCATTTCCTCACCTGCTGCTCCCCATTTTGCATGTTTATATCATTTCTCTAAATTTGCAAATCCCCTTGGGTGTGTTGGCAGAAAGGCAATTGATGAATGCATTGGAGAAATAATAGTAAATACAGACTCCAAGAGTACCCAGTCCTTCTTTGTATGTTATGCACTTTGAAGTTCTTAGTAGTAGTAGTATCTCCATCTGACTGGGTTGCCCCAGCCACTCTGGGCAGCTTCCAACAGAATATGAGAACACAGTAAAACATCAAACATTAAAATCTTCTCTATACAGGGCTGCCTTCAGATGTGTTCTAAAAGTTGTGTAGTTATTTATCTCCTTGACATCTGCTAGGAGGTGGGTGCCACTACCAAGAAGGCCCTCTGCCCAGTTTCCTGTAGCTTCACTTCTCAGTGAGGGAACTGTTGGAAAGCCCTCAGAGGTGGACCTTAAATGGGCATGGTCTGGACAGGTAAAAAGGTAAAGGACCCCTGGACAATTAAGTCCAGTCAAAGGCGACTATGGGGTTGCGGCGCTCATCTCACTTTTCAGGCTGAGGGAGCCGGCATTTCTCCACAGACAGCTTTCTGGGTCATGTGGCCAGCATGACTAAACCGCTTCTGGCGCAGCGGGACACCATGACGGAAGCCAGAGCACACGGAAACGCTGTTTACTTTCCCGCCGCCGTGGTACCTATTTATCTACTTGCACTGGTGTGCTTTCGAACTGCTAGGTTGGCAGGAGCTGGAGCAGAGCAACGGGAGCTCACCCCGTCATGAGGATTCAAACCACCAACCTTCTGATTGGCAAGCCGAAGAGGCTCAGTGGTTTAGACCACAGCGCTACCCATGTCCCTGGACTGGACAATGGAGATGGAGACACTCCGTTAGCTACACAGGGCCGAGGCCGATTGGGGCTTTAAAGGTCAACACCAACACTTTGAATTGTGCTCGGAAACGTACTGGGAACCAGTGTAGATCCCTTAGCTCTTACCAGTGGCCCATAAAAGTAGTGACTATCCATTCAGAGATCTGATATGGAAGCAAGGAATACACACAAGAGCATTCTTTTCATGACTCGTTTCCAGGGCGCCAAATGAGTAACCTTGAAGGTTTAGGCAGCATTCCGCCCCCCCACAACATTTTCCCATGAGAAAATGTGGCAATGTGCTACCCTACAAAGCCATAGAAATCTTCACAAAGCTGCCATCTCGCCTCCCACTCATTCCCCCCCACTCCATGCCCTCAGGCAGTACAGTAATGATAATTAGAGCTGCAAAATACCATTATGGTCTACGGCCCTTTCATCCTCAAGATATACAGCATGCATTACCCAAGGGTAGGGGAATCTAGCAAAAAGGGGAAGGGGTCTACAAATTGAGATTGAAAAGCACCAAGGCAAAACTCCCTAAGAAGCCTCAATGTACTTTTAAATTTTTATTTAAAACCCAAAACCAAGCACTTTCCATTGTCGTGCTGCTGTATTTAAACTGCAAATGCAGGCAGCTTCTGCTTGTGAAATGGGGGGGAGGGGGGATGAACCGTTTCGTCCTTTGCCTCCGGTGGCAAAATGTGTCAGCGTGGCTCTGCGGAGTCCCATAGTCCTGTCTAATGATGGATGGAACCCTCGGGAAGACGTAATTTCTGGAGCATTAGACAAACACTTTGCTCCACCATTCCAACTTTTGCTTCCCCTTTATCTTAGCAAACTGGAGGCCAGGAATCATGCAGATGCCCAGCCAAATTCTAATCAGCAGGGCTATTGGTTTTAGAGTCGTAATGGGTGGAATGACTGCTATCCCGCAGGTATTTACCGTATTTTTTGCTTTATAAGACTCACTTTTTCCCTCCCAAAAAGTAAGGGGAAATGTGTGTGCGTCTTATGGAGCGAATACAGGCTGCGCAGCTATCCCAGAAGCCAGAACAGCAAGAGGGATCGCTGCGCAGCGATCCCTCTTGCTGTTCTGGCTTCTGAGATTCAGAATATTATTTTTTCTTGTTTTCCTCCTCCAAAAACTAGGTGCGTCTTATGGTCTGATGCGTCTTATAGAGCGAAAAATACATAGATATCTGCCCTTTTGGAAATGTTTAGAGGAGCATTGTACCTGTAACTAGCAATGACAAAAAGTTAAGGATTATTGGGAAATGCTTTATAATGAAATGAAAAAAATGTTTAAAAGAACGTTCCCCCCCCAAAAAAAACCCAGAGGCATTTATTTTGAGTATGGTACATATAGAGGTACCCAGGGGGCAGAAAAAGCTATTTTGTGTGCAACGACAGCAGCTAAGATTTTGTTAGTTCAGAAATGGAAGGGGGGAGAGGTTTCAAGTAAGGAGGGATGGCCGCTGAAAACGATGGAATACACAGAGCTAGCAGGCCTAATCAGCAAGGTAAGAGAACAAGAAGAACGGGTCTATTAAGAGGAATGGAAATTATTGCAAATTTGACAGTATAATGTAGATTAAGACAATAAAAAAGGGAAAACTAGAATGAGGAAATAAAATTTGCAGCCAATTTTGGAAGTACGGTCGTACCTCAGAAGTCGAACAGAATCCATTCCAGAAGTCCGTTCCACTTCCAAAATGTTCGGAAACCAAAGCACAGCTTCTGATTGGCTGCAGGAAGCTCCTGCAGCCAATCTGAAGCCACGGAAGCCCTGTCGGACGTTCAGATTCCAAAAATAGTTTGCAAACCAGCACAGTCACTTCCAGGGTTGCGGAGTTTGGGAGCCAAAACGTTCGCGAACTAAGCTGTTCGAAAACCAAGGTACGGCTGTACGAGGAACCATGGAAGCAGAGGAAGGGAAGCCGTTGTATGTACTGTTGTATATTTAATGGTGGAAAATGTAAATCTAAAAGTTTAATGAATTTTTTTTTAAAAAGGGGAATCCCAATGGTGTAAGAAAAAATCAAGTAGTTCACTAAAGGGGGGGGAAAAAGCTTGTGCAGAAATTCTGCACATGCATCCTGCTGAAATTGTTTAATGATTATGCCTACCATGATTAATCCTACCATGCAGAGATGAAGAACAGCATACAACATTTCTCTGATGAAATAGGGACATCCTATTCCATAATCTTAATAATTTTACTATTTATACCCCACCCATCTGACTGGGTTGCCCCAGCCACTCTGGGTGGCTTCCAACATATATAAAAACATAATACAACATTAAACATTTCGAAACTTCCCTATACAGGTCTGCCTTCAGATGCCTGCTAATGTACGGTAGTTATCTCCTTTGTTCGGGGGTCACATAACTCCATACCCATCATTTCCCCAATGAAAATAGGGACGTCCTAGTGATGTATGGAAGTGAGAGCTGGACCATAAAGAAAGCTGATCGCCGAAGAATTGGTGCTTTTGAATTATGGTGCTGGAGGAGACTCTTGAGAGTCCCATGGACTGCAAGAAGATCAAACCTATCCATTCTGAAGGAAATCAGCCCTGAGTGCTCCCTGGAAGGACAGATCCTGAAGCTGAGGCTCCAAGACCTTGGCCACCTCATGAGAAGAGAAGACTCCCTGGAAAAGACCCTTATGTTGGGAAAGATTGAGGGCACAAGGAGAAGGGGACGACAGAGGGCGAGATGGTTGGACAGTGTTCTCGAAGCTACCAGCATGAGTTTGACCAAACTGCGGGAGGCAGTGGAAGACAGAAGTGCCTGGCGTGCTCTGGTCCATGGGGTCACTAAGAGTCGGACACGACTAAACGATTAAACAACAAGAACAACAAAGTGATGTATGGAAGTGAGAGCTGGACCATGAAGAAGGCTGATTGCCAAAGAATTGATGCTTTTGAATTCTGGTGCTGGAGGAGACTTTTGAGAGTCCCATGGACTGCAAGAAGATCAAACCTATCCATTCTGAAGGAAATCAGCCCTGAGTGCTCCCTGGAAGGACAGATCCTGAAGCTGAGGCTCCAAGACTTTGGCCACCTCATGAGAAGAGAAGACTCCCTGGAAAAGACCCTGATGTTGGGAAAGATGGAGGGCACAAGGAGAAGGGGACGACAGAGGGCGAGATGGTTGGACAGTGTTCTTGAAGATACCAACTTGAGTTTGACCAAACTGCGGGAGGCAGTGGAAGACAGGAGTGCCTGGCGTGCTCTGGTCCATGGGGTCACGAAGAGTTGGATACGACTAAACAACAACAACAAGGAAAAGTGGGACATTCCGGGATCAAATCAGAAACCGGGACGGCTTCTGTAAATCCGGGACTGTCCTTGGAAAACGGGGACATTTGGAGGATCTGCATAGAAGAGCCTTGAAATTAAAGAAAAGCCGACAGCGAGCAATTGTCTGAAAGGCGAAAGCTGCAAGAAGGATCCAGAGGCAGTACCATGCGTGCCAACAGAACAGCTGATGTCGCTCCCTGCGGAGGAGATTCTTGAAGCACACGTCTCCCACGTCTTGCTCCTTAGAGGAGGACGAAGAGGAGGAGGAAGAAGATATAGCACTAAACAAGCATGCAGTTGCCTCACCCCCTCAGTACAGTCTGTTTAGTTCTGCAGGCTAGGAAAGGTCACAACACAAACAGAATTATTACATTAAAAGTGTATGCTTAACCATATTTCCTAAAGACGCTATCGACGCCTGTGAAGAAAACACTTCCAACTGTTTGCTTTTTAACATTGAAGGTTGATGAGACTTTACATATGCATCTTAGTGTACTCAAAAGTAGCATTTTAAAAATAGCGCCCAGGATGTTTTGGCGTTGGTACAACGTGCTGAACAAATAGCGGGTTCTGACGAAGAGTTTACGGTTAGTAGAATGCTAATCTGCAGTTTTATGTGGGAATAAAGCCCATGCAACTCAACGGGCAAGCAGCCACGTATTTAGGTGCCAAAGCAGTTCTGTACAACAATTTGACAAACCACCTGCTTTTGGTACATCTCTAGGGCTGCAAAAGCCAAAGGTTCTGCACGTGAAACACCTCGCAGGCCATAATGCATGACTGGCAGATGTTATGTCTGACATTAGCATCCATCTTGGTGGCCAAATGCCGGGGACCATGAGTTTTGAAGGATCCACTGGGGCCGACACTGTCAACCCTTTAAAAATACATATATATATATTGTTACAAGAGTTGGGTGCTTCCCCCTCTCTCTGCCGAGTGGTGGCAAGAGGCCTTAAGCATTAAGAAATATAGTTTATTCACCTATTTTTACCTTCAGTCTTTATGGAGGGAGTCCAGATCTTACAGCATGGTCGTTTCAAGAGGGGCTTGTACCCCACAGCAATGCAGCCAGCCTTCAGCCTGCCTTCCCAAGATGGATCCCAGTCTTTCTACCTCCATCTTCTTCCCAGAACACCCTGCTAAAAACTCCCTTTTCCTGTCCCCTCACACCCAGTTACCATGGCAACCTTCCAAACCCCTGTCTCTGTTCACACCTCAGAGCAGGGGAAAAGGACAGTTCTCATTGCCCATGAACCTCAATGGCCCTGTATTGTAATAATGGCCCTAGCTTGGCCAGGTCATTTTGCATAGGCCAGCCCAAGAATTCCTCTGCAGCTTGTATTTCTCCCTTCACATCCCAAATAATCAAAATCCTACCATTTATTAATTTCAAGGGTCGGGGAGGGGTCCACCTGCCATATCTATCACAATAAAGGTAAAGGGACCCCTAACCATTAGGTCCAGTCGTGGCCGACTCTGGGGTTGCGGCGCTCATCTCGTTTTATTGGCCAAGGGAGCCTGCGTACAGCTTCTGGGTCATGTGGCCAGCATGACTGAGCCGCTTCTAGCGAACCAGAGCAGCGCACGGAAACGCCGTTTACCTTCCCACCGGAGCGGTACCTATTTATCTACTTGCACTTTGACGTGCTTTTGAACTGCTAGGTTGGCAGGACCAGGGACCGAGCAACGGGAGCTCACCCCATCGCGGGGATTCGAACTGCCGACCTTCTGATCGACAAGCCCTACGCTCCGTGGTTTAACCCCTAGCGCCACCCAGTCCCCTAATCTATCACAATATTTTACCTTTATTTCATTTATATCTCACCTTCTCCCCAAGGAGCTCAAGATGGCACACATGTTTTCTTTCTCCCACATTTTATCCCCACATTTTACAGCAACCATGACTGATAGGCAGAATTCCTTCTGCAGAGTTATAGTTGGAGTCTACGTACGCAGTGAACTTAAATGGCACAATCTATTCTGGTTTCAGCGTTTGGAGGGGGCCCCTGTTTTTAATAAAACCTGGAGTTCTCTAATGGCAAAAACCTGGTCTTCTGCCCTGGTTTCCATGTCTACAACCTAATGACTTAAGGCTGATTCATAGGACCAAAATTGGATTTCTCATGCAGCAGTCCAGAGCATGGTACACATTCCTGCCCGGCTGTAGAAGACGATCTTTGTTGTTGGTCCATTCACCTCATCAGGTGTTATGTACTGAGTTGAATAGGATCCAAACTGCAGCAGTCTGATTGGTCCTAGAACAACAGGATCCAAAAGGCAGCAGTCTGATTGGTCCTAGAACAATAGGATTCAGAATGCAGCAGTCTGATTGGTCCTAGAACAATGCAGCAGTATGATTGGTTGGCAGGAACTACCCAATCATGCTCCAGATAGAAGTGAATCCACAACCTGATTGGCTTACAGTAGAATTCCGGAATTAGCCAATCATGTGCAGCCCATTGTGTAAATAATGTATATAAAGCAGATACCTTGAGGGAACTTTCATTCATTCCTCCTCACCACTATGAGCTGAATAAAGAGCATGAAATCACTTTGCGACTCTGAGTATATTTCATCAGTGAAGATGTTTTTTCTTCCTGACCATCTGCGACATGCAAATATGCGCAGAAGGTCGCTCTGGGGTCATGCAAATTGCCCCAAGGACTCTTTCAGTTTCTGGAAGTGTCTGTAACACTTCCTGCCATAGCTTTCAGATGCAAAAGAGAAGGATGCAAAAATTTTAAAAGGGGGTTGTCACAATGTCTCACCTTACCGTGATAAGCTGCCCCTGCCCCAGATCTTTTTGCACTGGCCTTCCATCAGCCCTTTGTAGCTGGCCATAGTAACATCAGGAAAGGGACGCAGGTGGCGCTGTGGTCTAAACCATGGAGCCTCTGGGGCTCGCTGATCAGAAGGTCAGTGGTTCAAATCCCTGGGGTGAGCTCCCGTTGCTCTGTCCCAGCTCCTGCCAACCTAGCAGTTCGAAAGCACACCAGCGCAAGTAGATAAATAGGTACCACTGTGGCGGGAAGGTAAACGCCGTTTCCATGCGCTCTGGCTTCCATCACGATGTCCCATTGCACCAGAAGCGGTTAGTCATGCTGGCCACATGACCCAGAAAGCCGTCTGTGGACAAACGCCGGCTCCCTGAGCCTGAAAGCGAGATGAGCGCTGCACCCCATAGTCGCCTTTGACTGGTCTTACTGTCCAGAGGTCCTTTACCTTTTAGCTTTACCTTTCACATCAGGAAAAGGCCCAGATCTCACCTTTCAAATCCTTATTTGGTGGCCATTTTCAGAAGAAAACCTGAAAAAAGAACGGTTTTGTTTTTTCCCATTAAAGCTGCTAATTTAATGCCGATGGCATGAATAATGAACAGGACTGGTTTCAGCTAAATGAAGTGGAGCACAGACTCCTACGCAGTTCTGCCAACACACTTCAGCTCTGACCCCTGGCCACCTTCCCACAGCCTTCTTCCTGAGCCTCTTGCATGGAAACAGGAGTAGCTCTATGAGCCGGTAAGAGCAACTAAAAAGAAATGGCAAAGAGGGATTGCAGCAAGAAAAGCCAGGAGCGGAATTCTGCCTGTATTCACATTTAAAGTACATTCCCCTGCTCAAGAACCGTGGGAACTGTAGTTTTTTAAGGGTGTCGGGAATTATACCTCTTTGATGGATAAATGACAGCTTCCAGGATTAGGGTGGGTGGGGAGAGAATGTGCTTTATATGTATTTTGTGTACACCATGCCATGTTTTGAGGAGGTAAAACTGTGTGTGTCCCCCTCCCCTGTTAAGCCTAAGCACAATCTACCTTCCTTATTTTTACTGGTGTTATAGATTGGGGAGAACCACTTAAACCATAGAAATTAATAAATGGTGGAATTTTGATTAATTGAGATATGGATGAAAACAGAAGCTGTAGAACAGGCATAGGCATACTCAGCCCGCCAGATGTTTGGGGACTACAACTCCCATCACCCTGACCACTGGTCCTGTTAGCTAGGGGTGATGGGAGTTGTAATCCGAAAACATCTGGAGGTCCGAGTTTGCCTATGCCTGCTGTAGAACTCTGCTAGGCAAGGCTAGCTTATGCAAACCAGTCTAGAGAAGAGCAATTCTGTTAAGAGGACAAAATGGATTGATGGGCCATCTGAGATCAACGCTTTGGGCTTAGAAGACAGGGTTTTGTGTTTGAAGTGACAGGAAAAGAGAGTTTTTAAGCAAAGTGTGCTGGCAAGAAGAAGGTGGGGAAAAGGCTGAGATCCATCTTGGGCAGGCTGGAAGAGCCCCTCTTGAAATGACCATACTGTAAGATCTGGACTTCCTCCATGCAGGCTGAAGGTGTAAATAGGTGAACAAACCATATTTCTTAAAGCTACAACAGTCTCTGCTGCGTCTCAATTCTCCGAAGGAGTACATGCTCTGGGTGAGCATCTGGCACTCCCTGGAATATTGCAGACAGTGGGGGGTGTCCCCAAACATTTGCAAGACTATTATTAATTTCTAAGATGCCTTTCAGCCCTGGAGGTGATCAAGATGCTTACAACCTAGTTAAGGCACAACCATCTTATAAAAACAGCAGCAAAAATTATCCTTGCCTTCAGAATTGTAGAGAAGCTTCCTACAATCGTCTTTGCTGCCCACTTAAAAACAAGCATTGATGGGCCCATCCCTAAGGAGCCCATTCAAAATCCTGGCCGCCTCTGAAACATCATGAAGGTCTCCCTTCCAATGGCTGGCAAGGGGAATGAAGGACTCTGGTCCTCGGCGGTTGTAGATCTTTAAAGGCCAAAGACAACAGATTGGACTGAGCCCAGGAGCAAATTGGTAGCAAGAGAAGCCAACAGACGATCTGCACAGGCAGTTCCATTGCAGCTGCATTCTGGATCAAACATTCGGACTGCCTTCAAGCACCTTACGATAAAGCCACTTCCGGACCTGGCCAAGAAGGTGGGGTTGTGGGCTTCACGCCCACCCCACGTGCGCAGGGGCTGGGTCGCAGCCCCCGCGAGGGCAGGGGAATCCCGTCCGCGTCGTCCACCCAGCCAGCCAATTGTGTGGCTGGGCGGGCGTGGCCTGCCCTATTTAGGGCCGGTGCGGCCAGGGTTCGCACTCTTTTGCCGGCCAGCCAGCACGTTTTCCCACCCTCCCTCCCTTTAGGTAGGCTTCTGACTTTGCTATGGACTTTGGTCTGTCGCCGCAAGGGGCATGGTAGGAATTTTTCCCCATTGGCGATTTTCAGCCATTGGTTTTTCGCCTACCTCGTAGCAACTCGTCACAACGCTTCGGCATTGGCGGTTAGGCATTGGTAAGGAGGGGTTAAGAGGATGTGGGGGGGAGGAAACGCCATCACCTCCCCCCAAAGAGCAAAGGGTGGTCCGATAAAGGACTCCGGGGGGCGTGGCCCTGTCCGAAGCCTATGGAGGTGTGGGCCTAAGGCACGCCCCCGAGCAGTGACCTGGGGGAGCTCCTAGTTGACGTGCCTCAGCAGGTCTTCAGCAAACGGGCTGGAGCCGGATAGTCGATAGGACCAATGCCTAAGCCAATGCCTCTCATTCCTGAAATCAATAAAGTTGTGGCCTAATTTGCCCATTTAACCTTAATTCTGGTGTCTTGTGTCTTTATTTATCCCTGGTGGGGGTGGGAACTCGCCACGCAATCTAATCTTTGGGTTTTTTTAAGTGCCCCTCTCAGTGCTAGAAGTATTTGTTTTCTGTGAAAATGCTTGATCTGTTTAAAAAAATAAAAATGCTGGAGGTGGCAACAGAGGAGGACAGGAAAACTGGTTTGACTGACGGCGAGTGTGGCTGTGAACTCGAGAAGTGGGTGTTTGGCTTAGCAGCCAGTCACTTAGATCTCCTCAGTTCCCCAGGAGCCTTTTTAGTTTGTAAGGCTAATCTTATAATTCTCCCCCTCCCCTTGCGTGTGGGAGAGCAGTGCACACTGGTGTGAAAGTTCTGCAGCCCCTGCCTTCCTACGTATCGTGTGCACGCGCAGAGTGCACAGTCCTTGTGTTAACTACAAAGTAACTGAGACATAGACAACAATCTTCTCTTCTGTATACCAGGGGTCAGCAAACTTTTTCAGCTGGGGGCTAGTCCACTGTCCCTCAGACCTTGTGGGGGGCCGGACTATATGTTGCCTTGATTATGACCCACATTTTTGGCAAAAAAACCCTTATTGGGACCAACCCCAACGTTGCCCAAATGTGATTTGGGGGGGGGGGTTGTTCCCTCATACACCCACGCTGCATCCTTTGCGTTTTACGCGTTGACAGTTATTGTTTCTCTCATAAGGCGGGCTGGGGGGCTGAGGTAAGCACGCCATTCCTGTTCATAGCTGTCAACCGTCCCTTATTTGGCGGGAAACTCCCTTATCCCAGCGATGTTTCCCACTGCTGTCCCTTATTGATGATGTCCCTTAAATTTCCCGGGTTTCAAAGGAAGCAGCTCCTCTCCCTCCCTCCCTGCCGGCCAGGGAGGAGGGAGGTTCCAACTGTGTTGCTTGGCTGCGTTGCTCACCCAGTAAGGAGTCTAAGAACGACTGGGGGGTGGAGCTTGCATGCCTTGTGCCAATCAAATCAGCCGCGTTGCCTGGGGACTCGCCTTTGCTCAGCGCTTCCCAGTGGAGAGGTGACGGTGGGAACCACTGCTTGAGGCTTCATTTGGCTGCTGGCTGGGCTTTCTGCCTTTGGCTCGGAGTGGCTCAGAAGCTGAACATACCTGTGCCCAGAAAATCCCTTATTTTGGCTGCTGATCCCTTATTTTCAAGGCTGCTGATCCTTTATTTTCGAGGCTGCTGGTCCCTTATTTTCAAATCTGTAAGTTGACAGCTATGTTCCTGTTAGCCCTGGAGAGCGTGTGCGCATGCGTGGGTGAAGGGAAAAGCCGTTGGCCATGCTAAGTCAGGCTGGCGCCGCTCAAACAAAAACGTTCTTTTCCCTGCATGAGGGAAGATGAGGCGGCAGCGGCTATTTACCTTTCCACGGCTCACACCTTGTAGCTAACAAGCGGCCTCCCTAGCAGAGCGCAGAATGGCTTCGGAGTACAGCCGCCCAGGCGCTGCCCGCTTCCTCTAGCGGGAACACCGCCGCCACAGACACCTGCGGGCATCACTCCCAAGGCGCCTCCGAGCCCCTGCCCCACAACTGCCCTTCCTGAGGTCAGTTGCCAGCAGCTCCATGGTGGAAATCTGAACTGTGACTCCTTTTCCTTCTTCCCCACCCTGGAAGAAAAGATTGCTGCGCATGCACGATGGATGAATAAGGGGCTTGTCTCGAGCAGCCGCCTGCCTCACTTTTGACCCCCAAGCCTGGCTGAGTCGCAAAATCCATCGCGCGCATGCGCTATGGCCACTACCTGGATTCCCAGACCGTCTGCGGGCTGGATCTAGAAGGCAATTGGGCCTGATCCGGCCTGCAGGCCTTAGTTTGCCGACCCATGCTGCATACTAAGATGGGTGTGAGCTGTGATGGGTGTGTGTGTGTGTGTGTGTGTGTGTGTGTGTGTATGCGTCTGTGGCTTCCTCTATTACTCTTTTTTAAAAATCCTCGCTCCAAATAAAGATTTTTTTGGCCTTGTTCAAGATGCCTCTTGCGTGAATCTTGACTGTAACACTCCTCTGCGTTGATGTTGTCAAAATCCCAATTCTAAGGAATTTCTCCCACTCTACGTGGGCTTCTAAATGTCATGGAACATGACTCTAAGCAGGAAAGCATGTCCCGCATGCACATACTGTACAAAGAAAATCATAGAATCGTAGAATTGGGGAGTTGGAAGGGATCCTAAGGATCATCTAGTCCAACCCCCTGCAATGCAGGAATATGCAGCTGTCCCATTCAGGGATCAAACCTGCAACCTTGGAGTCATCAGCCCAGGTATTTTACAGCAATGCATGCTTTGCTTGCAAACTATATTCGCATACCACTGCTTTTTAATTTTCCTTTTCAAAAAGCCCTGCCCTACAAACCATGTTTTTAAAATAGCATTTGCATTTTGCACAGCATGGTTATTGCAGTCCTATCCATGTCTACTCAAATGTAAATTCTACCGAATTCAATGGGGCTTACTTCCAAAAAAGTGGAGATAGGATTGCAGCCTAAATATTTGAGAACATGAGGAGTTTCCACTGTCAAAATTTCTCCCATCCCTGCCTCCCAGGGAGTTGCAAAAGATAATAAACCTCAAAGACCTTGAAATCTCCAAGAGTTGCAGTTGTTAGGATATTTAATATGTACCAGGGGGCCTTTTCTAAGTCAGGAAAAGGCATTTCACATTCTGGCACCTTCCTTCTTTTGCATCATTTTCAGCGTAGGCATTGGTCATTATCAGGAAGCGACTCCCCCAGTTTACAGCTGGCAACACCACCTGTGCCAATCTGATTCCAGCCAAGACAACCAGCCATTCATGCCCAGAAGAACACAAGGAAAATGGACTTCGACTACAATCCTATGCTAGGGTTGCCATATGCCCGGGAAAATCAGGACGTATGGCAACCCATGTCAGAAGTCTGTATTTTGCCAAATCTCCTTTAAAATAGCTCAAAAAACCCCTATCCTATGTAGACTTAGCTGGGAGTAAGTCCCATCGAACTCTATGGGGCTGACTTCTCAGTAAAGATATTCAAGACTGCCCTGTTACTTGCTTGCACGTTTTCCTGGAATTTCATTTCTTTTCCAAAGTGGCATTTTGACTAGTTTTGCAAAGCAGTTTGCCAATAAATTTCAGAGCTTATAAAGGAGAACTAGCTTGCCTACCCACCTGTTTTATAACGCTGTTCCATGTAAGTAAATGGCTGTCCGAACCAGATTGCCTGGGTAAATAAATGATTATCTAAACCTAGAAGACTGAAATACATAGCGAAGAACTGGGAGGTACTGTATTTTTCACTCTATAGGACGTACTTTTTCCCCTCAAAAAATTGAGGGGAAATGTGTGTGCGTCCTATGGAGCGAATGCAGGCTCCTTGGCTTCAGCGCTAGCAACGCTAAGCCTCCAAAGCACAGAGGGAGCGCTCCCTCCGTGCTCCAAAGGCTTCGCGTTGCTTTCGCTGAAGCCTGGAGAGCGAGAGGCGTCGGTGCGCACCGACCCCTCTCGCTCTCCAGGCTTCAGGGAGAGGCTGCACGTGGCTAGGGCTTCTTTAGTGGTTAGTCTAAACCACTGAGCCTTGGGCTTGCCGATCAGAAGGTTGGCAGTTCGAATCCCTGCAACGGGGTGAGCCCCCGTTGCTTGGTCCCTGCTCCTGCCAACCTAGCAGTTCAAAAGCATGTCAAAGTGCAAGTAGATAAATAGGTACCGCTCCGGCGGGAAGGTAAACGGCGTTTCCGTGTGCTGCTCTGGTCTGCCAGAAGTGGCTTAGTCATGCTGGCCACATGACCCGGAAGCTGTCTGCGGACAAACGCCGGCTCCCTCAGCCTATAGAGCGAGAGTCATCCGCGACTGGACCTAACGGTCAGGGGTACCTTTACCTTTACCCTCCAACAATTAATGCAATAGGGACGTCCTATTTCGAACCTAGCAGTTCGAAAGCACGTCAAAGTGCAAGTAGATAAATAGGTACCGCTCCGGCGGGAAGGTAAACGGCATTTCTGGTTCACCAGAAGCGGCTTAGTCATGCTGGCCACATGACCCGGAAGCTGTACACCAGCTCCCTCGGCCAGTAAAGCGAGATGAGCACTGCAACCCCAGAATTGGCCACGACTGGACCTAATGGTCAGGGGTCCCTTTACCTTTAAGGGGTAAACTACAGTTTCCAGAATTCTTTGCGGGAAGCCCTGTGCTTTCAGCGTATTGTGCATATGCAGCCTATAACCCATTGGTAGAAACTGTTGCGCAAGTGCTAGTGGAAGATCATGGGACAAAGTATCTGTAACTTGCATCGCTGTGTGCCTGCCGCAACAAGCCCACAAATCATCCACTGGAAAACAAGCTCATCGCAAAGGAATCCTTCATGTCTGGGGGTGCAAACCGTTCCGATAGGAAGGTGCTTGCAGCAGCGACTGCCAAACCCCAAGCACAACGTGTGCCTTCCATTCTTTCAGTGAGCTGCTTTTAGTGTATTTTTGGTCTCTGTGGAAGCCGCCCAGAGTGGCTGGGGAAACCCAGCCAGATGGGCGGGGTACAAATAAATTATTATTATTATTATTATTATTATTATTATTATTATTATTATTATTATTATTCCAGCCATTGGACCTTGCGCTGCAAGAGGGAACCACATGATGCACGCGAGCCATAGTTGCTTTGACAACTATAAGGGATTGAAACAGTTAAAGGTACAAACTTGGATCTCAAGATCTTCTGCACAAGTAGAAAGAGGCTTCTTGCATTGCAGAGAGTTGACTGGATGACCCTCATCTCCCTTCTAACTCTACAAGTTGATGGTTCTCTTATTCTTTGATTACCAGTTTTTGCCACTGCCTGTTTCCAACTGCAATGAAGTTGAGGCTGTCGGCAGGGATGACAGCAAGAGGGGCAACATTTTGGGGATGGAACAAGGGCACGGGCCAGCTCCCTTGTGCTAAAATTATGCTTTTAATTGGGGTGGAGTTTTAACTTGGGTAAGGGACGCGGGTGGCGCTGTGGTCAAAACCACTGAGCCTCTTGGGCTTGCTGATTGGAAGGTCGGCGGTTCCAATCCCCAAGATGGAGTGAACTCCCGTTGCTCTGTCCCAGCTCCTGCCAACCTAGCAGTTCAAAAGCACACCAGTGCAAGTAGATAAATAGGTACCGCTGTGGCGGGAAGGTAAACGGCATTTCTATGTGCTCTGGTTTCTTTCACGGTGTCCCGTTGCACCAGAAGCGGTTTAGTCACACTGGCCACATGACCCGGAAAGCTGTCTGTGGACAAACGCCGGCTCCCTCGGCCTGAAAGCGAGGTAAGTGCCACAACCCCATAGTCGCCTTTGACTGGACTAAACTGTCCAGAGGTACTTTACCTTTTTCTTTTCTTTTCTTTTTTTACCTTTTTAACTTGGGTAGCTGCTGTTTGTTTGGGGAGGGGGTTTTTTAAAACTGTTTTTAAGTGTTATGTGTTAATTTGTATTTTGTATTTCTTTGGTTTTATACGACTGATTAATAGAATAATAGACTAACAGACTTTCAAATGTGTTTGTGGGATGGGAAGGTTGTTCTGTGTTTTGTTTTGTTTTAACTATTTACTTGTATTTTTACAAGTAAATTTACTTGTATTTTTATCCAGTGAACTGTGCTAAGATCTTGTGAAAAGGGTGGTAGAAGGAGAAGTGCTTTTTTCTAAAAGAATGTTTAGGAGTACTCTTATTTTGACTCAAGAAAATCACTATTTTGTAGTTCAAATTGGGGGAAATAGATACAGTAAATGGACAAAAGTACAAAGATTCACAAAATGTTTAGGAGTATGCGTACCTCTGTGTATCCTCAGAAAAAAGCACTGATGATGATGATGATGATGATGATGCAATGTTTTCTCCACCCCCCCAATGCCCACCCTCTCCTACCCTCAGGAGCTGGGAGCTAATACACCCCAGGTTATGGAATCCGGGGAAAAATTAGCAACCTATTCCATGCAAACAGTTATGCAAAGGGCAGGAGCAAATGGAAGAACTCTGGATTTCTGTTGATGGTTTTTCCACAACACTCCGAAAGTCCAAAACAGCCCTTATATGAGTAGATGAGGCTTTCTATTTCTAGAAGAGCACTTTTGGACCGAAGCCAGAATGTCTGTCTGTTCAAAACCAGCTAAGTATACGAAGAAAGGGAGAGGAGGTGTGAAAAGCATTGGTGTCACTGTTAGATTGCGATTGTCTAAGGGCAAATATATATGTTATAATTAGGGGAGATTGTGGGAAGATTATTATTTTTATAAGTCATTGAAATCCCAAATGTCAGTAAAGGAAAAGGTGAAAAATGGCAAATTAACATTCCCTCAAAGGAACTGGAACTCTTAAATTCCAGAAATGGCTGTTTCTGGGTACCATTTCTAAATGAGTCAATGGCACTCCAATAGTGCCCTGTTTCAAATGGTGATACTTTGAATTTTGATTATTATTCCCCACTCTTTCCTCAAGACTGCAATTGTGCTCCTCTAGAAAGAGGACCTTGCCAACAAAGGTCCCTATAGTTAAAGCTATGGTTTTCCCAGTAGTGAGAAGTGAGTGCTGGACATAAAGAAGGCTGATCGCCAAAGAATTGATGCTTTTGAATTCTGGTGCTGGAGGAGACGTTTGAGAGTCCCATGGACTGCAAGAAGATCAAACCTCTCCATTCTGAAGAAAATCAGCCCTGAGTGCTCACTGGAAGGACAGATCCTGAAGCTGAGGCTCCAAGACTTTGGCCACCTCATGAGAAGAGAAGACTCCCTGGAAAAGACCCTGATGTTGGGAATGATGGAGGGCGCAAGGAGAAGGGGACGACAGAGAACGAGATGGTTGGACAGTGTTCTCGAAGCTACAAACATGAGTTTGACCAAACTGCGGGAGGCAGTGGAAGACAGGAGTGCCTGATGTGCTCTGGTCCATGGGGTCACGACTAAACAACTAAAGAAGAAAGAGATAGAATATATACCATATTTTTCCGTGCATAAGACTAGGTGTTTTTTTACCAAAAAATTAGGTTTAAAATTGGGGCTCATCTTATACACGGGTAGTGCTGAGGGATGTTTTCTTAATTTGGAGTCCCCCAAAATAGGGGGCTTCTTATACATGGGGGCATCTTATAGACAAAAAAATACGGTAACTTTGGTTTTGACCATAAGTATTAAACTAGGAATCCACAAAAGGGGAAAGTACTGAATGGGGATTTGGGGTGGGGGTGGCTTGTCTGTTAATATATGGAAGTGTTTTGTATTCTGCCATTCCTCTACATTTTTGACACTGTTAGATTCAATGAAAACTTTATTATTATCATGCAAAATTATTTTCCCCCCAGGTTTGCGAGATAAATCGTTTCCTCATATTGATATACAGATTAAATAACTCTAAACTGACCGACGACAGGTTGCCCTCTGTAGATTCATACACCAATAATAAGAGGATAACAGGAATATAATCCCCCTCCCTACTTGGACTAGAAGGTCCTGCTGTGGCCAAATGGGCCTTTTCAGCAAATTTGTGGCAACAGGAACAAAGGTTACCCAATAAAACAGCTTTGAGGTTATGCTGGGTGGGCAAAATGATATAGCTGAGGCATTAGAGACCTTGACTAAACACGACTGCTTTACTCCTTCTCACAAAGTACCTCCTCCTCTTCTTCTTCTTCTTCTTCTTCTTCTTCTTCTTCTTCTTCTTCCTCCTTAGTTTCCACTCCACCATTTGCTATTCAGAAAATGAAAATAACTAGTCAAATACTTTCAAGTAGGGTTATTGTTTGGATAGCACTATTCTAACACTACGTCCGTTTTTTTATGTAAAATAATGTATTTCTCATGGCCTTGTGAAAATCGTAACTGTAATTTTGCCGGTGAATCTTTTGTGCCTGGGTAGGATTGGAATTCTAGTCGATAACTCTTTGATTTCTTTTCCCCCAGTAACGATCAAATGTTGGTGGTGAATCGACATGCGTTTTCAAAGTTGGCCAAGTAAAACTCAATAAAAATACGGCATGTGTCCTAAAGTATATGGATTTATTCAGATTTCATTCTTTGAGGTACAATAAGATGAAAACATGACAACTCTTTATATTGACGGAAGCTAAGCCTTAAAAACCCCATCTGAAGTCTTGCATTTATTTATTTTTACAAGTTTTAATAGGTTTGTAAAACTTATCTTTTCTCATGTTCGATGAAAGTTTGTTATGTTAATATGTCTAAACACCAGGAAGAACTTTCTGATTCTCACAAGAGGTGACAGACTCCCCTTCCTTTTTAAGCAGAAATTGGTCATCTGTCATGTATGATCTAGTTGAGATTTCTGCATTGAGGGGTTAGACTAGATGACCCTTGGGTCCCTTCCAAATCTATGATTCTATGAAGAGACACTGAACTATTATTCAAACGAAGGGTGGGCGACTTTAGGCCATAGCTGTCAACTTACAGATTTGAAAATAAGGGACCAGCAGCCTCGAAAATAAGGGATCAGCAGCCAAAATAAGGGTTTTTGCTTAGCTTATACAGTGGTACCTCAGGTTACATATGCTTCAGGTTACATACGCTTCAGGTTACAGATTCCGCTAACCCAGAAATAGTGCTTCAGGTTAAGAACTTTGCTTCAGGATAAGAACAGAAATCGGGCTCCAGCGGCGCGGCAGCAGCAGGAGGCCCCATTAGCTAAAGTGGTGCTTTAGGTTCAGAACAGTTTCAGGTTAAGAACGGACCTCCGGAACGAATTAAGTACTTAACCTGAGGTACCACTGTACAGAAATCTGGCACTCATGGAGCCATGCTGCTTTTGCTGCCACTGACTGTGTTTTGCAGGGAGTTACATACATTGGTCGGATTGACAGAAAACTTGTAGTAAAAATTTGAACTATGGATGGAAAATGATTTCTAAAAATAGAGTTATGAAAGGGATGCAGAGGGGGAAATCACTACATTAAGATGCTGCACTGGTAGGAGGGGATGCCAAGCAGCACGTTGGGGCTGTTGTTGTCCTGGCGCGAGGAGTTCCATTGGCCCTTCCCCGCCCGAGAGAGATGGAGGGAGGGAGAGAGACTCTCACCCACGCTGCCCGCAGCGGCGCCATGGCCGCTGAAGCGCCGCCCTTCTGCATCCCTCCCCGTCCCCTCCTCTTCCTCCTCCCTCAGGCCGCCTCCTCAGCCACCGCCGCCGCTGCCTCCAGCTTCCCCTGGCAGCGCGGTGGAAGTCTCGCAAGAGAGGGGCTGCCTGCCCGCCCACCGCCACCCGTCTCCTCACGATGCGTCCCTGAGGGGGAAAAGGGAGAGACTGAGATGCAGCAGCTCGTGCGCGTGCGCTCTCTCGTGGCGGAGGACCCCGAGCCGCTGCTTCCCTCTCAAGCTGGGCGAGCATGCAACCCGGGAAATTTAAGGGACATCAGCGGGACACGGCGCTGGGATAAGGGAGTTTCCCGCCAAATAAGGGACGGTTGACAGCTATGCTTTAGGCCCTCCAGACATTGGACTACAAACTCCCATCATTCCTGACCATTGGCCATGCTAGCTGAAGCTGATGGGAAGGAGTCCAGCAACATCCTTCTTCTAACCGCCAGTGCTAGTTCTTAAAGATAAAACTGGATAAACCTGAATATTTCTAGGGCATCAGATATAGCCTTTGCTGGAGGCTGGATGGCAGGCCGGATGGATTAAAGGGATTTCATTGCTGCTGTTGACATTAACAGGGAAAACATAAGCAGGTAATATTTGTGATGATTTAAATGAGGAAGAAATATACCATTGAACAGATTGTTTTGTAATCCTGGCGGGTTCACCAGCAGGTAATAGAGAGCCAGTGTGGTCCACAGTGCTGTGTTGGATTGGAGAGGCTTGTGTTCAAATTCTCATTTCAGCAAGAAAGCTTCCAGGGTGGCTTCTGGGTCCGTTGTCCTCTTTCCTGGCCCAGCAAACCTCACAGAGTTGTTGAGAAGATGAAATCAGACATGTTTCTTTTTCACTGCCTTCAGCTTTTTCAAGGAAAGGCGAAGTTCAAATGTAGCAAATAATTGTTGGGAGCAAAATAGATTGTAACGCTGGAATTGATTTGCTTTTTGCTATGTTATAATAATTTTAATATCTTATATATATAAAGACAAATATATAAATGTTCATAAATGTACCAAGCAAGCAAATACATAAATGTATAGACCACACGTCTGAGACCCACAGAAAAGGTCCTGAGACCATTTGTCTCTTCCAAATTGACCTCAAATATTCGGTGGCGCTGTGGGTTAAACCACAGAGCCTAGGACTTGCCAATCAGAAGGTTGGCGGTTCGAATCCCCGCAACGGGGTGAGCTCCCGTTGTTCGGTCCCTGCTCCTGCCAACCTAGCAGTTCGAAAGCACGTCAAAGTGCAAGTAGATAAATAGCTACCGCTCCAGCGGGAAGGTAAACGGCGTTTCCATGCGCTGCTCTGGTTCGCCAGAACCGACTTAGTCATGCTGGCCTCATGACCCGGAAGCTGTACGCTGGCTCCCTCGGCCAATAAAGCGAGATGAGCGCCGCAACCCCAGAGTCGGTCACGACTGGACCTAATGGTCAGGGGTCACTTTACCTTTATTCCTCTGCAAGGTCGAAGGAAATGGGAAGGCTCCCCATTGTTCCTTTGCTCACAAATCCTGTCTCATGGGCACATGTAAGGTATGAATAGGGTGAGCCTGTGACCTGGATTCAGGAACTGAGTAGTTATCATAACAAAAGAGTGGGCAGGATGCCCAGGTAATTCAATCAGGTAACCGGGCAGACAGGATAAAAACAACGCACTCAGATTTCTGTTGTAGTCCTCCCCTTCTCTGAAGTAAGTATGATGTTTCTGGGGGTGCTCTTGGGCTCCAGGGTGGGCAGTTCAAAAGTCTATATAAGGGCAGGCACACCTTTGTTCTGGGTCTTCCTCCTTCCTGCGTGTGAGGGGAGCACCCTGTTGCAACAGCTTTAATGAAGATCAGGCTTACTAGCTGCTTTGCGTCTCAATACAGTGGTACCTTGGGTTACATTCGCTTCAAGTTACATACGCTTCAGGTTACATACCCCGCTAACCCAGAAATAGTGCTTCAGGTTAAGAAATTTGCTTCAGGATGAGAACAGAAATCGTGCTCCGGTGGCGCGGCAGCAGCAGGAGGCCCCATTAGCTAAAGTGGTGCTTCAGATTAAGAACAGTTTCAGGTTAAGAACGGACCTCCAGAACGAATTAAGTACTTAACCCGAGGTACCACTGTATTCTCTGGTTGGCCTCTGTTATTTTCTCCTACTGATGGAAAACCTACATAGGACTCTATAAGGGCTCTTGTGTACCCCATAAGAGAAAGGGAGCAGTTTTTGTTGACAACAGCTATGTGGGAGGAATCCAAAGTATACTTTTATGGAGTGATTTCTGACATTTATACAGTGGTGCCCCGCAAGACGAATGCCTCGCAAAACGAAAAACGCGCAAGACGAAAGGGTTTTTCGGTTTTTGCGTCACTTCGCTAGACGATTTTGCCTATGGGCTTGCTTTGCAAGACGAAACGTCTTGCGAGTTCTTGCGAGTTTGTTTCCTTTTTCTTAAAGCCGCTAAGCCGCTAAGCCGTTAATAGCCGCTAAGCCGTTAATAGCCGCTAAGCCGCTAATAGCCGCTAAGCCGCTAATAGCCGTGCTTCGCAAGACGAAAAAACCGCAAGACGAAGAGACTCGCGGAACGGATTAATTTCGTCTTGTGAGGCACCACTGTATTGTCTTTCGGGGGTAGGAGGACTTTTTATGTGTGTCTGAGTGCCGTGTTTCTTTCCATACCTTCCGGAATGCCCCTATTTCCCTTGCCAGCGCCAGCGCTGCCGAGCTCAGGAAAGAGGATGAACCGGCACTTGTCCCGAGTTTCAACTGTGGCGGTGGTTGCGGCATCTCTATGGCCGCCAGCGGTGGCGGCCTCCCCCTTTGTACAGAACAACAAACCCCTGTGTTGCAAACTTAACACAACAAACAATACAAGCAACACGCAGACCAGTATTCTAGATAGCACTGTAATTCTTATTGCATAACATACATGATTTAGTAACAAAAACAAAATGTGTGCACTTGTAAATTCTCTAATATATTTGAAATCAATTGAACACACGTCTATCAATCTTTGAAAGTCCATAGAAGTATAATAAGTCTATGGTTGAAACAAAGTAATAGAAGTAGCGTATTTTTCGCTCTATAGGACGCACTTTTTCCCCTCCAAAAATGAAGGGGAAATGTGTGTGCGTCCTATGGAGCGAATGCAGGCTTTTGCTGAAGCCTGGAGAGTGAGAGGGGTCGGTGCGCTGGGCTCCCAAGGCTTGCAGATAGCAGCCTGCAGCCCGAAGCCCGGGGAGAGTAGCGCTGCGCACCCCGGGCTTTGGGCAGCTATCCGCAAGCCTTCGGAGCCTGGCAGGAGTTCCCACCAGGCTCAGAAGGCTTGCGGATAGCAGCAAGCTCCGGGAGCGAAGGCGAGGTTGCGCACAACCTCGCCATCGCTCCCGGACCCGTTCTGGGGGCTGGGGTCGGGGGAAGTTCGGGCTTCCCCTGCTCTCAGCCCGGCAAGCTCCCGGCAAGCTCCATCTGCCTTTAGCAGATGCTGGAGAGCGGATGAGGAGAAGAAAGAGAAGCTGCAGCGGCCAAGGCCCAGCCCTGTGTGAGACACCAGCTCTGAGGGGCAGGCAGAGGGTAGGGTCACCCTAGGCAAGAAAAAAGGGGGAGTGAAAGGGGATGTTGGAGGGTATGCAGCAGCATAGGTAGTAGCACCATTGAAAAGTGTTTGGTGAAAAATGGCGCATGCGTCCAGCGTTGTTATGTACTGAGTTGAATAGGATCCAAAATGCAACAGCCTGATTGGTCCTAGAACAATAGGATTCAGGATGCAGCAGTCTGATTGGTCCTAGAACAATAGGACCGAGAATGCAGCAGTCTGATTAGTCCACAGGAGCCACCCAATCCAGCTCCAGGTGGAAGGGAATCCGCAACCTGATTGGCCTACAGGAGAATCCCGGAATTAGCCAATCATGTAGAGCCCATTGTGTAAATAATGTATATAAGGCAGACATTCTGGGGGAACTTCCATTCCTCCTCACCACTATGAGCTGAATAAAGAGCATGAAATCCACTCTCGACTCCGAGTATATTTCAATTTCTGTACAAGTAATCCTAATCTATGAGTAGAAAGAAAGAGACCACCATGACTCAGGTCATCATTATTATCTTGCTTTTCCAAATTAACTTGTTTGCCTTCATTATGCAGACAATTGCTACCAGTTCAGCATTCAACCAGCCTAAACAAATATTAGAATGAGGCCACGTGAAGCAGCTCCTCAGTGTTCCCCAGTGTCAGGGACTTGAAAGTGAGTCTGTTTAGCAACAAGAATCCTTCCATTTTTCTCCTGCAGGCTTACTACAGTCTCCAAATAGCTTCAGCTCAGGCCCAAACACCACAATCTAACCCTTGAGGGGGTGTTAAAGAGAACACAATGTGTCATGCTGCTATATTTACCCTTGGTTAATTGTTAGATTTGCATTGGTGACTGGAGAGGAAGAGAAGGGCCCAAATGGGTCATTGTTAAAAATGTCATGAGGAAAATATCCCACGAGGATTTCAGGGATAAACAAGAGCAGCCTCAGTCATATAAGAAGCACAGCACTTAAAAAACTAACAAGATCGTCTACTGGTGGATTGAGGTATCCGTAGAATGCATATTGGCTTCACAAACACACATTTCTTTAAAGCACGATCAAAGCACATTCTTCTCCATAAAGAATTCTGAGCATTGTAATTTACCCTTCGTAGAGTTGCAATGCCTAGAAGATTTGAACAAACTACAGGGCTCAGAATTCTTTATGGAATTTCCCCCATCCCAGAATATATTTCTTTTTTTCTTTCCCCCCGTAAATATTTTTAAATTAATTTTCCACAGTTACGTTTTCACAATTAAAAACAAAAATTAATTCACATTTCTACCAGATTAGATTTATACAAATACATTTTCACGAACCTTCTCTTTGAGATTCTTTGAATCTCTGGACTTCCCTCCATACCCTCTTTTGGTTCCTTATTTATATCAACCAAATTCTTGTGCATTTCCATACTTACACTTTTCCAATTATTATCTCCCTTATGGTATTTTTTTTTCTAATTTTCTGCTAGTTGCAAGCGTTTACTTAAAATCCTGCCAATGTGTCATTCTGTTTACAGTATTTTTGCACATAAACAATGAACGATTCCCACTCTTTTTTAAACTTCTCGTTATCATAGTCTCTGAGCTTTGCCATTAGTTTTGCCATCTCTGCATAATCCATTAGCTTGATTTGCCATTCTTCTTTCGTTGGTCTCCTTTCTTCCTTCCACCTTTGGGCTAACAGTATTTGGGCAGCTGTTGAAGCATACACTGGGACACAGGTGGCACTGTGGGTTAAACCACAGAGCCTAGGACTTGCCAATCAGAAGGTCGGCGGTTCGAATCCCCGCAACGGGGTGAGCTCCCGTTGCTCGGTCCCTGCTCCTGCCAACCTAGCAGTTCGAAAGCACATCAAAGTGCAAGTAGATAAATAGGTACTGCTCCGGCGGGAAGATAAACGGCGTTTCCATGCGCTGCTCTGTTTCGCCAGAAGCGGCTTAGTCATGCTGGCCACATGACCCGGAAGCTGTACGCCGGCTCCCTCAGCCAATAAAGTGAGATGAGCGCCACAACCCCAGAGTCGGTCATGACTGGACCTAATGGTCAGGGGTCCCTTTACCTTTACCTGAAGCATACATAAATATTTTCTTCTGTTCTTTAGGGAGTTCAGTCCTATCAATCCAAGTAAAAAAGCTTCTGGTTTTCTAACAAAAGTTATTTTAAACATTTCCTTCGGTTCATTATAAATCATTCCCCAGAAGCTTTTAATAATCTTACATTCCCACCACATATGATGGAATGTACCACCCTTTTCTCTGCATTTCCAACACTTTTTAGAACTTGTTCTATACATTTTAGCAAACACATACCTCTTTAAAGCACAATCAAAGCACATTCTTCTCTGTAAAAAATTCTGAGCACCGTAGTTTACCCTTCATAAAGTTGCAATGCCTAACAGCTTTGAACAAACTACAGCGCCCACAATTCTTTACAAAAATTTCCCGCACCCCAGAATGGATTATAAATGCAAATTGTAAGACATGATTGTGGCACTAGCTCATCCAGGAAAAGTACGGTACTACTGAGACTTTTCCAAGCTCTTGTCTCTTTCGTGACAAGTTCCTCGCTTGCGGTGCCTCTCCTATGCTTTGATGTAAGGATGAACATAAAAACTCAGATGGAATAAATCAATTAAAGCTTAGCCTGCCCACCGCCACACAGCTCTACTGGGAACAGCAACTGTCGCTAGAACAATTAAGAGAAAATATTCAATGAGTAAATTATAGACGAATCTCTTTTATTAAAGGGATAAAGAGGGATCTGTAGAAACAGGCAAGCAACTACAAGCAGGAAACTTTTAATTAACTGCCGAGCCATTTGGAAATCATATTAACAAAGTGTTCAGAACGCAAGATGTTCTGAACTTAAACTATAGGAGAGGAAGGGGCTTTGGAGCCTTGAAAGTTCAATCAGCCCCCATATCTGCTGTTTTGTAACCCTAACCCTACCCCCCCCAGCTAATGTTTGGGTGTTAGGCTGTTGGGACGAGATCTCTGCATAAATACAGCTTCTTAAAAAAATACTCTAGAATTGCTCACACCAACCACCGTATTTTTCGCTCTATAGGACGCACTGGTCCATAGGACGCACCGGACCATAGGAGGGGGAGAACAGGGGAAAAAAAATTCTCCCCCTCTCTACTCAGCGCACCTTCAGCGAAGCAGCAAGAGAAACGGAGCCCCTTCCATTTCTCCTCCCGCTTCGCTGAAGGGGCGCTATGCAGAGAGGGGAAACTGTGTAGCGCCTCTCCAGGCTTCAGACGGCTATCCGCAAGCCTTTGGAGTGCAGCGGGAGCTCCTGCTGCGCTCCGAAGGCTTGCAGCTATCTGCCTGAAGCCCCCACAGTGCACTGCACTCAAGGGGCTTCGGGCTTCAGGCGGCTATCCACAAGCCTTCGGAGCGCAGCGAGTGGGAGTTCCCGCTGCGCTCCAGGGGCTTCAGGCAGCTTCAGCGAAAGCAACGCAAAGCCTCCGGAGCACGGGGGGAGCTCTCCCTCTGCACTTCGGAGGATTCGCGTTCACTCCATAGGACGCACACACATTTCCCCTTAATTTTTGGAGGGGGGGGAGTGCGTCCTATAGAGCGAAAAATACGGTACTTATGACCCACCTAACAGCTGCAGCACTTTTTACTGAGTGAATGCAAGGAATCAGACAGATAGCAGGGAGGGCAAATGAATGGCTTAACCCTAGACATTTCTCACTCACCAATCTCAATTCTTTCCCCCCTGTCCAAGTAACATAGTCATTGCTGGCCTATATGGCTTTCTGATCCCTAGAGGACAGAGCAAGGAGACTCTAATGGTTTCCCCAAACTCTTGGTATACTGCTGTTGACTCACACAAGCTGCTGCCACACACACAAAAAGTCATCCACAATATCTCCACCCAATCCCCCCTTCCCCCAAAATAAAGGCAAAAGTATTAAGTAAAGAATAAATGTTTATTACAGAAAGAGACACAGGATGTTCACTGTTGCGCTTTCTCTGTAGCAGAGTCACAAAACAAAGGGGAAAGCTGTTCAAAGCAGCAAACACACCCTCCCGCCAGCCGCGTATCATATTAACTGTGCTAGGAACTGTTTGTAGGTGTGACCGTCAAGGAAACAGCTCTGAGCATGTTCAGAACTCAAGTATGAAATGAGCAGGACAATTCATCCGTCAATCATCTGTTGAATACCCCTGCTGCACATAGAGCCTTATGCAAAGCTTAACACATCAGCAGATAGGTGTTGTAATAGTGATGTTCCCTCAAAAAGGTTTTAGTAAAAACACAGACCTCTTCTTAAAAACAGAGCCTGATAAAACCTACGTCAAAGTTCTGCATATGCTTATTCTAACCAGTTGATCATGATTAGCAATTTTGTGTGTGTGACTAAAATGGCTGTTGTTTACCACACAGCTAGCTCCACACAGGGATTCAGCAGTCTCCTCATTTCTCATGATCTTCATGTTCTCCACCCACAGAATGCCCATTTGAAGATGTTCTTCAGCATCACTATTTTTTTTTTAAAAAAGGGAATAAGAAGAGCTACACTTCAAGCAGGCTTTATTCCAAAACAGCAGAATACTGAATATGACAGTGCATGCAAACAGCTTATAAAAGAGTCTGTGCTAACCTATTATACCAAACAGATTGGGCCATTTGCAAAATCTCAATTTTCCCATACCCAAGACGATACTTATCTCTTTATCTAGCTGATTTGTCTTTATCCAGGTGATTCATGCTTCCTGTTACACAATCAGCCATACCCTGCAAACATATAATAGAAATATCAGCAGTTGCTAAACAACATATTTAATGTCTGAGCCATCTGCAATCATCTGCATGGACTCTAATCACTTCTTCAGCGCTCAGAAAGACAAAGAACACTTGCAAAAGCTGGTGGAAAGTTTCAATGATGACAAGGCAACCGATATCGGAAATCATGCTGAATCGTGCCATTACTGGTTTCTTTTCCCCTGTCTGCCCATAACTGTATATTACTTAGGGCTCAGCTACATTAGTACTGAAATAGCGATCTGAATGCACTATAAACATGCAACACCAGATGGCACGAGAGAGCAGTCAAATTTGAAAAGTGATTTTTCATAGAGGTTTTTTCTTTTGTTCTAACAATCTAATTTCTAGCTTAATTATAGCATGTGTTTTTCCTGTGTTTAGCTCCGCCCTTACTGCATGTGATTTTCTGGGTGCAGATGTTTTATGTATATATGTATGTATATGCAGTGTATGTATATGTATGTATATGCCGTGCTTTTTGGGGGGGTGCAGGGGGAGGCGTACCCCTAAACATTTTGTGAATCTAAGTTTGGCCTCATTGAGGATCAGTATTTCAATATGTGTAGGAAAATGAGAGTACCCCCTAAACATTTTTTTTTAAAAAAGCACTGTATATATGTATGTACTTAACACTTTTGGGCCCAGAGACTCTCAAAGCAATGAACAAAGCAGAAATTTTAAATCCTTATAGCAAAACGTTTCAGCTTCCACCTTCGTCAGTTGCTCTGATAAAAAATGACGCTGTTTCCAAGGTGGATGGAAAGCTCAGAAGGGCTTAGAATGATAGAACTGCAGAGTTTTAAGGGACCCTCATGGTCATCTAGCCCAACCCCCTGCAATGCAGGAATCCCACCCACTTAGGGACTAGAAACTTGAACAGGCAATGAGAAATACTAAAAAAAACCCCAAAGAGAATAGATTGTGGCTCCTGCAGTCTCCCTCAGTCCTTTTGCTTCCAGGGCTAAACCATAATTTTGTTTAGTGTTATTATGTCCAAATTTGAGCTCGTGCCTTGTCTTTCTCCAGACAAACCACAAGTGGCAGACTAAGAACGAACATTTTTTACAGGTTCTGGTTTTATTCTGGAACTAGACAAACCATCAGTCTGGGTTTGGACAGAGCACATTCAACCAAACCATGGCTTAGCCACAAGTAGCGTGGCAACAGTAGGAGCAGAGAAGGAAAGCGTCCGTTGCCACCCTCTACTCTGAGAATCTGCCTGTTTGTTCATTCTTGCTAAAGTCTGGCTTAGCATTTAAAGGCAACTTGGGTCATAGTAAATTACGGAACAGCTCACTGAAGGCTGCTATGGTTTTCAGAAGAAGAAAAACACTCGTAATTAGTACCGCCACTCCCTCCTTCAGGAATAAAGCATTAGGTGTTAAATAAAATGGTTTGTAAAACATTGCAAGGACAAAGCTGCAAATTTCCCAAACGTGATTTCACTACCAAGAAGCTGATACACGACTGAGAGTGGGTGGAAGCAGAGGGGTGGACAATCAGCATTGTGTTTTCTTAGTGACTATGAAAGAACAGCCAGCTAGGGTGATGTAGTGGATAAGGGAATGAGCTGTAAATCAGAAAGTTCTTGTTTCAAACTTTATCCGAGCTATGAATTTAGTGGGCGGCCTTTGGCGAGTCTTGGTCGCTCATAGCCACTCTTCTCCCCTGCAATCAGCAGTATGGAAATGCGAATACTGGCCTATCTTAAAGGGTAGCGGTAAGGATTAGTGATAGATTAAGCACTTTGAAATCCTATACTGTACTGTATACATCTGTGTAAAAGTCACAGGGAGCTCTGTGGGGTTTACTCCCAGGTAAGCGATGATAGCGTCAGTGGCATAACATGGTGGGGGGCCACAGGGGTGGTTGCCCCAGGTGCAAAATTGTTAGGGGCACAAAAATCCAACACCTGGTGCTGCCTCAATATAGCTGCTCCTTTCTATCGCTGAACTCCGTTTAAAGCTCCTTCTCCATGTGAACCAGGAAGTGACCCCTCCAGATGACAGAAAAACTCTTCTTATCTCTGTGGCTGCAATCTCCTGGGTGACACGGGTGCCATTAGGCAGTTGAATGTGCATGCGTACTCCAGCTGTTTCCCTCTCTCCCACCCTCTGTGTGGCCCCGGGCACTAGCAACCTATGCTATGCAACTGGATAGATTTGAAGCAAACCTGGAATGAACCCCTTTAGCACCACGGGGCTAACTTCCAGTTGTGCAGTGATGGAATTAAAATAGCACACAGAGCTTTGCTTTAGTATTGCTAAGTCTGGCCAGAATGTGCTGCAGAACTGTGAAGATGCTTCTCCGTCGCTTGGATGCAGGATGGAAACATGTATGTGTGTAGAAACCTTTGATTTATATGTAGCTAGAACGGAAGGAAGAATAGCATCAATCGGTTCATCCACTTTTGTCTCTGGCCCTGACCAGCACTTGCATGTGACTCCCAGAATGTTCCCAGGATGGAATGTGGACTGGCAAAAATTCCACTCCTGTTGCCGATGCATTTGTAACATCAACAGAAACATTACATTCAGCACAGATGCTTGGATATGGAAGCCTCACTTGTGAAAATTCCTTTAGGTCTTGTCTAGATAACAATAAAATATCATGATTAGAACAGAAAGTGGTAACATAATTATTATTATTATTATTATTATTATTATTATTATTATTATTATTATTTTATACCCAGGCCATTTGGCTGGGTCTCCCCAGCCATTCTGAGCAGCTTCCAACAGAATATTAAAAACACGATAAAACATCAAACATTAAAAACTTCCCTACAGGTGTCTTCTAAAAGTTAGGTGTTTATTTCTTTGACATCTGATGGGAGGGGATTCCACAGGGCGGGCGCCACTACCAAGAAGGCCCTCTGCCTTGTTCCCTGTAATGTCACTTCTCACAGTGAGGGAGCCGCCAGAAGGCCCTCGGAGCTGGACCTCAATGTCCGGGCTGAGTGAAGGAGGTGGAGATGCTCCTTCAGGTATACTGGACTGAGGCTGTTTAGGGCTTCAAGGGTCAGCACCAACACTTTGAATTGTGCTCGGATATCCCATATCCAGCTATAATATGAAACCATGGTTTGTTTTAGCACATTGACCTGACCATGGTTTCTTTGGTGCCAGCAAACCAGGATCTTGAAGTCAGAGTTTGAAGCTGGTTTGTGAAGCTCAGCTGCTGCTAAGCATAGTTAGCTGCTGTTATGATTGAATTCCTGGACCATTGGCAAGCCACATATGGGGCCATTGCTCTGCATTTGAGCGGCTGCCACACCAAGGAGCTGGGAAGGAACATATGAACTTAGAAAGCGGAATCCTGAGCAGATCTGAGAGAAACCAAAGCAGACAAACAACTGAGAACGAGAAGCTGTGGTTTTGTATCGACTGACTAGTCATTAACTAGTCCAGTCTTGTAGATACACCCACAACATTTACCAGCCCTGGGGGTGGGGTGGGGGACTAGCCTAAGCGCCCCCGGTGTCTGTGCTGATTGCAGCCAGCATGTAAACCAAGCTGGTTAGCATAGAAGCGATTGTTTTATTTCCAAGCTGGGTGTGACATAAGAAACGCCCTCTCTTCTGTGGCAGTAGGATGGCAAGACAAGGATGGAGAACTCTAACCCTCCTTTCCCAGGCAGCCTGCTCACCTGCATAGAATTTCCTGTTGCCTATGGGAACCCAGTGAGACAAGGATTTATATTGTTTGATTGTCTTCTGAAAATATCCGATTCATTGTTGAATGGTGACACTAGCTGCTTTGGGCTTCCTTAGGGAGGGAAATCAGCCCTGAGTGCTGACTGGAAGGACAGATTGTGAAGCTGAGGCTCCAATACTTTGGCCACCTCCTGAGAAGAGAAGACTCCCTGGAAAAGACCCTTATGTTGGGAAAGTTTGAGGGCACAAGGAGAAGGGGACGACAGAGGACAAGATGGTTGGACAGTGTTCTTGAAGCTACAAACATGAGCCTGACCAAACTGCAGGAGGCAGTGGAAGACAGGAGTGCCTGGCGTGCTCTGGCCCATGGGGTCACGAAGAGTTGGACACGACTAAATGACTAAACAACAACAACAAAGGGAGGGGAAAGTGAGATAAAAACATTGGGAGGCGTTGAGTGGTTCCCAATCTCCCCACTCTCCCCCCCCCCATTGCAATGGACAGGCAATTGATGTGGGTTCTTTCATGAGGGGACAGACGATAGGTGGTTTTGGCGACGCGTGGCAGCGTAGGTCAGGCAAGTGAGTGATTTTTAGCAAACCCCCCTAAAAAGGGCTCCACAACTCTGCCCCAAAAAAGCTCAACAACTCTGGGCAATCTACCCCCATTTTTTAATTTGGAGTCCCCCAAAATAGGGGGTTCTTATACACAGGGATTTCTTATATACAGGAGGCATCTTAAACACAGAAAAATACAGTAAACGAAGACTCTGAATGTTGCAAACGATCAAATGCCAAAGGACAACCAAAGACTTGCCACGGCTGAAAAAGAAACTCAGCATTTCTTCCAGCTTCGACTGGAAGGCGTCCAAGCACGCGATGATGTGGGAACCTCACTAACGCCAACCTGATTCCTACGCTCGGCTTGAGAAGGAACCCAGCTTTGCAGCGGATTTGCAATAAGTCTTGTTTTATTCCGCTTATAAAAAGATGATGCTCTGATAATTACAGGCGGGATAAAGATCAAACAACGTCACGGGCGCTGTTGCAGCAGCCTCACATTCTACCCAGCACAGAGTAGGAGGCAGAAGCAAAACAGAATCTTCCTCGATAACCAATCCCAACGTGTTCTGCATGTACCTACTTAACCAGGAAGGGCGAGTGTGCCACTGGGTTGTAAAGCTTCATCCAAGGAGGTGTGAATTGTGAACATGGTTACCCAGGGTGACCATGGCTGTGCTGGGATTTGAGCTTTCACTTCCTGGACCTAGGTCTAACACAATCTGTACCATACATCTGAAGGACTCTTATGCCACTACAATAGTCCTAGCTTCCAATAAGGTGCAGTGAACTTTTTCATAGGGGAACAGTTACGGCCAGAGGTGCCAGCTTGCGAGACGTTGTGACGTCCTGATGTCGCATGTACGAATATCATGCCTTCCTCCTTAAGCTGGCCAGAAGCTTCCTGGGCTTTGGGAAGGAGGCAGGAGGGCTCTGGCAGGATGCTAGAGCCCTCCTGCCTCCTTTCCACGGCCAGGTAGGCTTTGGGTAGGTGGCAGGAGGGCTCTTGGACCCATCAGAGCTTCGTGCCTCCCTCCCTAAGCTGGGCAGAAGCTTCCTAGGCTTTGGGAAGGAGGCACCAGAGGAACATTAAGGGGACTAGCGTAGGGGGTCTGCACACGGGGTGGGTGGGGACCCGCTATGAATAAGTCATAAATTAGATTGTTATAACAAAAGGAAAGAAAAAACCCTATGTAAAGTCGCATAGACAAAGTTTTGTGCTCTACAGCGCCATCTGGTGCCGCATCTTTACAATGGAGTTTCAACTATATAACTGAGTCCCCCTAGTATACCGACCGCACACCACTGCTGGCTTTCACCAAAAAATTCTGGGAACTGTAGTTGGTTAAGGCTGCTGGTCATTGTGAGGGATTTGCTGACCGCTCTCAGCACCCTTGACGCGACAACTGGGGGGCGGGCGGAATTAATGATTAGTACTTCAAAGTATCAAAATAACTGACCATTCGAATGCAAACGAATAAAGGAGGCTTAGTTTTTTGGAACAGCAAATGGTACCCAGAATCAGAGAAGCAAGAATGTATCTGGCAGAGCAAAAAGGATGCTGGTGATGTTGCTGTAAGGATAAGCTAGCGCGCTTGGAAAGGGGGCTGCTGTGTACCCCTCCACTAAAGACTCAAGGTTGTGTGTAGGTGTCAAATAAACCACATATCATTAAGACATATTAGCCCCCATCGTGCCTAATTTCTCCAAAGGAACATAGACTCTGCGTGAGAGCCCGGAACCGCCCCCTCCCCCCGGATTTCACTACCATTCGGCAGAAAGTGGGGACGGCACCCAACTTTAGTAGCAATATTAACAACAGGGAGGGACACAACAGAGGGAATGCCGCAACTATGCCCTTCCAAACTCACTTGGCGGTTTTAGAGAGTGGATGTGAGCCACGTTTTTAATATCCTAGTGTTCTGATCACTCCACGGCGTTGTGGGAAATTTGAAATGGCAGATCTGCCTCCCATGGGGCTTGCCAATTGCCCGAGGGTGACAAGCGCTGGGGAGGCAGAGTTGATGAAATATCTCACCCCCAGTGGCAAAGCGTCAAGGTGTCAAATGAGTTAGGGGCCTGTCTGAAGAGAAGGTAAGTGAGAAACCCGAATGAGGGCATATTATACTACAAAGTTCTATCAGTTTTGTTTCAGTTCCCAGTACAGTGGTACCTCAGTTACATACGCTTCAGGTTACATACGCTTCAGGTTACAGACTCAGCTAACCCAGAAATATTACCTCAGGTTAAGAACTTTGCTTCAGGATGAGAACAGAAATTGTGCTCCGGCGGCACGGCAGCAGCAGGAGGCCCCATTAGCTAAAGTGGTACATCAGAGAACAATTTCAGGTTAAGAACGGACCTCCAGAACGAATTAAGTACTTAACCCGAGGTACTACTGTATTCTTGGGGGGGGGGGGAGTGCCATACCAGCTAAGTAGTATAAGCCACAGCTTCCCCCAAATCATGATCTAGATAAGTATGACAGGCTTTTCCGAATTCTGTTAGGTTTCCTTGCCCCATTCTCACAAAATTACAGTCCCCAGCAGGTTCATTAGGAAGAAGGAATGATGATTAAACCCGTTTATAGCCTTTGGCAGTGAAAAATTGCCAGATTATCTCTCCCCTTCCTTTGCTGCTCCCCCCCCCCCGCCCCCGTAAATTGTGCAAGCAGAAATGAAGGATGTGTTTGCAATTGTATAAATGAAGTATGGTAATGCCATGGCTCTGATTTGCATAAAGTTTACATCTAATTTGCATGGTGTGTGAAAGAAGTTCCCAGACTGGGGGTCCTGAATATGGTGATGCTGTGCTGAGACCCATTCAAAATTGGCAGGAAGAAACCACATGCAGAAAAGGAAACTGAGTTTAAATTTGCAGGTTGCGGTGGGTGGCTGGGAAGGGATACACAGAGAGACTCCAACAGCAGTCGAGTCCAGCTCTCTTCATGCATTATAAATTTGTATCTGTGGGGAAAGCCCTGCTCTTTCTTGCAAAAAGCAAGAAACTGCAAGCACATTTGGCTAGGCACAATAGAATTTCCTCTGCGATTGGAAACTGATTGCTTGGCTTGGAGGAGAAATTTGATTCCCTTCACAGCAAAAGGCAGACCTACCTAATTTGCACTTTCGGATACAATATATAAAACAAAAGATTGTTAGCCTCCAAATTCTACAAATTTTACATTGCAGTTCTCTAGCCAAGTAGGCCACTTTATGTGCACAAAACAGCATATTAAGGGGAAAGTACACACTAAAAGGGACGTGGGTGGTGCTGTGGGTTAAACCACAGAGCCTTGGGCTTGCTGATCGGAAGGTTGGCGGTTCGAATCCCCGCGACGGGGTGAGCTCCCGTTGCTCGGTCCCAGCTCCTGCCAACCTAGCAGTTCGAAAGCACATCAAAGTGCAAGTAGATAAATAGGTACCGCTCTGGCGGGAAGGTAAATGGCGTTTCCATGCACTGCTCTGGTTCGCCAGAAGTGGCTTAGTCATGCTGACCACATGACCTGGAAGCTGTACACCGGCTCCCTCGGCCAGTAAAGGGAGATGAGCACCGCAACTCTAGAATCGGCCACGACTGGACCTAATGTTCAGGGGTCCCTTTACCTTTACCTTACACACTAAAATGCATACAGTTGTACCTTGGTTTTCGAACAGCTTAGTTCTCGAACATTTTGGCTCCTGAGTGCTGCAAACTCGGAGATGAATATTCTGGTTTGTGAACTATTTTTGAAACTGAACATCCGACGGGGCTTCTGCGGCTTCCGATTGGCTGCAGGAGCTTCGGGCAGCCAACCAGAAGCCGCACTTTGGTTTCCGAATGTTTTGGAAGTTGAACGGACTTCCGGAATGGATTCAGTTTGACTTCTAAGGTACAACTGTATATTTGTGAAATTACGCACATGTATTCTATTGGAGAAATTGATTCAGGGAAGGGAGGAATGTGTGTTGAAACAAAAACATGTATTTGGGGGGTGGGATCTCATTAAAATGCTGGTGAATTTTCATAACGACTCATTTAAGAATAACAATAATCACAAACTGATGTGGAAATGTAGAGAATTGAACTTAAGATAGCAAGAAATGAGAAACTGAAAGAAACAAAAATGGATAGATTTGCTGGCCCCTACTGATTGCACAAAAAGGGACACGGGTGGTGCTGTGGGTTAAACCACAGAGCCTAGGACTTGCCGATCAGGAGGTCGGCGGTTCGAATCCCCACGACAGGGTGAGCTCCCGTTGCTCGGTCCCTGCTCCTGCCAACCTAGCAGTTCGAAAGCACATCAAAGTGCAAGTAGATAAATAGGTACCACTCCGACGGGAAGGTAAACGGCGTTTCCATGCACTGCTCTGGTTCGGCAGAAGCGGCTTAGTCATGCTGGCCACATGACCCAGAAGCTGTAAGCCAGCTCCCTCGGCCAGTAAACGAGATGAGCACTGCAACCCCGGAGTCGGTCACAACTGGACCTAATGTTTACCTTTACCTTCTGATTGCACAAATCCATGCATGTGGGAGATTATAAATACATTCAAGTATACATTCAATGCACACTTAAAATCTCACTCCAGACCTTCCTGGTCAACCCAGGGTGCAGCAGGTATGAATGGCTCTCGCTTCAAATTTAGAATGGCTGATTTATCTGTCTGTCTGTCTCTTTAGTTACTGGTAGTTTAAGATTAAAGCTTGTATACCCTGTAGTCAGAATGGTTCATGTTTAGGGAGGGCCTTGTGTGTTGAGGGGAACCCCCTGAGAGTGGAATGCATCATCAGAAACCGTGTATGCAACTGAACTGTTGGGAAAGAATGAACTGTATTGTGTTCTTGGGCTCCAAAAATATTCCTTGTCCCTGAACTTCTTCCATGCAATGCTCTTACCCCAGGGGAGATTGACTGAACAATTATTTAACTCTATATAAAAAGAGAGAGAGAGAGGAAGGAGATTTCCAGATATGATCTGTAGGGAAGATTATCTCCTGTAGCTAATTGATCTCAGGGTTGGGATTGTTTTTGAAAAAGAGGCATGTCCCTGCTTGTCTGGCCTTTGGCTTGGAAGTCTTTCCTGGTAACCATAAATAAGAGAAGGGAAGACTGGCTGTGGTCATTCAGTGGCGAGGGAAAGGCACTCTGCACATGCTCAAAGGGCAAAGAGATCACACAAATAATAGCAGAGTCCTGACAATGAGTACCTTTTCCAAGGGCTAAACAACTGTTGCTGAAAATAAAGGCTTGCTCTCAGACCCCCAATATAGGGTGCAAGCCCCCACTTGTTCCTGCTGCTCCTATTAGTCGGTCTGTCTGTGGAATAAGTTGCCATGATTGTGCTAAGTTTCTGTTTGGGGCAGGAACCAGGGCATAAAGAACTCAGGACCACTGAGTCTTATACTGTCTAGACCTACTGGTAGATTACTGGGTGATTTAACGTACCCCCCCAACTTCCTTTCTTGTTCCCAAAAACCCCCTGCTCCACGCAACTCCTCGCCATCTGCCTGCCTAGTTTTTAAAAGGAACGTTTTTTCCTGCGAGCACAGCCTCCCCCTCTCCTGCTTTCAATCCTGAACCTTTTTCCGCCCACATGGCAACTCTGTTTTGCACAGATGCAAGGATTTCTCTGGGCCAGGCCACCAACACCTTTTGTCTTATCCCAAGTGAAGCTGTGGCTTGGAAAGAAAGCTTAGCCTGCATATTCCCACTGGCCTAGAATCTTCCCTCCAATGCTTCAAATGTTATCTAAATGCTACCGCTTATTAATTTCTACCATTTCACTAACAGATCCTGTTACAATAACAAGCTAAGGAGAGCCATTCTGAATCAGAACCCTCCAAATGTCCCAGTTTTCCAGGGACAGCTCCAGAATTATAGAAGCTGTCCTGGGTTCTGATTTGATCCCAGAATGCCCCTATTTCCCCTGCCAGGGCTGCTGCTGCCAAGCTCAGGAGGGAGGATGAGCCAGTGTTTGTTTCAAGTGGTGGCAGTGGTGGCAGCTACGGCTGTGAGGACTTCTCCATGGCCACCACCGCTGACCTCTTCCCTTGGGCAGCTTTTAGTGGCTGGAGAACAGGACAGGAGGAGAGGTTGGCACCGCCAAGGCCCAGCCCCTCGTGTTCTGCAGACCAGCTTACCCTTAGATCTGAGCCCAAACCAAAAAACCCGGACATTTTGGATAATGAAAATGATGGCCTATGCAGAAATGGCGAAGGGTGACCGGGAAAATCAGGCACCAAGAGGACAACAAATTTAGCAAAGAATGGCATAACTTTATAGAATATATTAAAGGTCACTGTAAACATTTAAAAAAACGTCAGCAGGATTGATATAGCGCTTGAAATTTAAAATGATAACGGATAAAAAATGGAAATGTAATGTTAGATAAATGCAATTAGATGCAGGAAAAAAGGAAGGAAATTTTTGGAAGCCATGGGACGGGTAGAGGCAAGTCCGGGGGTTCAGGGAACCCCATAAATGTATTGGTATGTACTATGGTGTTAATGTGAAGAAGTGTGTGTGTGCAGAAAATGGTTGTTGTTGTTCTGAAAATTTTAAAAATATTTTTTAAAAAAACCCTGGACATTTCGCCAAATTTTAAAAATCTGCCTGGACAGACATTTTGATCCTGAAAATGTCCAGGGAAAAGAGGACATATGGAAACCTTAGTATAATGGCATTCTGATGTCAACAGTCTTATTTTCAGAACTTTTCCCAATGACCCCTGGTATGGAATTTGCCTTTGTAGAGCTCCCTTTATGATCTTGGATGATTCTCAGATATATATGGTTTACTGTTTTCTCGGTTCATCTGATGATGATCCATCATAAAAAACTTTTATTTCCAAGGCCAATCTACAAATTACAGCTCTCACAGTGAAAATGCTTGAAAAAGCCTCCACGTGGCAACTGTTCCACATCTAATGAGCTGTGCTGTGAGCTGCCTCCTACGCAGAGCACTACCATCACGAGAAGAGTTTTCACAACACTATCAACACCCATGGCCAGCCCAAGACAGGTTATTATTGCCTGAAGCAGAGCAGAAAATCAAGTACCAAAAACCAGCCAAGTTATGTTGGCACCTGAAGCAGAAACTCCCCCTCCTTGGCAGTAAAAAATATGCAACAACATGACACTCAAAATTAGACGCCTGAGGCAGCTTTCTCACTCTGCCTAAATGGTAGGGCTGGCTCTGTCAGAATTGAACCCAGAATTTTGGATGGTGGTATGAAGACTCCATGGACTCAGCTACACAGCTACAAATAAAAGGTTTTAAGTGTGTTGTAAAGTGCAATGTATAAATATGACACTAGATGGCGGTGGTGAGCTATGGCAAATCCAATATATTTTTCAAAATGTGGTTTTTTAAAAAAAAGGAATTTTCATGACGTTCTTCATATGTGTGTAGATTCCACACATCTCATGTTGACAAGCCATGAAGGCAGATAAGACGCAGTTTTCCCCTCCTAAAAAGTAAGGGGAAATGTGTGTGCGTCTTATGGAGCGAATGCAGGCTGCGAGGCTAAAGCCAGAAGCCAGAACAGCGCTCCCTCTCGCTGTTCTAGCTTCCACAGGGCACAGGGAGCCTTCATCCCGCTGCCCTGCGGAGGCTTCGCATGGCTATCCCTGGCTTTTGCGGGAGAAAAGCCCCCAAGAAAAGCCCCCAAGAGCCACACTCCCTCTAAAGAGTGTGCGGCTCTTGCGGGAGGAAGGGGGAAAGCCAGGCTTGCTTTCGCTGAAGCCAGGAGGGCAAGAGGGATCGGTGCGCACCGATCCCACTTGCTCTCCTGGCTTCAGGGATAGCCCCACAAAGCCTCCTGAGCGAAGAGGGAGGAGCGCTCCCTCTTAGCTCAGGAGGCTTTGCGTTGCTTTCTTATTTCTTATTTTCCTCCCCTAAAAACTAGGTGCGTCTCATGGTCCGGTGCGTCTAATAGAGCGAAAAATACGGCAACTAGAGCATGCACCACTCTGGTGAGACAGTCCGCAGGCAGGTAGGGGCTCAGCCTGCATACCAGATGGAGCTGGTAGACAGCTGCGATGAACACAGAAATGACCTGCACCTCCATGCACAAAATGACTCCCAGGCTGCGCACCTGGTCCTTCAGGGGCACAGTTACCCCATTCAGGACCAGGGAGTCCTCCACACCCACTCGCCCCCTAGTCCCCAAATACAGTACTTCTGTCTTGTCAGGATTCTACTTCAATCTGTTAGCCGCCATCCATCCTTCAACCGCCTCCAGAAGATCTACCACCAGGCAAATATATGGTAAAAGGTTAAGAAATGGAAATACTGTTTAAAAGGTGTAGTCATAGGTATATTGGTACTCAAATCTGAAATGTTAAATTGTGTTATTAGTGCTATTGCGGTTTTTGTTGTATGTGTTTTTTGTGGTTGTTGTTGTTATTGAAAAAATGATTAAATATAAAGAAATAATAAAAAAAGAAATGGATCCCCGATTGCATGTTTAGGTTAAAAGCGGTATAGAAATTTGTGATTTGCTTGCGTTGTTTTCTGGTTTTGTGCAAATCTTAGGAAACAAAGTGGGAGTGGGGGATAGATACATTTTATTTATTTATAACCCCACCTTCCATTCAAAGGGGATTCTTAGAATGTATCCCATGTGTGCTTAAGCTGTGATCTACCTCAGAAATTACAGAAAGATGAGGAACGCAAAGTGCAATCTACCGGTATTTTGTCCCGAAGAAATAAATGCAGCCCTAGCTTGTTTATCTTAGCCTTGACAACTGTTCACATTTGTGTGTTTTTTGACAGCTTGCATCTCAACTGATGCATTCTGTATTCCTTTACGGAATAAACCAAAATAATTAGCTTGTCTAATCAACAACACACAGGATTTGGTTTGCTACCAGACTTGTTTTCTTTGCTAATTTGCTCTCTTGTCTGCTGCTCTCCCTCTCCTGCCGCTGTCACTCAGACACTTTATTTTTACTATGAAGGAAAAGGGGGGGGGAACTTGCGAGAGATAGATTACCTCAGCTACCTCTTTTGGTCCTCTTAACAGTAAACTTCTCATGGGGGGCTTACATTTTCTCAAGATACTTAGAATCATAGAATCATAGAATCATAGAGTTGGAAGAGACCACAAGGGCCATCGAGTCCAACCCCCTGCCAAGCAGGAAACACCATCAGAGCACTCCTGACATATGGTTGTCAAGCCTCTGCTTAAAGACCTCCAAAGAAGGAGACTCCACCACACTCCTTGGCAGCAAATTCCACTGTCAAACAGCTCTTACTGTCAGGAAGTTCTTCCTAATGTTTAGGTGGAATCTTCTTTCTACTTAAGTAGTGGATACACCGTTCATAAAAGATCTAATATCTTCCTCTCCAGCTTTCTTTCAAATGTGTTTTAATTTTAATAGGCATCTTATTTCCAGTTTTAGTTCTGCATCTATCAGTTTCTGAACCATGAAAATTTGGTGGAAGTGTGAGAATCAAAGGAGGGGGAGAGAGAATAAGAACGGATCATACACAGAATTAGAAAGCTAGAAATGCAAAATATTTGGTACCCGTCACTATCTTTGTTTTGATTTTTGTGGATATGGAAATGAATTCTCTCCTGCTGGGATTCCTAATTCGAGGAGTGTGGTGGACACACCTTGCTGAGGCCAAACACATATTTGAGGCAATAAAATTGCAGGACTACCTTTTATGAGAGACAACTGACCTTTCCCTTCTGCATCCTCCCAAATTTAGTTGACTAGAAGGCATTCCACGCCAAGGAATGCCTTTGTATATTTTGTGTCCTTTGTATATTTCGCTTCCCCCCTCCACCCCATAATTTTTATTAAATTTTCTGTTTTACATTTTAGAATATTCATTTAAACCACCTTAAAATATCAGTGACTTCCCTTCTTCTCTTTCCATGGTTCATTTTGCATAACATAAATCCCTGCGTATTTTATATAAACTAAACCATTGAGTATTCCATTATTACATCCATCAAAACTCATTTACACTGTTGAATTTATCTTAATGCTGCCCACGTTTTCAAATATACACAATTCCCGCCTCCCATATATTCAATAAACATTTCCCAATTTTCTTTAAACATATGTTCTTCTTGTTCTCTTATTCTATATGTTAGGTCCACAAGCTGCGCATATTCCACCAGTTTAAGTTGCCATTCTTCTTTAGTCGGGACTTGGCTCGTTTTCCATTTTGGGGCTCACAAAACACGGTCTGTAGTAGTGGCATACATAAATAGCCTTTTTTGACACCTGGAAACTTCTGTCTGAATTATCTCCAATGAAAAGGACTT